>NC_134792.1:52232553-52235053 GCF_046742065.1 Oratosquilla oratoria | reverse complement strand
CTTAACAAATTCAGCAGGAAAACCCTTGGTTATTAGGTGGAGTCTCTTCGTACAGTGCAACGTCGCTACAAGCTGTCCGATGCTATCACCATCCAGTTAAGACGTCAAATTTGGTGGGAGCGTCGACGTCGTTCGCCACCGAGTATGGTGAATAGCTCCTTTGTTCCATTTTCCACTGGCCAGTTTGGCGTGGCCTGCGTGGATCAGCTCGTGGGTCGCGTGGCGTCAGCTTCGCTCCGTATATAGGTTACGGTCACGGCGGGTACTGCTCTGCCGAGAGGCCCAGTACCCTAGCAAGTGGGATGAAAGGCCACTTTGTCAGCATCATTAAATAACCACGGGACCTAAGAAAGCGCTTCACTAAAGCCCCGTAGAGTGGGTTTGTACATGCTGTTGCACTCGTGTATTGTGGCACTTCACTCAGTGTCACTCCTTGTTCACGCGCGCGCCACCTGGTAACGTCTGGTCGCTTTTGTGCCACCGTCACGAGGGGATCCTACTCACTGTGCCATGTGGCAAAGGGGTGCGACTGTGAATCGCACGTAGGACGATTTACGCGTTTATTAATCGATGGGTTATGCGTACAAGAGTGCGCGTGTCACGTGCGGAAAGGCTAAAGGAAATCTGTCAGCGTGGATGCCGACAGGGCGTGTGTCTTTCGCCTCGTAGGGGGAAGATGCCACCAAATGTTAAATCTAGGTAGTGTGTAACTCTACCTAGCAGCTCCAGGCTCGGCGCGGTTACGTGCGTGTAATATTGGCATGTTTCCAAATGTCTTCGTTCCAATCTACAAGTCTCATCATATTAGGTGCCTGTTTGAGTAGTTACTCGTGTCTATGTGGCACCGTGGTCACACCTGGTATGCGGGATTCTCTTACATAACTAGCTGTCTGAAAAGGCCGTTGTCCAAGAGGTGTCGCAACTGATTACTGTGTCACGTTATACCAAGCTGTCCTATGTTGTGCTGCACTGTACACATCACAGTACACTATGCCACTACATGTATACATGAAAGACTGACCACTGGGAAAGAGAAACTAAACTAATCAAAGCGTTTTCATGCAAAGTACTTTACATTGGATGTAATATACAATGTCCTTATATATATATATATATATATATAAATTTATATACATATATATATACATATACATACAGGGAGCTTCAAAAAAGATGTAACTACTTTGATCGGTAATAATAAATCTGTTGGGGCGCGCACGGACTTTTCCTTTTCAGGTTACATAGTCAACTAGGCTGAATTTGTTAACATGTCTTTGTTTTTCTTGTTTTCCAGATTGTATGCAAAATGTACACGCTAGAGCAGAAGTTGAATATCGTCCAACTCCGGTATGAAACCAAGTCACCCGCAGAAGTCCGCCGTCGGTTCAACACACACCAGGGTCACAAATCTAAGTCTGAGTGTGCAGCACTTACAAATTTGAAAATACAGAGGATTGTGCAGCTTTTTGAAGAGGAGAAAACCCTGGATCACGTCCACAAGGGAAGAAGTGGCCGGCGACCGATCATCACTCCTGAGAAGAGGGAGCAAGTCCGTGAGTTGGTGGTTAGCAGTCCGAAGAAATCTTACCGAATCCGCGCTCAAGAGCTGGCTCTCTCTCCAACTACACTTTTGAGAGTTATGAGGAAGGACCTGAAGCTGTTCCCATTTAGAATTTCAACTCACCATGTGCTGCAGCAACAGGACAAAGAGAAGAGAATCGAGATGTGCGACTGGCTGAATGAAAAGCTCGAGCAAACTCCCAACTGGCTCAATCACATTTGGTTTAGTGATGAAGCACACTTTCATCTTAATGGGGCTGTTAATAACCACAACAATGTGTTTTGGGGAGAAGAGAAGCCAGAAGAAATCAGTGAGAAGCGCCTCAAAGGTCCGAAGGTCACTGCATTTGTGGCGTTCAATGCAAAGCACGGTCTGCTGGGACCTTACTGGTTCGAGGAAAATGGGCGCACCATTACCATCAGCAGTGAATGTTATATCGCCATTCTTGATCAGTTTCACGGTGACCTGACTCAGAAGGTAACCCAAGGACAGTTAAGGCTTGTTTGGTTCATGCAGGATGGTGCAAGACCTCATACAGCCCACGCATCATTGGATCATCTCAGGGGACTCTTCCGGAATCGTCTCATCAGCCTCAACACAGATCATTGTTATTCAAAGTCTGTCTGAATAAAGACCAATCAAACTAGTTACATCTTTTTGGAGCTCCCTGTATATATATGTACATATATACATACACATATACCAAAGTCTTTTTCCTTTACACGGGGGTAACCAAAAAGGAAAAATGCATAGAAACCACTAGATGATAATTCATCCCTGCATTCTGTCTAGTGCCCTGGGTCAGAAGCAGTGTCACAAGACACAGCACATCCACAGCAAGGCAGCTTCATTATTTCGGCGACCCCTCCTCTCCGTCCCCTCATGCAGAAAAGGAGAAGTCGGGGAGAAATCCCCTCGGGCTGCGTCAAATTATTTCTC
>NC_134792.1:52162553-52225053 GCF_046742065.1 Oratosquilla oratoria | reverse complement strand
CATTCCCCCGCGCTTGAACAGTCCTCGGCTTGGAACACCTTTTAATAAAGGCACAGCGCTTTTCCTCCGGTCACCACGCTCCGGGACGAAACCTGACCTAACTCCGTCATCGTCCTAAAATCTCAGATCTCCGTAACCCGTTGCCTCCCCCCCCCCACCACCACACGGCGCACGCCACCACCTCACATGCCTCATCCCGTGATATAAGCGTTTGACACCCCTCTTTCCAACGACTTTCAAACCAAGTTTCTTAACGCTCTTAGACTAACTACAAGCCCTAACACTCCCCACCCTGCCTACAAGCCCCTAAGAATGATCGACAAGCCTATAGCCCCCCCCCACCGACGCCCTCGTCCCTAGTGCTGCTGCTGGTGCAAGGGCCTGCTTCCAAACAGCCCCGGACTCCCACCCTGAAGTGGGGCCGGTCTCCGATTTTCAAGAGGCTTTTTATCGTTCGCTCGACACCCCACCCACCGAAACCCTAAATCGGTTTCCTCTCACGATAGATTCCCTCATCTTCCACCCAGGAGCTACAGCTTCCCGGTTCTCAAAGTCCAGCGTTCTTCATCCCTTCGACACAGGAGCGTGTGTATTTGGTTTCTGCAGTTGAGAAGTAAGCCTAGTATTAATGGAAGTCTCGAGCGATCGATTGAGACCCAGGGTGGAGTCGTTCGGCCTTCTCCTCCTCCTCCTCCCGACCTCACACCCCCCCCCCCGGGGGGATACTACTACTGTACTGGACAAAAGGGGCCAAATCTTGGTCTGGACCAAAATTCTGGCGACGCGTCGTCACCGCGTTGAAGAAGTGTCAAAGCTCTTGTGTCCGGAGATCGGTTTCCCAGGCCGCCGCTGCCGCCACCCGTGTTCCCAACGATCCAACCCACCCACCCACCCACCCGCCCACCCTCGCTCGCTCGCATACACAGAACCAAAGTATCCACCACCACCTCCCGTCGGCCTTTGTCTTCTTCTCCTGCCGCCGAGCCCTCCTCCTCCCATCTTCCCGGTCACCCTTGTCCTCCTCCTCCATTTTTGTCGATTCACCCCGTCACAGTTTGTACGCCCTCTATAACAACTGTCACGGCCTCCAGGTGTCTACTACATCTCCGTAAGCTCTGCTCTGCTCACTTAGGAAATCCTCGAACTTTGTGATTTCCCCAACAGATCCTCAATTCTTCAAATCCTGCGATAAACTTTGCTGTAGGCTTGGCCTTAGTGTCGCGACAGCTTGTGCAAAACAAGAGATTGATGTCGTCCACAATCCACATTTAATCCGTCGCAACGGTGGAGGTAGACACATCACCACCAGGTAAGGCCACGCCAGGTCTAGGGTACCATGACTGGGTTTGCTTGTACACATCATTGGATTACGCCCGTGCACACTGACTAAATTGCTTGTGTAATTGCAACACGAGAAATATATATATATATATATATATATATATATATATATATATATATATATATATATACACACACACCTAGTGACAATCAAGGTGTGTGTGAGATTCACCATTGCCTTGGATCACGTGTCGGACTCGTGATCGACAGTTATAAACCTCCCGGATGAGAGCTAAGAGCTCGTATGACCGGTCTATGGGTAATACTGTGACCTTACACGCACACATACCCCCAACTCCCCGCCCACGAGAATTGCAGTAACAACCCGCAGCGCAGCGATACTGAAATTATTTCAGCCCTAGGAGGGATTCGAACCCGGACCGCCGTAGTGGCAGGCGAGAACTCTAACCACCGCGACACGAGATTGTGTGTGTGTGTGTGTGTGTGTGTGTGTGTGTGTGTGTGTGTGTGTGTGTGTGTTTGCGCACACGTGTATATGTGTGTTTGCACGTGTGCGTTTATGTGCGCGTTTGCGCGCGCGCGTGTGTATCTGTGTGTTTGCGCGTGTATCTGTGTTCGCACGAGGCCGTAAATGGCAGTGCCGTTGTGGGTGTTGGTGTCGGTATGAGTGGCAGTTATCGTGAGGGTATATCCGTGTATTGTGTGC
The DNA here is from genome assembly GCF_046742065.1 of Oratosquilla oratoria. NCBI lineage: Eukaryota > Metazoa > Arthropoda > Malacostraca > Stomatopoda > Squillidae > Oratosquilla > Oratosquilla oratoria. The sequence continues at coordinate 52,223,045 of NC_134792.1, read as the reverse complement.
CACGATGCAATGCTGCTGCTGCTGCTGCTGCTGCTGCTGCTGCTGCTGCTGCTTCGGGGTCTGCCTACAAGATCCTGGCAATTTTATCTGGTGCAATTGTGTAAGGCTGGGCGGTGCAGCTTTAAGGCACTGTAGGCACTAGGGCTGTTGCCTCCGCCGTTGCTGCTGCTGCTGCTGCTCTTCTTGCCGCTCTTTACTACTGAGGGGGGACGGGGAGACGGACCGTAGGTATTATATTAGCTGAATGTGTGCGGGGGGGGAGGGCAGGACTGTGCATCTCCAGTTGTTACGGCTGTTGAGTAAGGGGGGAGGCGGGGGGAGAGAGATTACTGTGTGGGTAGGTGTGGCTGCTTTTGGATGGCTGTATGAGTAGGGGGGGGGGGTCAGTACTCTTGGTGGTGTCATTGTAACTATTGCCCTAACCACTGCAGCTGAAGAGTCATTGCTTTGCAACCATCATTTCCATCCTGCTGGACATCCTACTTGTTCACTGCTGTGCCCCACAGTTGCCGCCGCCTACAGGCTTCCTCCAGCCCTACTCGTACTCCTTTTCTCCCCCCCCCTTTCCCACTACACTGCTGGCTGCTCAGGAAGATGGTACATGGGTTAGCAGGATGATGCAGCTTACGGGAAGTAAATGTAGTGTTGATATTGAAGCAATGTTGCGTTGACTTCAATCGAAAAAACTTTAGGATGTATTATGTGGCTATTAGGAACATTTACTCCCAAAATGCCATGGCGATAAATAGCACAAGCCAGCATCCTGTAAAATTAAAGGGGCGTGCCACACAGTACGGAACGGGTTCAACGCGTGAGGCTCCCGTTCCATTCCGTCACAGTAATAGAATAGCCTGGAGGTCGGCGAAATAAGGTATGAATGCCAACCGATGTGGAAGTATTTAATACGCTACTTGGTGCGCATCTAACGAGGCTGTCGAACCCACAGTAGCTCTGTCGTGGCCAAGCTAAACTCGAGGGGACTACTGAAATCACAGCGGATAACCTTTTCGGCGCGAGGGATTTCCTTTGACTGAATAAAATCAGGTGGTCGTGGCTGAAACAAATAGGCTCTAAAGAAAAATCCACTCCAACTCCTGGGTGTTTTCCCTCTCCAATAACTACCGTTTCCTTTATTTTGTTTCTAACTTGTACCTTCTTCGGAGGGCACCAACCAGTTGTACTGCAGAGCGAGGCAGGGGGGGTGGGGTCCAGGAGTGAATCTATTCGGGAACCAGAAAAAAAAGAAGAGAAAAGAATGATCACCGTCATCTAGATTAACAAGCAGATCAGGGGATCAACACTGAGCCTCTGTATGTGTTGGCGGCTTAAAGATGCTGCATGTCGTGGACAAACAACTGGTTCTTTCTTGATCTGGCTGCCTGCAAAGGAAGAAGCGCTCGTTCGACCATCGGATGAAGCCAAACAGTTTGTCTATGTAAAGATCATGTTTGTATCTTCTTGACGAAAAACGTCTTGGACAGACCACCTCAAGATCGTGCACGAATGACTGCATCACAGGGTGGATGTCTAGTGCATAGTTGTTAAAAGTTCGAATCCCCGTGACCAGAACTATTCAACCACGCAGTCGATACGAGTCATACTTATTGGAAGACTCCCCGGAATAAAATATGGACTCGATTCAATAGACTACAAGACTTGCTGCACCAAGGAGAGCTGATGTCAGAGATTTCTTTTTAACCTCGGCCCCTTGCAGCACACTACGGGTCAGGTGGTCGGGTGCCACACACAACCTGGGTTCGAACCCTGTGGCCAAAGCTGTTTCACAACATTGTCGATACGATTACTTTTTTTTAGCGGCTCTCCTGAACAACGCACGGACACGATGAAATACAGTACGAGAAGTTGATGTCGGAGGAACTTTTTTTTTTTTTTTTTTCCCTGGCATCCTTTGCCCAATGCCGAAGTCGGTAGCGCACGAAGGCTCAAGACACTAGAGCCACACAGGGCCTCGAGTTTGAATCCCGCATGCAGAGCCATTTCATCAAACTGTCAATACGTGTATGTATGAGTGGTGAAGTAAACACAGGGAACGGTTAGAGACTTATTACTGTCGTGTCGTTCTCACCAGGACTTGTTCAGAGTACAAACAATCACATCAACACCACCATTACTATGTGTCACCCGAGGATTGCCACCTTCCCATCATCATCGCTCCGTTCAGCCTCGCCAAGTGGGAGGAGGGAGGCCGACCGCGGAGGAACGTACCTTTGTTATAAATAATACCTACACTGTCTATTTAGACTCCTGATATGATAGATTTACTGTCACAATACATGCATTTAGCTTATTCGTAATACCTTATATGCTATACTCGCCTCTTTTGTTTAATTCTGTAAAACTATACAACAATTTTCTGGTGGAAAGCTTTATTTTGACGGGCGGGTGGGACTACCTTTCACTTGGTACCAAATAATGGCCGACCGACAAATCATGAACCTAACGGAGAAAGCTGGCGGAGGGGGGGGGGGGGGGGAGTCGAGAAGACGCCGGTTTACGGAATGCACATACTGACCCAAATCGCCTCCCCCCCAAAAAAAAAAAAAAAAAAAAAATAATGTATTTAATATCTTAGCTTCCACGCAACTAGTGTCAAAAGAGGCGTCTTGGACACCATAATGCATTACAAACATTAGGAGCAAATATTTCCACCAACATTAATAAATAGATAAATAGATAAAATAAATAATAATAATAATAAATCGGGGTGATGTTATCACATGACATGAGGTAATAAACTAATGCTAACTTTTACTGCCCATTTGTATTATAAAAAAAGAAAAAAAAAAAAAATCCGATGACAACTTACTTTGTTTTGGATGCTCATGGATAACTAAGAATTGGCTCGAATGGGTTCGTTCTACCCCTAAATAGGGGACTGGGAGGAGGCGGAGGAGGAGGAGGAGGAGGAGGAGGAGGCGGTGAAGGGAGGGGGAAGGATAAAAAGGGAAGAAGAAGGGGAAGACGAAGAAGGGAGAAGAGTGAGGAGGGGGAAAAGGGACGAAGAAGGAGAAAGAGGGAGGAGAAGAAGGACGAAGATAAACATTTGAGAGGACGAAGTAGAAGGGCCACGGAAAAGAGAGGAGTACCGAAGAAAGAGGGAGGAGAGGGAAAAGGAGGAGGAGGAGGAGGAGGAGTAAGGAGAAGAGAGAAGGGCGTGTATGAAAAAAGGAAGAAGGTGGAAGAGGAAGAAGTAGGAAAAGTGAGAGGGAAGAGGAAGAGGAAAGAGGAAGAGGAGAGAGGAGAGAGGTAGAGGGAAGAGGAGAGAGGTAGAGGGAAGAGGATGAAGAGTGAGGAGAGGGAAACGGGAGGAGGAAGTACAGAATGAGGGAGGAGGAGGAAGAGGGAGGAAGAGGGAGAAAGAGGGAGAGGGAAGAGGAAAAAAGGAGAAGAAAGAAAAGAAGAGGAAAAAAGGAGAAGAAAGAAAAAAGAAGAGAAAAAGAGAGAGAGAGAGAAGGGGGAAGAAGTGAAAAGGAGAAGGATGAGGATTGGGGAGAAGGCTTCCGGAAGGGCAACAGGAGGAAAGGGGGAAATAAAGCGGGAGGCAGGACGAGAGGGAGAAAGGAAGTGGGGGAAGAAGAGTAGCAGCAAAGAAGAGGGAGAATGGAGGGAGGAGGAAGGGGATGGAGGAGAGAGGAAGAGGGGGGGGAAAGGTAAGAGGGAGGGAAGGAGAAAGAGGGGGAGGAGGAATAAAGGGCGGCGGGAGGAAGGAAGAGAAAAGGAAGAGGAAGAGGAGGGAGGAAGGATGAGGGCGCGGAGGAAGGAGTATTTGTTGTTATGCAGCAGCTGTAGTGGCGGCGAAGGGGGCGGCGAAGGGGGCGGCGTTTGTGTCCTTTGGGGTACGGAGTGACATCTCGCCCTCGTCCCACGACATATTGTATTCATTTCTATCTTCGTCTAGTTCAGTGGTCGGCAACCGTTACAACTAAAAGAGCCTTTTTTACTTAATAAAAATGTTGTACTGTCGGAGCCGGGGAAAAATAACCAAATAATATAAATAATAATAATACATACATACTACCAAGGCTTTTTCCCCCTTACAAGGGGGGGTAGCCAAAAAGAAAAAGGCACAAAATCATTCCCACCCATTCCATCCCTGAATACACTCCACACCCCTCCACCCTCCCTCTTATCTTAGCACCTCCTGAATAATAATAATAATAATAATGATATTAAACGGTTCAAATTAGGAAAGACATTTCTACAACTCATGATAATTGATCGTTACAGATGTTTTCGGAGTTGAATTAAGCCCGGAATGTTTTAAAAATTTACTGTATGTGACGTCTTCGTTTTGATGGAATAATCATTTTGTAAGAAGCTTTTGGACCCACCGCACAAGTGGCCTGAAAGGGAGTCGCAGGGTGTTTACTGTCTGGTTACAGGTCCTGTTCTTTTTCCTTTTTTTCGGGGGGGCAGGGGGGAGTGTAGAGAAGCCAGAGGTGTTGGTGTCGAGTCGCCCAGTTTTCGGTGTTGAGTCGCTCTTGTTTGAGGGGATAGCTGGTGATAGGATTAGGTGGTTGTTGTTGCTGCGAGGTGTCGTGTACATTCTCGAAGTGTGTTTTTGTGAAGGGAGCTTTACATTTGATGTTATGTAGTGGCCGTGAGTAAGGCGGGAATGTACAGTACTATTCTTAACGCACTTGTGTCGTTTCAAAACGTCAATGACCCTGATTCGAGGACAACCAAGGATGTATGTGGGGCTCGATTGCCTATTTTATTGGACTATTTCCACCGTCATTATCAAATGTTTAACAATGTTGGCTGGAGAACTGGGTACATAGTCTGTTACTGACTGGACTGAAAGCACCGAAAGTCATGGACGTCGCCTTTCGAACTGCCGTGTCTGTTCGTTCACGGCCGGGATGCCCGGACGAGATGGCACACCCAGCAGAAGCACACATTTCCAGCGGGTCTCTAGAGCTTTGGATGATCCAAGAACGGATTTTCACCTTTTGAACAGCTTTGTCAGTTTGTTCACTGCCGGGGTTGCCTACACGAGATGACACCCAGCAAAAGGGTACACTTTTTATGCGTATGGAGTTCTGTATGATTCATGAGAGGATCAGTAGGTGGTGCAACTTTAGCGAAAATGGTTTGTCGGGTGGTTTGTGAATTTCGTAAATTCATATAGGATTCAGGGCGAGTTGTGGATAATGTATAGTGTAGCGAAGATGACGAACTCCGAGATGATGAGGGTGGGTGGACATCTTGTTTCAGCTGGGGACACTGCTGCCTAAGCTATTCGTAGGTCAAGTGGGAGCTACACATTTATATGTTAACACCTGTTGAACTGGTAGACAGGTGGAGCTATTCTTGTCGGATGACTTCAGTGGGTTTTTTTTTCTCAATTTTAAGTGATTATCGTGAGACAAGGGAGTAATGGAGGAATTGGCTTAGCCGCTGGTTGGGTGTTGTTGTGGGATAATCGTTTGTCTCATGAATGGGCAGTAAGTTGATATCTGTCGAGCTCTTAATGGGTTGTGGATATTTTAACGGTGTAGGAGATTGGGTTGATGTCTTAGACATGTGTAGTGGGTGAGTTATCACATGAATACTATCAGTTGACTGTGGCGTTACGGCTTTGTTTAACAAACCAATCTTTAATGTTCAAATAAATGCAGGACATTTTTGGTAATTACGAGACGCCGTCGAGAATATTCCAGAATGAAATGATGTCACCAGTGGGTATAAAATCATACCGGCGCGTCATGATGGAACGCCAGTGCAGTTCATTCTTACGTATAGAGTCTGGAATGTACATCAATTACTCGTTAAAGTAAATATATCTACGACGACAATATATTCAATAGCGTTTGTGTAATCCCTGAAAATACAACAGTCAGGGGAGCTCTCGATGCGGTACAGATATTCTAGAAATGACAAAGAGTGGTGGATGTCAGCCGAACGGGCCGGCGCGCGGCGTGGCGTGGCGTGGCGCGGCGCGGCGTCCGGATGCATGCACACAAGCTTGTCAGTGGTGCACTGGGGAGGCCCCTCGTCGTGTACTGTGGCGGAGGGAGCGTACAGGTTCTAGTATTTGAAAGTCTGTGGCTACGACATCCCTAGTCGACTTTGATCTATACGAGGGCCTGGTACAAGTTATAGAGCGATTATATTGCCCATCTTTTGCGGGACTGCATCGTTAGATCACACGTCTGGGTGGCAGGATGCTTTTGATTGTTTTTAAGTAGGGAGTCCTGATGAGCACTGTCGAAGATCAGGTCCAGAAATTGGGTTCATTATATCGCAAGGAGGGTAAGGTTTCCTTGTTGTACTGATGGACCATCTTTGTAGCAATGTCGTCTACAGGAGCGCAGGGCGACTGTTTTTGGGGTGGAGAAACGGAATTCGTGGTCTTGCGGGGCCCGCTGGGACACTCGAGTCGAGGCTTTTTGAATGAAGGCGGTTGGTAAAAAGAGCAGTGTGGGCTCCGACGCAGAACAGGGCTTGGTTATCGATTTGACTGCTATGTCACCAATACAGTAGGTATGGCGGAAAGAATGCCGAGGTTACTTTCAGAAGAGGTTGGGTCTGTCTGTGGTCAAAATAATCATTTCTACGTGCACTCAGAAGGTTCTTTCTCTACGAGTTCGAGTTGGACTAACAAGGCTCCGAAATCCTCAGAGGTAAAGCTTACGTGTGACCCACCGTTTCCAGGCTCTTATGTAGGTCCAAGTCAAAGAATACAATGTAGTTATTATGTTGTCCGCTGGTAAATGCAGTACGAATTATCATCTGCACTGGATGCCTGTAGTGCTGCGGCGATATGAGAAAATGGCGTTCCAGCTAAAATGAGAGTCGGACTTTTTTCCCATTTTACAGAGGAAGTGATTGGGTGGTAGTTGTTCGGACAGCTTTTGTTTTCTCCTAATTTGAGGAAAAGAATGATGATGGTTTCTTTCCTGGTAGTTGAGAGGGTGCTGCTGCCTTCCGTCCACATCCTGCTGATAAGGTTTAATGTAATATTTGTTGCGGCTGGGTGCAGGTGTCTTATTACGTCAGTGTATATTACCTGGACCAAGAGATTTTCTTACAGTTGGTGAGGGTAACGTGGTGTCCCGCTTCTATGAATGAACGACTGTAGTCTTGGGGAAAGTAGTGTCAATTTTGGGAATGACTGTGATTCGAGAGGATATCAATTTGGGTCCATGATTTATGTGACTAGATGTTAGGGACTGTTTTTACTGTTGTTTCGGCTACTTGGGGGGGGGGCAAGGGTATGGTCTGACTATTGACTGGAAGAATAAAGCGGAAGGGGGGGGGGATTCGAGGATGTTCCACTTTTTTTTTTTTTGGGGGGGGGGTTCCCGGCATAAGGCCACCTTCATTGCTTTATACATTCTGTTGCGCAATCTGGGTAAGTGGCCAGGCATGTTTTTGGGAGCGATAAGTGTGCTGCACTCGTTTCAAATAAACCGGTGTCGACTGCTGGGTAATCTACTGTTCTGGTTCTGTACGCGGTTGAAAAGTTTTCCAGTATGCTCGATCAGGCCATCGAGGTTGTGGAGATGGAGAGGTAGACTGTAAGGGGTATAATAGGTGAAAAAACAGTAAATATGGTGTAGGTCTTGACCATTCCTAACCTAGGATAGCTAGTGTACACACAGATAGATCAACGGAGGCGTAAGTCATTGGAGGTAAAAGGTTGTAAGCTGGTTTGTGTTGTACACTGACTGATAGGGAATGGTGTGTCAAAGGGTTCACACACCAGAGGTGGCCCTTACTACGTCAGGAGGAAAGGGTCACCATCCCGTCCTGACTCTACGCTCTCGCTACGTCAGTCTTGAGCAGAATCGAAACTGGTTCACGTCGTCCATGCTGCCGTCCTTGCAGCCCACTGCTTCCAAGCCGGCCCTGGCCACGTCCCGGCAGGACGTAGCTAGTCAGGACGGACTCTGGCGTGATGTTTCCGAACAGAAAATAAAGGAGTTTGGGGAGGGGGGGGGGGTTATTAGTTGGGTAGAGGGAGGGAGCTCTGATAGGTGGTGAGGAGCCTAAGCCAGGAGGCTCGTGGCTGCGGCAGAAGCAACCACACCTGCTCTGTGCGCCTGGACAGTCACTGCTGGGAATCGGAGAGGAGCGCGGGATTTGAATCCACCACGAATTCAAAGAGAGACTAGCACGCTCACGATGACGCCACCAGCACAGCACACTGATGGGCGGCCTGACCGAGTTTCTAAAATAATGTTCTCTGATTGGCAAAGGTATCAAGAGAAAACGGTTATCAAATGGTGCAGGAAAAATTGGTTACAATGGTTGAAGAGGGGTATGGGATGTAAAAGGAAGTAATGAAATATCGTTTGGCTTGGATAATGAGGATGCGCATATGATGATGTATCCTTTTAGGGGTGGGAGGTGCACAGCCACATTTCTCGCCAACAGATGCAGTCAGGTTTATATTACTGAAGAAGAATCCACACGTTTCCCAATTTGGGACGACTTTTCGACAGTGCCAGTGTGTGGTGGTCGGCATTATTGTTTTAAGTGATGTGATGATGGGGGTGGAAATTTTGGGGGGCGTTCGTTCCCTTGGGTGGGGCCTGCTCTAAGTCGTGGTTCTAGAGTTTCTCTCTCTCTCTCTCTCTCCAGTGTACCTGGGGCATCGCTTTCGGGAATACCGGGGTAGGGTTACGGATGAGCTAGAACCTACAATAATTATGATCATTCATTTCGGTGAGGGTATTGAGATGTCTAAGAGGTTTACATAGGGTTTGGTGTTGGTGTGTGTAGTTGATATTGGGGGGGAGTTTGGATGGATTTCAGCTTGTATTTCCAGTTTTGAAGCTGCGAATGCTCCGATGGGTACTGTTGATGGAAACTGACCTCGGTCGTTTGGAGGGGGGGAATGATGCGTTGGCGTTTCTTGGGAAGGGGAGTTGTTTACTGGTGTGGTGTCGGCGATGTGCCTCATCACGTCTTCTGTCCTACAGAGTTGCATCTTTGGATGGAGTGGAAGGGTTGGAGGGGTTGTACTGTAGGTGCGAGTGCAGAGAGAGGTGATGAATGGGTTTGCGGGCGAGGGCTGACTTTGGGGCTCTTAGTGATCCGAGGGGGGTGGGGGAGGGGGGTAATGGGGGTTTTGTGTTCTCGTTTAATGATGTAGCTGGTGTCGCTTGGTGTAGTTGTTCGGGTGGAACTTTTGGGAGAGCCCCTTTGGCAGACTCTAGTGTTCCGTGAATGTGATTTCTAGTGAGATCATCGTGGATCGTACTCGTCGCCGGGCTTCTCTGAGCCTGGTGCATTCAGAGTATCCCAGACTTATTATTATTTATTTATTTTTTATTTATTTATTTATTTTCAAATCTGTAGACGGTGCAGCTTGAGCATCTTGGTTACAGTTTGACTGCATTTGGGCATTGGGGATGCACAGACGCTTTTCAGGAGGCGACATCATTGCTTGGCGTGTCCATAGAGTTGAAGCAGCGTTCTAGGTGTGGGTAGGATCCCTCTCTCGTTTGTTACTTAAGTACAGTGACGTACGTTTGAAGCTGCCATTGATTCGAAGTCACTATTAATGCAGCGGCACTATTTCAATCTCTGTGCACTTCAACTTTCCATCATCTCCCTACTCTTCCAGTTAACAGTTCTTCTGTTTGGTATCGTAGAGGTGGAATGTGGACTACTCCCACACTGGTGTTAAATGTGGTGGAGTCTGCCAGTGTTGAGCTTTATTGGGCCGTCGCATATCGCGGGGATTCATTACTTGTCTTGAAATTCACTTTCCGCGGGGGCATTTGTTGATTACCGAATCACTGTTGGTAGACTTCAGGGCCAAGATTCTCGAGGGGGGGGGGTCCATTCAGGATTCGCCCCGTCTCTCTCGACAGGAGTAAAGTCGGCGGCTGCAAGAGCTGGGTTTGCTTGGGAATGCAATACCTATGGGATCAAGGTTGTATTAAACGATTGTGGTGCTTGGGCCAGCTGATAACGCCGACGGTGTTTATTATTACCCACCAGGTAGGTTGTGCAATAATTGTGTTACCACACTAGATCGTTTTCGAGTGTGAGGGGGGGGGACTCTTCTTCGCTTCGCACATACTGTATGTCAAGTGAAGTGTTGTGGGGGCGCAAGCCAGAGGGACCTTTTTTCTTACAGATACTTACTTACAGAAGGCTTCTGGAAGAGGCTAATGCGCCTGTGGCTCCAGCTCTTAATAACTATCCTCTTATTTCATAGTCTAGTGGTCACTGTGGTCGAGGCGGATATTAACAATTAACGATTCAAAATCATATTTCTGCTCCTGGTTCTTCCACACTCGATCAAGCTTCCTCTCAAAATCCACCATTGACTTAGCATTCACCACACCCTCGGGCAGCTTGTTCCAATTATTGATATTACTAAATGTATATTTCCTTATGTTTAACCTTGTTCTTTGTACGAAGATCCTTTTATTAGGTCCTCTTGTCACTATCTCAGACTGCCTCACAAATAATCCTTCACTCACACCTTCATCATACACTCCAGTTATTATTTTAAACGTCTCAATCATATCGCCTCTAGATCTTCGGTACGTACGAGTTGGTAAACGCAGCTTTAGTCTCTCTGAATATGTAAGAGTCCTCAAGCCCGGTACCATCTTTGTTGCTCTCCTCTGTACTGCCTCAACTGCAGCTATGTCCCTCTTTTTGTATGGGCACCACACTTGGTTTGCACACTCCAAGTGTGGCCGAAATAAACTCACAAACAAGTTCTTAAACATACTCTCATACATAGTAGTGAATGTTCTTCTAATCAGACCAACCATCCTATTTGCTACATTGATCTTCTCAGCCAAATGTCTACTGAAATTTAATTCATCATCCACAACAACACCCAAATCTTTTTCCACCCTCACTGCATTTAGTTCTTCTTCCATTATGTATTGAAAGTTCTCTATTCCTGTCCTCCCTACTCGCATTATTTTACATTTCTTTGGATGAAACCTCAACAGCCACTTTTCCGACCAATTCTTCATTCTTTGTAGATCTTCCTGTAGCTTCCTGCAATCCTCTCTCCCTTTGATTTCTCTATATATCTTTGTATCGTCTGCATATAGAAATATCTGACTGTTTAATATAGTGTTTGGCATGTCATTAATATATATAACAAACATTAACGGCCCGAGTACTGAACCCTGAGGCACCTCGCTAATCACATCTTTCCATTGAGACACTTCACCATTCACTATCACTCTTTGTTTTCGATCTTTTAGAAACTCCTCAATCCACTTCAAGGCTTTCCCCTTGATGTTATAACTGCTGACCTTTTCAATCAATCTCCGGTGCGGCACCTTATCAAAAGCCTTCATAAAATCGCAGTAGGCTACATCAAATCCTCCTCCCATATCCAATATATTTGTCCATTCTTCTATTACTGTGATCAGCTGAAGCACCGCAGAGCGTCCATTCACAAATCCGTACTGCCTTCCACTTATTAGTTTATACTTGTTCAAATGATCCAACACCTTTCCACGTATTATTGATTCCATCAGCTTACAGATAACTAAGGTCAAACTTACTGGTCTATAATTTTCTGGTTCACTTCTATCTCCTTTTTTAAATATTGCTGTAATATTAGCTATTACTTGATTATTATTATTATTCATGCAGTGTCATAGGTGACCTTGCTGGGGGTTCCAGTTAGATAAGGTTTCGGAGGGCATGATGAGGTCACCTTTCCTAGTAATGTCCCCAATGCAGGGGCGAGCAGACTTGATCATGAACAGGGCTCCTCAGTCGTGCTGCGACACTCCCACCCCTACCACCAGCAGCAGGGGGGGCGATCGCAGGTCCTGTGCCAGTCTGCCTGCCTGCCTGCCGCCGCACGGGTCCCCAGAGGTCAGGATCTCCTTCCTCGCCACCATGACGCACGGTCGTCGGAGGACTTGGGGCTGTTCCTAATGGGAGGAAAGACTGACGCTGACTGAATGTAGTCTCACCCGTCGCCTCCTACCTCACTCTGGGTGTAACCTGCCGGTGTGGGGGGGGGGGCGTCACCTGTAGGGATTGTGGCCAGTTCGCCTTCTTCCTTCTGCCTGGGCCTCTTACACACCTTCCGTCGCCGCTTCGAGATGTGACCTTCATCTCCTAAGCTATGAGAGAATGACGGTAAGGGGTTAGGGAGGGAAGGAGGGAAGGAGGGAGGGAGGGAGGGAGGGAGGGACTACAGCAAGATTTTGAAACTGGATTCATAGCAGGAGGCAAAGGAAACCTTACCCCCACCCCCGTGGGAACAGGGGTAGGATGACTGGGAGGTGGAAGGGGAAAAAATAAGGGGCGAGGAAAATGAAGGGGGGAGTAAGAGTAGGAAGAGGAAGGAAAATGGAGGAAGGAAGAGGTCACAGAAGATGGTAATAAGAGCAGGCGGAGCAGGGATGGAAGGAAGGAAGGAGGAAGGTATAAGAGCAGGCGGCGGAGGGGGAAGAGGGAGAAAAAAAAGAGGGTCAGGACGAAGGACGGCAGAGGGAGGAGAGGGAAGGACCAAATATAGGTAGAAAGTGGGAAGAGGGGGAGAGAAAAGGAGTAAGACAGGAGGGTGGAAGAGACATGAGGCAGAGGGAGGAGGGGGCGAAGGGTGAAAGAAAGAAATGGATGAGGGAGGGAGGGAGGGAGGGAGGGAGGGAGGAAAAAGGGAAGTGGACTCGGGAGGGGGAGGAGGAGGGGAAGGGACGACGGAGAATGTGGGAGAGAAGGGAGGACGGAAGTGTGGGACGAAGGGGGTATGGAGGAGGAGGAGGAGGAGGAGGAGGGGAGAAGGGAGGGGAGAAGGGAGAAGAGAGGAAGAAGTGAGGAAGGAAGAAAGAGGGTAATAGGAATGAATGGAAGACGGGGGATGCGGGCAGACGGGAGGGAGGAAGAGGAGGAGGAAAGGGAGGAGGAGGAAGAGGAGGGGAGAAGGAAGAAGGGAGAAGCGAGGAAGGATGAACGAGGGGCAATAGGAATGAACGGAAGACGGGGGATGAGGGGAGAGGGGAGGGAAAAGGAGGAGGAGGAGGGGGGAGGAAGGGAGAATGAAGTGGGGGAAGAGGTAGAGAGATGGGGGAAGGGAGAAAGGGAGCATGGAGGAAAGTAGAAGAAGACGGGGAGGAAGGAGGGAGAGAGAGAGAGAGGAGGGAAAAGGAAAGGGAGGAATGAGGATGGAGAAGAAAAAAAGGGGGTTGAAGGAAGAAAGGGAGACGGGAGGACGAGGGGGAGAAGGTACGAAGGAAGATGAAAGGGGAGGGGGGGAGGAGGAGGAGGAGGAGGAGGAGGAGGAGGAGGAGGAGGAGGAGGAGGAGGAGGAGGAGGAGGAGGGCAGCGGAAGGAAGACGGGAAGTAGATAGGAAGTAAAAGGGGAGGAGAGAGATAAAAAGAGGGAGGAGGAAAGAAAAGGGGAGAAGAGAGTAGAGGGAGAAGAGTAAGGAAGAGTGAGGACAGAGGAAGGAGGAAGAGAGAAGGGGGAGAGGAAACCAGGAATAGGGGAAGGAGGAGGGAGGAAGGATGACGGGGAGGAAGGAGAGGGCGAAGGAGGAAGAGAGGGATGAATAAAAGGAAGGAAAAGAGGTAGGTAGAGTGAGAAGACGAAGAAAGAGTGGGATGAGGGAGGGAGGGATGGAAGGAGTAAGAAGGGAGGAGGGAGTAAGAAGGGAGGAGGGAGGAGGAAAGAAGAGGGAGGAAGAGTGGAAGGAGGGAGGATGAAGGGGAGTGAAAAGAAAGAAGAGTGGTAGGAGGGAGGGAGGGAGGGAGGGAGGGAGGGAGGAAGAGGGTATGGTATGGAAGGATGGAGGAAAAAGGGGAACGAATGCGAGAACGTGTGTGACTGACCACCATGGTTTTGGATCACGTGCTGGACTCGTGATCAACAGCTATTGCCTACCCGGGTGTGAGCTCAGAGCTTACATGTGGCCCGACCTATTATGGGTAATGTCCTTCCAGACACACAAACCCTTTGCCCACCACAGTTGGAGAGTCAGTTCGCAGTGCACAGATGACGATGACGATTTTTTTTTATCAGCTCTGTGCGGGACTCCAACTCGGATCGCTGAATTAGCGTGCGTGTGTGTGTGTGTGTGTGTGTGTGTGTGTGTGTGTGTGTGTGTGTGTGTGTGTGTGTGTGTGTGTGTGTGTATGTGCGCGCGCGCGTTTCCCAGGGACCTGGTCTTCCTATGAGACGGGAATGGGGCTCAAAAGAAGTAAGGAGACGCGGTAAACAGTTAAGCATTAGACCTACGACGACTTAGAGCATAGTGAACTTGCTCCTAGATGCGAGAAGTCCTTTTCTACGAAAGGTTTGAATCCAGAGCACGACCCGGACCTCGGGGGCAGTGGCGTCGTCTTATTTGGCGCCCTTCACTCTGGCCGGCGATTTTATTCGCCTGACGCCAGCATTCCTGTCAGAACGGGCTCCTGCACGAAGGAGACCTTAGGTGATGGAGTCCTAGTTAAACCCATTAACCTATTTGAGCAAAGCGCAGAGGGCAAAACATTTCCGTATTACATCTCCAGGACTTTGCATGCAATGAAACAAGGTTGGCCTCCCCTCCCACCCCGTGTACTGATGCACCCCGCGTCGCCTTCGATTCTGCTGCATCAAAAAACGATGGACGTCCAACGACGGAGGCAGAGGCAGGTCTAAGCTTGCTACCCAGAGCTGTTGCTGCAGCCTCCTCCTCGCCCTCCTTGGAGCAGATTTCGCGTTACATTCACATCCAGAACCTTAACGTCGAGGCCGGCCAGCCCGCAGGTTACCGCCCTCGTCCGTTTCCAAAGAGGGTGCCAAGAGGGCACCTTCCGTTCACACGAGGGTCTGCCATGCTATGACCACCAGGGGCGGCCGAGCACACATCGCGACCTTACGTGTTAGTCGTTGGCGAGTATTGGCGTGTACATGAGGCTGCATGCGCGCGCGCGCGTGAATGCGTGCGCGTGCGTGTGTATATGCCGCGGCGTTCAATACAAAGCCAGCCCGCGTGCTCCCCTCTCCTACTCACTACTACGCTACTCAAGAGTTTCCCTTCTTCCTCCTCCTCCTCCTCCTCCACCCCGCAAACGCACGCACGCACACTATCACTGTCTCCTCGACGTAGAGAGTATAGCAGGATGGATGCCTATAGTTGTACCGCTCCAGCCTCGCCACTCCGATCTTCCCATTTCCACCATAACCAGCGGGAGAAGCAGTAGTAGGAACGACAACAACGGTTGCGGTGGCGATGGAAGAGGAGGAGGCGGAGTACCACCACCATCAGCAGCAGCCTACATGGCGACTACTACTACAATCTTCATTCACCAAATACAACGCAGCCCGACTGCGCTTGTACACGCGTACGCATTGCACGTCACTATCTACCCTGGTCCCACACAACCCTCAAAAGTTTGGGCTCCAAAGCAAAATCGGCACCATCCACCTCAAGCAAAGAATGGTGCCATAGACCAATCAGGAGTAAATGAAGAAAGAAAAATTGTATATGAACCATTCTGAGGTATGGTGTCAATCCCCGGGGATGTGCACAATGGCAAATTAACTGGCATCAGCATCGGGGAGGTCATGTTACTGGGCGCGGGAAGGAAAAAACGAGGTGCAATGTTTACCACCAGGGTGGGCAACCATTGGCTCGCGTGCCAAAAATGGCGCTACTTTTCTCCAGCAGCCGAAACCCGGGCTCACCAAAAAATAATGAATAGATAAAACACTAACTTCTTTGCTGTTTTATTTCAACTCAATAAGATTTTCTCAATTATATATATCCACAAAAATTGATGCCCATACGACAATTTTGGTAAATTTTCATGGGAACACTAGTTTTATCCTGTTTAATTATTTGGCCATGTGGCTAGAAGTGGCGTGACCCCTTTACTATAAGTCTATATTGGCATATTATTTCATGTTTTGAAAATAATAAAACCATCAGTATGCAAAACCCACATTCAGCTACACGAGGGTTCAAAATTAAATCTAAAGGTACAAATGTCACATCACAAGCTCTAGTTATCCGAGGTGATTATCTAGTTTTCGGTGAGCACATGAAAATATTGCATCATATGTTGGTGAAACCTCCTGCTCAGCATATTAGCTATCAAAATAAATTCCTGTTAAACTATGTGGTATTAAGAATCATTTTTTTGCTGGTGTTAAAAACTGAGTTTTTGAATACTAGGACTTTATATCATGGCTAGAACTGGACATAAAAGCAAACACGACCTTCAGTAAAAACTGCCTTCCTAATTTTCACATTCATTCAATCTGACATGACTTGCAAATCAGACTTACATTATTCTTTAATTTTACTGCTCCAGTGTGATTTTCCCCAATATTTGAAAAGGTTCCCCAAAAATACAAAAGACAGTAAATATGTTTCGAGCAATTTTGGATGCCATGCGAGAATATTTTTGCATTGAATATTGGCTAATTTTGGCATGCGCTTAAAAACGTTGCCCACCCTGTTTGCATTTGGCACATCTGGAAGTACGGGGCTGTGCCTTAATAATATGTAGTTTTTATTAATGAAACTGTGATTCAGTGTGACCCTTTTGTGGGCTAGTTACAAAACAGGATGGGGTTCAGGTGGACTGTAATTATGCCAGATGGCTTTGCAGTAGGCAATGTCTACAATATTTTTGATGCGAGTAAGGTCAATCTGTTGCGCCAGATATCTCTTGCAGGAGACCCAAGGATTCAAGATAAGGGACAACAGCCACTCAAAGAAGAAAGAGTGGGCTGTCTGGGTATTAGCTAAGGTTGTGGGCAACAAGATCATTGGCGTCTTCCACATGATGGTTGTAGCTGGAGCAGTGTGCTTCTGCCACTATGCCTATTCTGTATTGGTAGTGTTAGTGTTGGATGGTGACTTAAACATAACTGTACTTATGTGGTTCTTCTTTCATTTAGGATAGATTTTTTTTTTCCCTGTGGAATTGACTGGAGGGATTTCTTGGAGTACGAGTTGGTGGTCTGTCTAAGAGTGCTTGTTTTGTGATCAGATTGTGAAAGTGTTTTTTCATAGATATATTCTGTGGTGCACGTAGTACTGTTGTTTTTTTGTCCAGGTGGTTGTGATTGAATGAGATGTACGAGGAGGGTTCATAACTTGTAGGAATTTGGACCTATAATTTCATGTAATGTTTTTGTGGGTGTTTTTTTTATTGTGTATGCAGACACTCTATTGGTATGATTTTAATGCATTCCATTAATATTCTTAATGCATTCTTTTGTAGTGTGTGGAACCACACTTTACTTATATATGCAATAAAATCTCTACCTACAGAAAAATTATGCTATTTATGATATCCAACTGAAACAGTCCTTTACCACTTCCTTCACTTTACCTTTTCCTATTCCCTGCAGTTGGTTGGTTGGTGGGGGGTGGGTGGAAGAATTCTGCCACTGTGTTTTCAATATGCATTGTAGGAGGCCCCTCAGGGGGATGGAGTGATGGGACTTGGGATCTTGCCCTCTGTATGTCCACCACATGAGGCCAAGCCATAAAATGGTCTAGAACTCCAAACAAGTCATTCAATAAGCAAGGATGTTGTACACATCAAAGTGAAAGGAAAAAGATAGGCACTTTGTGAGAAGGAAGAGAGTTAGCATTAAGTTGGAATGAGTTGCATGGGAGGTGTGATTTCAGTTTGGGAAAATGGTGGAGAGTGCCAGGTGTGATTATATATATATATATATATATATATATATATATATATATATATATACACACACACACACACACACAAGTATATACAAATAACTATATATATATATAAACACACATTATATATACAGTACATGTGTGTGTATACATATATATATACACAGACATGACAGAACTGAACAGACACCAAGAGAAATCATTTAATTTATTAAACAAGCAATTGACACAAATAAAGAGCTTATAAATGGTCACAATGTGAATAACTAATACTTGGTTGACACTCCCCTTTACTTTTTTCAATGCAAGGACCCTTCTAGGCATGCTAGTGGTTAGTTCACGAATATCAGAGGGATTTCTTGCCATGTTTCCCGTAGTAATCCTCAGAGTTTGGGCTTTGAAGATGGCTTTCTGTTCTTTCTGCCAAGTTGTCAGTCTAATATGACCCAGAGGTGTTCAATAGGGTTCATATCCGGGGACTGATTTGGCCATGGAAATTTCCTGATCCCATTTTGGTTCAACCAATTTTGTGTTGCTTGAGCAATCTGACAAGGAGCTCCATCTTCCATAAATAGGAAGACATTTTTACTTATCCTACCACTGGAGAATATTGGAATGAATCCTTCCTTTAATACAGAAACATATTTGCCTGAATTGATGATTCCTCGACATTCCACAAGCTCTGATCGACCATCATTCCAAATTGCACTGCTCACCATTATTGAAATGCCCCCATCTTTCACTGTTGGCTGCAGTCTTTTGAAGTCAAACTCTTGACTACAGTCTCCAGACCCACACTCTTCCACTGTCAGACAATAATGTGAATCATGAATCAGAGAAAATGACAGTGCTCCAAAAGGCCACATGTCTCTCCACCGTCTCAACAGCCCAATCCTTTCTGCGCTTGATATTGGCTGGACGAAGGAGTGGTCTCTTTCTTGCAGCTCTGCCATACTAACCCAGCTTGTGGAGATACCTGACAGCTGTTCTGGGACTAACATCAGCTTGTGCTGCTATGTCAGAGGCCTTGCAACATGAATACTCTTAGACATTTCTTTTGACAAGATGCAAGGTTCTTTCTGAGAGCCCAAGACGACCTGAATGAGGTTTTGTGCCCTTCTTGCCCTCTCTGATGAATTGTATGATCACTTTATTAACAGCAGAAAGGGGTATTGACAGATTTTCAGATATTTTACATTGACTAAGTCCACCTTCATGCTGACCCACAACATGACCTTGCTGAAATTCAGATAGGTTTACTGCTCCTTTGGTTCGTGGCATGTTTGATTAATCTTGTATGTAATCTGACACATAAATCTAGGTAAATATAACATGTTAGGTAAATTTGAATAGCATTCAAGCATTATATAAGAGTAGAAATTCATTTTTTTTGGGTGTATTCAATTGTCATGTCTGTATATCATATATATATATATATATACATATATGCTGAGACATTCTGATAGGTTGACATAAGCCGAGTAGGAAACACAGGAGTCTTAGTCAGGAATAAATTCAAGACTAAGACTCCTGTGTTTCCTACTCCACTTATGTCATACATATATACATATATATATATATATATATATATATATATATGGAAGCTTGCTGGCTGAGCGGGTTAGGGCATCATTATTTGTGGCAAAGGTTGAGGAGATGGCAGTTCGAACCCTGCCACCAGCAAAGTTGAACCAAGGGCATGGTTCATTAAATTCCACGCTACAAAGTCCCCTGTGAGGTGCACCATCCTAGCCTTCAGATAGGGGAGGGGGGGGGGGGAATTGTGATGTTAAACTATATCACACACACACATATATATACACATACATACATATATATATATACACACATACATACATATATATACAATATATATATATATATATATATCTATATACACACACACAGAAGAGAAACAATAGGACACAAAAAGAAACTGAAGAAGGACAGTTACAGAAGAGACTTGAAAAAGAATAGCTTCCCAAATAGAGTGATTGATGTCTGGAACAAACTAAACGGAGAAACGGTGAGTGCCAAAACTATACAAGATTTTAATAATAAACTAGATGCGGAGAGATACGAGAACAGGTCACTACAAGCATAGCTCTTGTCCCATAAAATACAACTAGGTAAATGCACATATACATACATAAATATATGCACATATAGTTTAATATTTGTGTATTTGGGCAGCAGGTTTTCCTATAAACATATTTGGTTCAAAAATACAATTGTTTCTGCATTAATGATCTTCTTACCGAGATTTTCTACTTTTTTTATTGCACTGTGTAGAATTCAACAACGAGATTCTTGTGCCAATAAGCTAAATGAAACACAGCAGATGGTTCTTCTTTATAACATGTTTTGTACACATTGTTCATTATCAGGTGTTGGATACAATACAAATCAATGACATATAAATATATAATTGGGAAGGTCACAGTGTTCAAATCTCATGATTGGGGGGGTTATCATGGTACCCAAGTTGTGGCATCCCATGGACTAGATCTTGACATGGGAATTATGTTGAACTCTCGTGTGTAAATTTAAACTTGGATTTTGTTCTTTGATTAAAATTACTTCCAGCATTTGGAGACCTTTCTATTCTGAAGCTTGGCCTATTATTTTGGTTATGTCTTCCATTATTTATCTTGTCCAGTGGGTGTTGTGGTATTTAGGTGTGCCATTCTGTAGGTCGAGTGTAATGCATCTGCTGAGCCTAGTGATCATGTATCCTATGTATGAAGTGGGGAGTGATGCACAGTTCCCTATTTTACAAGTATATTTATATACAAGATGGCCTTTCTGTAGGTCAGGTGTGTGTTTCATGGGCTTGTTCATAAGAACATAAGAATGAAGGAGACTGCAAGAGACCATAAGGCCTACACTAGGCAGCTCCGTATCCATCACCACGTCATCCCCATCCATAAAGTTCTCTAATCGTTTCTTAAAACAACTGATATTTTCAGCGTTTACTACATGGTTACTAAGTTTATTCCATTCGTCGACCACCCTATTAGTAAACGAATCCTCCCTAGTCCTTCTTAAATCTAAATTTGTCCAGTTTATATCCATTACTGCAAGTCCTGCCCTGTTGTTTTAATATGATGAACCTTGTTTGCATCACCCTTGTTAAAGCCTTTCATCCACTAGAACACCTCTATCAGATCAACCAGTGAAGGTTGTTCTGTTTTTTGTAATAGATGATGAGATCTATATACACAAATATATACTTACACATTACATATATATGTATATATACATAAATTTATATATATATATATATATATATATATATATATATATGTACATGTCTATAAAGTAATGTCGTAACACATTCGTAAAGATTCAACAAAAACCCACTGTGTTGGATAAGAAGAAATGAAATAAAATTAATTCCATATATTTCGATCACGGACTGTGATCCTCTTCAGTGGAATACAGAAAGGTAGAGCAAATGGCATGTCTTATATACAATAAGAATAAGGGACAAGGGTAGGACTCAGGTAGCATCTAGTACTTTGCGGGGCAGGTCACCCGCCTTCACCAACGATGGTAACAATTTGTTGACTGCCCAGGTGGTGATGCAGTCAGGTGACCACTGTCCATATGACATATTAAAATTTGGAAATTTGTTAATCAGGGATGATTCTATTATTTTTCTTTTAAAACTGCATTTTGAATTAAAGATAATCTTTGCCTCATTCCAATCCATATGATGGCCTTCCTTGTCTACATGTTGGAAGACAGCGGAATTATGTTGTGCGTATTTAATTGAATTTTTATGTTCTTTCATCCTAGTATATAAATCTCTACCTGTTTGTCCCCAATATACATTGTTACAATCAGAGCAAGGGAGTTTATACACACCTTGATGTATTTCTTCTCTAGGTCTTTGATGTACATTGACTATTTTCTTAAACAAATTATTGGGATAACTAAAAACAATTTTAATATCTTCCTGTGGAAGAAATTGAGAAATGTCATATAAGGATCTATTATAAGGCAATTTAATACAGTTTTTGTCCCAACTGAAGTTCTTACTGGAATGGGAAGTGGATCCAAAGTAACTAGTTTTGGCTTTACTTAGGGCTTTATTTAGAAACCAATCAGGATACCCTATTCTTTTTAATTGATTCCTGATGGTTGTTATCTCCATTTCCAAATAATGTGGACTACATAATCTAAGTGCCCTCAGGAAAAGACCTGAGGCAACACTATATTTAATTTTATCAGGATGGTGACTGAAAAAGTGCACATAACTCCCCGTATGTGTGGGCTTTCTGTACACAGTGAAGGACAATTGGTCCTGATGCCGTATTAATAGGATATCTAAAAATGGTAGTCTATTATCCACCTCCCATTCAACTTTGAATTTAATATTAGTGGCTAAGTTGTTTATTTGTTCAAAGAAAGCATCAAAAGATCCCCATTCGTCATCCCAAATCGTAAAGATATCGTCCACATACCTATACCAAAACATTCCTTGTGGCTTAATGTCTTGTAAAAGCACTGTCTCGAAATACTCCATAGTGAAGGCATTCGACAGTCTGGCATGAACATCTAAATGTGTAAACATTAAGAAAATAATTAAAGGTCTCTAATTTTACTGGAATATGTTTTTAATATTGAAGTCAATAACAGCTAAATAAATTACACAAAATTTCTTTCTTTTTTTTTTTGTAATTTGAAATTACATCCTCTGCTGCAAAAAAGTTTGTCTGCTACAACCATTCTCGTTAAGCCTACCAATACATCAGAAATTGCTCATTTTTTATGGATTGCCATGGTTTGATGAATAGTGATTGTGTTGAGAACCGCAGGGTATTTAATATAAAATTTAGGAATTATGAAAATGAGGAGAAAACTACTGAGGAAAACACACAACTGAGAAGAAAAGAGGTGAAGAATAATAATATAATAACATAGAACTCAAGAGAATGGCAGGAGAAGAAAACTTATGATAACTGTACAGAACATACACAGGGAGCTAAATGACAGGGCTAGAGCCTAGATTCTCTTACAATTTTACTGGATGGCCTTTTTTTTTTTTTTTTACATCATTATACATAATAAATGATAAGTAATATTGTTTTTGGGTATTTTGATGAAATCTATGAAATAAATAAGTTTGGAAAAATAAAACCCAGAGGAACAGTTAATAACCGAGAAATTATATAAAATAAATACAAGAGTCCCTCAAATAACGCGGGGGTTAGGTTCCTGAAATTACCGCGTATGACCGAATCTGCGTATGCTGACTTTCCATATTAAATACCAAGAACCATATGTATGTGTATGTGTACGTGTGTGTGTGTGCGTGCGTGTGTGTGTGTGTGTGTGTGTGTGTATGTGATGTATGTATGTGGCATTTGCGGCATATGTATGTGTTTGTGTGTATATACATGTGTGTGTATGTGGCATATATACATATGTGTGTGTATGTGGCATATACACGTGTGTATGTGGCGTATATATGTGTGTGTGTATGTGGTGTACGTATGTGTTGTGGCGTGTGTGTGTGTGCATGCGTGCATGTATGTATCTGTGTTCGTATTTGTGTGTACACACACGCGTATTCACAACATACACTGGTTGTCTAACACGTGTCTACGTGTGCGTGTCTACACGTGTGTAAGTCTGTTTTTGATCTCCCAAACCACCACCGCCAGTAACAACAAGAACTTCATAAGAGAAATTAAGACACGACATGCGCAGTCATTATCAGACTTATTAGTTGTGTTCCAAACGAAAGAAACATTACACTTCAACAGGTTAGGGCGGTAAAATTACACGATAGCACGGCGCAGGTGGTGGAAGCGACAAGCTAAAGCTTGTTGGCTACCCCCCTACTCCCCCTCTCCTCCCTCCTGCATCAGTACTCGGAGAATGACACGTAACCGCAGGCAGCTACCCACGGCTATCCCCTCGCCCCACACCCTTGTTTGAGCAGTTCCCAGTGTACATAATGACCGCGTTATATGAGGATCGACTGTATATAGTAAAGTAGAAAGCAGTCACCACAAATGTTTGCGATGTTGCCGCGTGTGTGCGTATGCGTGCCCGACTCGGTGCGAATTTTAAAACGGTTCTTTACACGAGATGTTTTTTAAATAAAATCTGCGTATGATTGAATCTGTGTTATTCGAATCTGCGTTATTTGAGGGACTCCTGTATAACAAAATGGGAAACTAAAACAAAAAACAGAAGTTAGGGCATGCCACATGTAGTATAGATGGAGAAAATAAAAATAAAGTAAAGTAATTTACTGGAACAGATTGGTATATTCTTAGTGATACTTGTATGGAAGATTTTGTTTTCATATGGTGAGTAAACAATCTAAAGTAATGTATCTAACTTGGGAAAAGAATAATCAGTTTCATCCAGTAGTAACAAATTACCATAACCATTTCACTGACACACTAGGGTCGTGATGAAAAAACATATGTATTATGTTGTAGAAATCATTCTTTACAAAGCTAATGGCATCTAGGATGCATAGTGTGAATGTGATGTTGGATTGTCCAGGAGCAAACTGCAAAAATATTGAACGTGTCATGTATATAATCCTCACTTTTTTGAGTGCCTATAAACTACATTGCAGAACTAATATGGACACAGGTTAAGCATCAATGATACACAAATATGAAAACTTCTACAGGGCAATATTTCAGTTCCAAATAATAGCCCATAACTATATTGTCTATCTACTACATGTAATCTTACTGTTGTCAGATATTTAGGAAGTTGAGACTACTCTCAAAAGATGAAGAAAGTCTCAATAGCACTTAAGAAATCACCTGTTTTGCTAAAGGACATTGTCAATTGAGGTGGCTTGATTGGTATTCATTGTGACATCTGAATCAAGAGATGGTGCTGTATGGTGTTTTAGAATGCAAAGTAATAGGTGACAATTATTTTCATCAAAAGTCCCTCAAACTACTTTTGGGATAAGATATTTGTTTTTGAACATGGTTCTCATGAAAGTAAATAATATTATGAAAGAAAAAAAATACAAAGTTGTACCTGGGCGTGGTGGCCCCTAAGTACAAATTGCACTGCTATTTCAACTTTGTCATGGCGTTCACACGGTTGCTCTGCAAATACCAGGATAAGAGTACAATAAGAATAAAGTGGTGGGACTGCCTGCCCCGACCTTTTGTTCCTAAGGCTGGAGTGCCTCAGGGCTCTGTCCATGTCCCCACTCTGTACAACCTAAATACAAATGATTTACCAGAGCCGGCTTACCCACGCACCCGGGTTCTTGCTCAATCGTATGCGGACGACACTAATCACACTAGCAAGACACAAAACACCAGAGGAGGCTTTACACATAATGTAAAAAAATATATGACAGTGCACAAGCACGGGAGCAGCAGTTGTTACAACCAACGTGTCGGAACGTAAAGCTGTACTCTTCCAGTGCAGGAAAACCAATACATATTTCACGAACAATCTTAATAATAAACACCACAAACAATAAAGGTGTGCTGGGTAGCACACAGTACTGCCTGGACTCCACATACACACATTTTAACAAAAAGGGATGGAGAGCGACTGCGCTGAGCAGGCTGAAATGCTTCAAAGCCTCAACACACCTCACCATAAGTCGACTTTACCTAGCGCTAGTTAAACCGTTACTGTGCCAGTCCCGGGGATCGAGTTAGCCAACTGACATGCCCCGCAAACAACTACCGGTACTCATCAGATGGTTCAGAATGCCGCAGTCCGATTCTTCACGGGTTTGCGATGGAGCGACTTCAGAACCACTGAATCTTTACACCTAGCTGCCGACATTCGTCCACTCAACAAACATAAACTACACCCGAGACATCTAGACAAACTGCACACCAGATATACCCAATCGAACGCATTACATTCAGACCTCATCGTACAAACTATTGTATTCTGCGCCTCTCCCCTGTGTGGTATACACGAGAAATCGTGTACAACGAAATGGATATCGTCCATCAATATATTCACTGTCACACGAGGGAAGTGAAATCACACGTCTCGTAGATACACACCTCGCACGAACAAAAATACGTCCACATGCACATATTGTACACGTTTTTTTCTTCTAATTCACTTTCTTTCTTTTGAACTTCTCATTTCATTTTACATTAAATCTGTTTCCATCTTTCTGCTTTCCGTTACAGCTGTCTCCGACCATTTTGCCTGCTTTCGGTGGATGCAAGTCTCCTGCCACATGGCTCCTCAGCCGCGATCCAGACTTAAATCATCCCTCAAGAGCTGTAGCAATAGCCCCTTTCATCCACGACTATCATTCCATTTTCCTGCAGACTTCTCACAAAAGCTGATCCTGCGAAAGATGGTGGTCTGACCTATGCAGTCCATTGATCTAAAGAAGGCGGTGAAGTAAAATGAAGAAATTGCTGAGACGCTATGCTGCAAGGTGGAAAATGTGACAATACAATGTATGAAAAAAATTGGTAGGCCACGCCAGGCGTGTTGACACCGTTAGTAAGACCTGGAAATTTTTCCTTATTTTCAGCCCGTAAAATTAAGGAAAGCAACAATGGTGTGTTTAGACAAGTGTCTGCAGGTAAAGTCGACGAGTACGTCAACTTAGGTATTCCAATTTCCAACCACCACCACCACTTTGTGAACACAGATTTTCGTGTGCAAAGAACTGTCTCCTTAGTTTGGTTCCCGCCTCCTTCAGATAATATGGACAATGGCGTCTGACGATAATTGCACCTTGCCTATAGTAAGCGCTACAAACACGACAAGTGCATTAAAAAAGGGAAACAATGGCGGAGTCGGTAGCAGGGACTCCCACTTGCTTCCACAACAGCAGCCAGGCAAGCAATGAACATCGGTTAGTTGCCAATGGCGAGAAGCAGATATGCCGTGACGTGATGTAGCCTCCCCAAAGCTTGTAGTAACATTGATACACTCTCAACGTATATTTTCCTAACACGAGTTTGTTCCACCCTGTGTCGTGTCCCACGGCACAAACTTTTGTCAAATACTATTGTGGTGGGAGGAGGGCACTTTTTCATATTTTTCCTTCAATATATATTTCTATCAAAATGTCTTGTAAATATATAATGTACTAAGGTTTATCATGCAAAATGGTTTAATTACTTGTCTATTACATTCTTATCAATATTATTAAAAACTTTTGGGGTGGCTAGACCCCAGCATCGCCCACCCTACCACCCTCCGTGGCTATGGAAAGGCATTGTGAAACAAAAATGCAAGCATGTTCCATCAACTTAGAGGGCGATCGATATATTTAGAACCTATATTAGTCACAAGAGACTACTGTGAAGACAGAGTGAAAAGATTAAGCGCGAGAGCATTAATTAAGAGAGGCATCAAGCAGGGACACATCTTGTTCCCAGCCCTTCATTCTCAAACTGCAGGAATGAAAATCCGTGGATGTAATATTTTCAATAATCGGTACGTGGATGACATTGTAATCGTGGACAGGTGAAACTTCAAAACGCACGCTGAACAGCATGGTTTGTTTCAAGAGCAGGAGGGCCCCGAGAAGCAGCAACCAGGGTTTTATAGCTAGAGCCGATTATTTTTTTTCTTTATAAATTTGTCAATATGGATTAGCCATATCTAAATGTCTTTCCTCTAGTTTTTCCCTCGTCAGTAGTACCTTTTTGATTGGTGGAGGCATTGGAAATAATGGGTAATTGGCGGGATTAAAAAGTAATTCATTACTGGTTTCTTACAATACGTATATTTTCCAGTTATAACCATAAACGAACATGTAAAACATCTAATTTTTTCTTATATGGGATGTATAATCGAGAATGGTAGATGAGACGAAAACAATTGAAAAAAACGTACATCAACACTGAGAATATTCTCACCTAGTAATTTTTAACGCAAGTGCCGTAAATTACATTTGGTCTACTTTGCTGTACGGTAGCGAAAATTGATTGATATCAAGAACCATTTCCTTTATTGGTTAATGCCATTGTGGATTTGTGACATTATAGAATGGATGTCTCTTATTTTTCTAGCATCTCTCGACCACTCACCGAGTTTTCATTCGAGGCGAAGTCAGAGGTGAGGCTGGGCCTTGGCAACTTATTTTTCCTTCCCTCGTTTATTTATTCTACTTTATCTTATTCTACTTTATCTATGTCCCACATTGTAACTGATCGTCCACTACCAAGGGGTCAAGATTGCAGAGATCATTATACATTCGTTTAGAAGTGCAGTTTCTACACAGAACTACTTCTAATGTCACATTATGGATGTTAATAATTTGTACGCCAAATAAGACCTCAGAACACTCAAATTAAACATAAGATTATCCATCAGCGTGGGAAAAATAGGAACTGCTATCAAGGAAATATTTTTTGAGTAACTTTTAGAGACAGTGGAAGGTTATGGAAGATAATGATGATGTGGATACTGAAGTTGACCAATATGAGTTCGAAGTGGGAAGAGACCACCAAAAAGCAATAATGGCACAAATAAATTCGTGAGTCAAGTGAATGATGTGTGTGTGTGTGTGGGGGGGGGGTATACAATATCGCTCTCACGGGTAAGACCAAGGGGAAATATTTTGCAACAATAACGAATAGTGGGCCCGGATCATCACAGCTGCTGCAAAATATGTCGAATAAACCTGACGTTCCTAAGCTGCCAACGTCTTAAAGAATTATGGTACAGTGGTAATATCAGAAAACGCTGGGCTTCACACGGGAATAAGAGGGAGGTAGGGAGGGCGGTCAGCCAGGAGCGATATGGCAGCTTATCTTTCTATCTGTAACTACTTCCTTGATATATCTACTTTCTCTCTCTCTCTCTCCTCCGCAATGTCATGGCCGACCTTTCAGATAAACTTCGCCTTCGTCATCACTCTAACAACCTGTTCAAGTTCCGAGGGGGAGGGGGGGAACTGCGTGTGGGGCTTTCGGTCCACTTGCCATGAAACGGCAAAGTCGAGTACGCTGAAGGTGATTTGCAGCACGGATAGAGTGGCGCCTTGTGACACTGCAGATGGAGGTGACGGTGGAAGTGGAGGTGAAAGCAGAGGGATCTTCGGGTGGAGACTTCCCCTTGGGTTCATCTTGTACTGTTACGATACAATATCTACCTCACCAGTGCAATGTGGTAAATCTCACTTTCAAGTTAGCGTATTAAATTTATTCTTGTTGCCTTCAACATCCATATAAGTTATCGATATTGTTACTGTGCCTCAATAAGGTAATGGCCTTCAACGTAGTCTGGTCTATCAATCCCTAGTTAAGGTCAATAGCATATACAAGAGTATCACATAATTCATTCAATTTCACACAAAACCAAAGACGAACAAACTGGTTTGATACACTAAGAAAACCAAGACAGTAATCTATGTTTAACTTATAAATAGGTTAATCTTCATATTGGAATCTAAAGAATACCTGATAAAAAAAAAAAACGTAATTCATCATGTTCTGATCTTTCGTTGACACATTAAAAATAATAATTTTCTATTTGAGAAGTATATCAATTTCCTTTCCTTGGAGTTCTTACTATTCAACTTGTTCTTTATGAATGTGCTAATCTCCCTCAATGTCCAAATGATGACAACTACTACACATGGAAGATAATATTGACGATCACTTTTCAATGATTTACGTCGAAACGAGCGCTCCCATAACCCATAATACAAATGGTTGTTCCCTAACAAAGATAAAAAATCATAGGTTGGTGATCACAGAAACATGTAATCAAGCAAATCATTGAGACATAACCATTAAAGACTGGACGAATAGATGTATTATTTCACCGTCATCCTGCCAACTACCCTCTCCCAAGAATTGTTTACAGATTCTTGCTATTTATGCTTAGTCAGGGTCCCCGCGGTGTTATGCTTGGGTGGGGCCAACGTGTGCGGATAGTCCCGTTATGAGGGTTGAAGAAACGAGAACATTTATGTTATTTATTCAAGGAATCCTATTTGGATGGTATAATTATTTTTATACACAAACGTAAAACATGACGGCTTAATGATAACCTAAGTACGCAGCACGTACACATACATCAAAATAAACCAATTCCCTTGTAAGTACCACACTAACCGGTCAGATGTCAGCACCAGTAAGGATCTGTCCTACGTTAAGATTGAGCAGATCATTGTTATCTCGTGTGCTAAATAAAATTTTAGACAATGTTGGAGTACATTCCTTGTTGTATTTTACAAATTTTAATCACTGTTTAAATGTTCGAAGATGGTGGTCTACCGAAGCCTGAATACAGGGGTCCCGAAGTCGGGAAAAATTGAGAAACTAAACTACTAACTTCCTACACTACGTAGTAATTGTGTACACAAAACTCTAAATTTTGAAATACTGCATTTATGACGATAATTTAGCATGGAAGGAAGGATGACAAAAATTTAACAAAAGCCTGCCAATGCCGTCCACTGCAGCCAAGCAGTGGCTCCATCTAGTGCAGACCATGCATGAGCTGGCTAAACATGGAAATAGGTTTAGCATTACTATTTATTGCTCACCGTGCTCAGCATTGCTGACAACCTGCCTTACCCCGTAACCTCGGTAACCGACCTGCTGAGCTACTCGACCCATCCATTCCACACAGTACTATCAGTTATTTCATATAACGTCCCCTGATCCGTCAATCTACCACCGATGAGCTGATGCACCAGCTAATCAATATATTACAATTCCAACGTTGTTTTATCCAGATGCGCAAACATGTACCCTTCCTATGTCATGGGATTAGCACTACTGTAGGCCTTGCCCTCATCAAAGCAACAAAAGTATGAGTTGGCACGTTACCTGTCATATTACCAGCATCAAAGCCATCTCGCTGGAATTCGAACACTATGACCACGCTTGGATCAATGCCATGGTCACCATTTACTAGTTACTTGTTACTTGAGGTGTCGACTCGAGGGCCCTGCGCCATTGCTGACAGCACTCTGCAGGGCCCCAACCTCATTTCTTCTTAACATTTGTAGTTATTTGTATCAAATCAGCAGTTGCCGACAAGTCTAAAAAAATAAAAACCATATATGGACGAAGCCTTTTACGACGTTTCACGTACTAAAAATACATGTAACAAGCGAAACGTCGTACCAATAAAGGCTCCAGCCTCGCACAATTTTATTTCGATATATTTGTAGTTTCTTCTAATATCCTTTTCGTTATGGTTGTGGCATTCATTGAACAGATGGACTTTTTTTTTTATATAAAAACTGCATTACTCTGCAAAAATATTATACTCAAGGCTGCATCATTTTTGGTGCGACAAGCATGTGCCATGTGTCTACGATGACACAGACTGAATTCATTCAACCTGTAACAGCAAAGAAGCAGAAACCACTCGTGGTTATCGTCACCGACCATATTCCATAATATAAAACAAAACAAACTATCACGGTAGGAAACAACATAGATCCACACTAATGAAGATGTCAGGTACTACATGCCTTACGCCATGGCTAAGAAGAGAAGCTGACACAAATGCTGTGGCATTCCACCATGACCAAATGCACCAGCTATCCTAAACATGGCTGGATATTAGGGATGTTCACAATCAGAGACAAACACTGTGTGCTAACACTGGAAGTACCTAGTACTCCCTAAGCTGGAATATTGCTTCCAGCTGTGGTCCAGAGGCCATAGGGGAAATACAAGACCAGGCTGCGCAAAGGAGCTTCACCAGTATAATAATGTCTGTACAAGACAAGGACTACTGGTAGTATTTCAGGCATCTAAGATTTTACTTTTTATAATGAAGAAAAGAGGTACCAAATTACTTTGGAAAATGCTTGAGGGTCATGTCTTGTATGCTTATGCCATGTCCAGCTAGAACATGGAAAGAGGAAGGACATGATATATTGAAGGTCTGTAGAACTGTCTAAGAGTACAGACACTAAGGGCAGCAACCTTTATGAGTAATGTACCAAGACTCTTTAACAGTCTTCCTGCATACTTGAAGAATGTATCATTTAGTTCCAAGGAGGCTTTCATACAGAAATTGGATGCCTTCCTACAACAGATTGAAGACACTCCTCCAATGATGTTATATCACACTTTCCACACTATAATAAGTTGGTCAACTGTATACTCAATTATATAAATGAGGCAACTTGAAGACTAGAGGCATTACCTGTAGCTGAGGCTGATAGGACGAGATGTCCAAAAGGTACACATGGAATCCAGAACTGTACTGTCTGATAAAGTTGTACATATATACATACATCATACACACACAGTGTGTATATATATATATATATATATATTTATATACACACACATATATATATATATATATATATATATATATATATATATGTATACAGGGTGTTTGGGATAAATTATAATCTTTTTATTTTCTGTCATTTCAGAACCATTTGAAGGATTTAACAGTGGTAAAGTGCAATGGATAGCTGATTCTGTGTACTATTGGTGGGTGTGAGAAATAGAGCATGGACGGCTGGAAAGCACTGGAGTGTTGAAAGATTTTGTCCTACATCATGATTATTTGTGTCAGATTAAAAAAATTGGAAATCTTAGTTGCTCAGTGCTCCTTAAATACTGTGAAGGCTATGAGATATGAGCTGGAGAATTGCGATGGAGATGTGGAAGCAGTGGCTACCAGGAAGGATCATAGCAGGAGTTCTGACTCTGCACAACAAAAATTTTCAAGAAGCTGGGAAAAAAAAAAAAAGTGCCAAGATCCAGGGATGACAATGAGGACCTTGGCAAGAGAGATGGGCATCTGAAAGGTGACTATGAAGTAAGCACTGAACGAGGATTTTCACTACTACTCATACATGAGGTACAAGGGCCAACTACTCACTGCCATGGCCCAAGAGAAATGCTGTATTTAAACACCCAATCAAGACAGAGATGTTCTGGTTCTTCTCAGATGAGAAGAACTTCTGCCAGGATCAGTTGCACAACGTGAAGAACAGTAGGCTAGCCTACAGTCTGCATGAAGTCTCGCACTTCATGAAGACCAAGTTCCCTCAAACTGTGATGGTCTTTGAGTGTGCTTCTAGCAAAGGCCATTTCATGCTGCCCCACATCTTTGAAGAGGGACTCAGACTCACTTCAGATGACTATAATAAGTTAATGTCCACAGCTGTCAAGCACTGGGTGGAGAAGTTGGCTGCGGGAAGACCATACGTGCATCAAGACTAAGGTCTGTGTCACACCTCTGGGAAAACTCAGAAAGGATTGTCTGAGAACTTCTACAACTCCACAAGTCCCAACATCTGGGCCCCTAACTTGCCTGATTACAACCTCATAGACTATGACGTGGGGGTGCAGTTGAAAAAGACACCAACTGTACCACCTGCAACATCAAGGATGACCTGATTGCCAGGATCAAACTGGTGTTCAGGCGTCTCTTGAAGAACACTGTGAAGACAAGTGTGCAGGTTCAGGTCCCGCCTGGGGGCTGTGGTGGAGGCTCAGGGTGGCTTCTTTGACTGAGCTGTATTTTGCAAAAGATTCTCTAAGAGATGCACTTTGAATTTTGAGAATACATAAAATTTTGACTAAGATATGATGTTTTTCTTTCCTTTCCAAAAAAGTGTCAATTTATCCTGAACACCCTGTACATACATACATACATATATATATACCCTGAGGATGTCTGAATAGACGAAAGCGCTTGGTCATTAGTTTTTCTTTTTCCTTGGTGGTTTTTCTGCATATATATATATATATATATATATATATGTATATATACATATATATATATACAAACACTTTAAACCCACTGTCAGAGAAATAATATTAGAAGTACAGGAAAATCTATATTTCAACTACAGATAGTAGTCGAAATATTCAGATTTTCCTGTACTTCTGATATTATTTCTCCAACAGTGGGTTTAAAGTGTACATTTACAAATGTGTTATAATATTACAACTTCATATATATATATATATATATATATATATATATATATATATATACTGAAACTTAAACCCACTCTCGGAGAAAAATAAGCTGAGATATAGAGTAAACCGTATATTTCAACCACTAACTGTGGTCCTCTTCAGCAGTTACAATTATAGGGTACATAGACAAGGGGTTATATACAGATGAGGAAGTAACATTGGGGAACTCAGTAAGCCTCAGGTCACTTGCCCTGAGTGAGGTCGGACCTGAGGCTTACTGAGTTCCCCAATGTTACTTCCTCCTCTGTATATAACCTCTTGTCTATGTACCCTATAATTGTAACTGCTGAAGAGGACCACAGTTAGTGGTCGAAATATACGGTTTACTCTGTATCTCAGCTTATCTTTCTCCGAGAGTGGGTTTAAGTTTTATTTCATTCGTGTGTTACGACACCTACGTTACTTGATTTTATATATATATATATATATATATATATATATATATATATATATATATATATATATGTATGTGTGTGTGTGTGTGTGTTTATTTGCATGTGCTGTGTCTTGTGATGCTGCTTCTGACCCAGGGCACTGGGCAAGATGCAGGAATGACCCATCATCCAGGAGGAGCCAAGATAAGAGGGAGGGAAGGGGGTGAATGGGAGTGGAGTATGTGGGAATGGAATGGGTGAGAGTGGATTTTGAGCCTTTGTTTTTTGGCTACCTTTGATGCAAGGGGGAAAAAATCTTTTGTATATGTAGGATGTATGTACTGTGTATATATATATATATATATATATATATATATATATATATATGTATATATATGTATATTATATATTGAGTTAATATGTGTACTCAAATCCTGGTCTCCCCACATTGCGGTTTGTGGTGGGTGGGGGCGTGGGAGAGCGAATCATGGGAATATGTTCATGGGAACCATAGACACATATAGTGGGGATGGATTTGCAACATGTCTCCATCAAATCACCAAACCTGCTGGAAGGGGTGCTGGGGTGTTAGAAATGAGACACGAACACATGGAGTCAGGCCCTGGGTGAACCTCTGCCAAGCCCTCCACTGTCTCAAACTCTTGGATATGCAAAGGCTTTCCACAAAGCAAGGGCATTACCGCTGTACTACGCTTGATCATTAAAAGGAACAATGTGGAGACATGACCATTCCCCAATGATACTCACATGGTACAGTATGTAACCTTAATTTCATCGAGTCTTTATTTAGGAGAGCCATCCAACAAAAGTGTGAAGTTATAAAAAATGGATTAACAAGCTCTGCCACTAAGACTAAGCCTTGCATGTGTGACTGCTTACAACAAAGAAAGGACATTCCCGTTGTACTATGCTTGATTGTTTAAAGGAATGATCTGGAACTTAACCTGACCATTTCCCAATGACACTTGCTAAGTACAGTAAGTAATCTTAATTTCTTTGAGTCTTTATACTGACAAACCATCCAACAAGTGTGTGAAGTTATAACAAATGAAATAACAAATAAGTTAACACACTTTTTGGATGGCTCACCTGAATAAAGACTCAATGAAATTAATATGACATACTGGTTTTGCCCTACATTTAGGTCATGAAAATCAGAACTAGACCCATGTCTTCTTTTTCCAACTTCATCACCTAGTCACAATGTCTCATCACATACATACATACACATACACATACACACACACACGTATAATACAACTAGGTAAATATACATATATGCTAATAAGACCACTGAAGATGTAATATATGAAATTGCTCTGCTTCATTAGTTTCTTTTTTCCAAGTGGTCTACTTTGTGCATACATACACATTATATATATATATATATATATATATATATATATATATATTATATATATACACACTGTAAAGCACATATATACACAGTGTCTGCTGATAGCATGTGTGAATAAAAAGAAACAAACTCTGGCACTTACCCAATGTGTCTTCCTGGGTTGACTGGCACACAGCACATCTTCAATTAATATCCTTACCTGTGAGCAAAAAAAAAAATAAATAAGTATATATTGTAGATAAGAAAAAATAAATTGAAGAACACATAAAATATATGGGGAATAGGAAATTCAGCCAGTTCAGTATGAATTCCAGACATTTAACATATCTATTCTTGCTGTCTTGCTTTTCATTGCAACACCCTTTCAGCAACAGAAACTCCACAAAGTTGGGTGGATAATGTGACACCTACACTCTTTTTCTCACCTTTCTCACCCTCCTCCTGTTAGATCTGATAGGTCTGTCAATCTCTTCATATAAATTTCAATAAATAGAATGTTTACAAAGCAGTCATACAGTCTTGTGCACGAAAGTGGTCAGCTTTATGAATGGGGTCCTCCAGTTATGACCAGAGTTCTTCCTAGGCAATGTTGTAAACAGATTTTCAGTGTATGGTGGAACCAGCCTAAGAAGATTCCATTGCATTTAATTTTTTTTTTTCCTTTGGTGCACTGCCATCAGAAGAGTCTGTTTTATGCTTGGGAGTTCTCATGAAGGGTATAACAACCCACCACCACCAAAAAGAGAGAGAGCTAATGATTAGTTACCCAAATATGCTCTTCCTTCCTCGGTCTATCATCACATGATGAGGCATTCCTCCTCTGCACTTTGTGTATATATATATATAAGTAAAAGGATTAGCAAAGGCAGTACAAGGGCAAACACTGCCAGTGTCATAACCACAAAATAGTGGAAATCAAGACCGTCACAAACTGAGGACTCCTTGTAGTTTTTTTCAAGTATTAGATTATCCAAACAATTTTATTTGCCTCTGAAAACTTAACTTTTCATGTTTTATGACTTCCCTAATTATAGTTCCATGTTTCTGCCCCATATTGTGCCAACAGCACTGTATGGGGCAGAAACATGGAATATAAGGGAGGAAGAGTTTGAATGTGTTTGAGGTGAGGTGTCTGAGAAGTATGATAGGGGTTACTAGGCTGGATGGAGTGAGAAATGAGGAGATGATCAGAGGTTGAAAGGGAGTTGGGAGATAGGGTTGATGAAAGAGTATTGGGATGGTTTGAACACATAGAAAGAATGAGTGAAAACTAGTAAAAGAAGTGTGGAAGGCAGAGGTGGGAGGAATGGGCATGAGGGGTTGACCTAGAATGAGATGGATGGATGGAGTAAAAGGGGCATTGAGAAAGAGGGGAATGTCTGTTGACGAAGGACAGGAGAGGACAGAAGATAGGGGTGAATGGAGAATAGTTGTGTATGGATGATGCTGTGATGCATGAGGGGGAGTGGGTGGGGGATGGGTGTTGAAGGAGTATGTATGAGAAATAAATTGATGCAACCCGAAGGGATTTCTCCCCGTTTTTTCCTTTTCTGCATGAGGGGACATAGGGGTGGTCGCTGATTTAATGAAGCAGCCTTGCTTTGGATGTGTCACATCTTGCAACACTGCCTCTGACCCAGGGCAGTGGACATAATGCAGAGATGACCCATCATCCAGGAGGTGCCAAGATAAGTGGGATGGAAGAGGGGGGGAGGGGA
The DNA here is from genome assembly GCF_046742065.1 of Oratosquilla oratoria. NCBI lineage: Eukaryota > Metazoa > Arthropoda > Malacostraca > Stomatopoda > Squillidae > Oratosquilla > Oratosquilla oratoria. Next base: position 52,186,040 of record NC_134792.1, on the reverse strand, counting down.
GTGGAGTATGTAGGGGATGGAATGTGTGAGAGTGGTTTCTATGCTTTTGTTTTTTTGGCTACCTCCCTTGTAAGGGGGAAAAAGCCTTTGGTATATGTATGTATACTATCAGTTTCAGGATTTGGAGTCTCCACCAATTAACTGCAATCTAGAAATGTATTGCTTCTTCTAACCTGAATGAAATTGTCCGGTGTTGGTCATAAAATCATTAATTGCCTAGCAGTTATATGTAGTCCATAATTTGGGAGCTTTAAAGGGATATTTATGATTTTTTGTCACACAGCATTTGTTGATTTCAAGGACATGTTTCCACTTGGAATGCTGAGCAACTTTTTCACCTTTGCTATCCCTGCTTGATTTCTACCTCCTCCTTGCATCCATCCTAAACCACTAAAATCCATCCCTTAATTTTCAATGCTCATTTAGTGAGTGGGAAAGAATATCCCCACCATTTCCCATCCAGTCCTAGAAAGTAATAGGACAGAGTGAGGGGGCCAGGAATCCTCTTTCCAAGTTTTCTCTCCTATCCATAAGCTAACAAACTAAAGTTGGTGGATGGACTAGAGTATCTCCATGACTACAAGAGCTATGCCAATGAAGAGGAAAATCTCTATAGGGTCACCTACTTCAAATAGCTCTTTTATGAATGGTGAGACAAAGATCAGCTCCCACAAACAATTGCAGGACCCACTGCTAAGTGGGACACCCCTAATGGGAAACAAGGAAATTCATTGTAGATATAGGGGGTACCATCATAGACAACATGAACCACTGGGTACCATATAGGTATATAGGGTTCCACTGAATGTACTAAATCAGGTGGCACCACAGAAATATCTCACCAAAAACTATGCAAGGTGAAATTACTTCCACAAACCTCTCATAGAAAACATGACTTGGACAAACAATATTTTTGGGGGGCATTCCTGTTGGATCATCATTTCCTAAAGGTAAGCACTGTCCAAGCAGATCTAATTTACGAGTATTAAACAGCATAATGAAAATTAATTTCTTCATCTATAATGTCAGAATCCTATCAGAAAACCACATACTAGAGAATTTAATGGGAGAACTATACACCATCAAGTGGGACATTGTGGGAGGAAAGTGTGGAAGCTACAAAATCTTCATCAACTGTTCTAATATACATGGAGCCAAGAATGGGAAATGAAGTTCAATACCAAAAAATTCAAAGTACTGCAAACACATTACAAAAGCAAAAGAGGACAAAGACTTGGGAGTGTTGATAAAAGACAACCTACCGTTGAGATCGAAACCTTTATTGGTACGACGTTTCGCTTGTTACAGCTTTTTCAAGTACCTCGAAACCTTTATTGGTATGACGTTTCACTTGTTACAGCTTTTTCAAGGTACTTGAAAAAGCTGTAACAAGCGAAACGTCGTACCAATAAAGGTTTTGATCTCACACGGTGTTGATTCTCACAGTCTTGTCGGCTTTTGCCATTGTGTTTCGAAAGACAAAGTACTGGGTCTACCAACTTTGAAATATCAAAGAGAAAGAGGTGACATAAATACAATGTTCAGGTCACTAAAGGGGATAGATTGGATTGATAGAAGAGATCTGATTAAAGATGGAAGGGCTTTAAGAGGTCATGGAAGTAAATTAAGAAAGACCACATATTGAAAGGATATTAAGAAATACGTTTTCCATACACAGGTCTCTCTCGCTATTCGATGGTTCGATATCTGATATTTTGTTTATACGATCCTTTTGAATTGATACCACTTGCTCATTTTTCAATGTAGGCGTTTGATTATACAATCACTAAACTGTAAACAAATGCACCACGATTGCAGCAGTGCCACCCATGCTCCATTGGCCACCCATGAAAATTTGTTCCTGCTCTTTATTCAGTTGTGTTTACTCCTTTGGCCCATGTATCAGTGTGTTTTGTGCTGCTATTTCACATTCACTGTTACTTTTAAAAGAGTAATACATAACGTGATGGCTTCTAAATAGACTGCTACAACCACTACTGGTGAGAAAAAGCCCAGAAGACCAAGGAAGAGTTTATCACTAGAGAAAAAATTTGAAATTGTCAAGTTCCATGAGGGTGGTGAAGGGGCTAACTCCATCTCCAGAATCATGCAGTTGCCCGAATTAACTGTCTCCACAATAATCAAACAAGGGGACAGTGTAAAAAAAGCTGGTGGAACAGCTTCTACATTAATGGCAAAGATGCTTATGAGGCAGAGGGAACCGAAAATGGAGGAAATGGAGAGACTCTAAGGCTGTGGATTGATGACCTGTCTTGCCACAGCAATTCTCTTTCTACCTCCTTTGTGACAATCAAAGACCTCTTGAATTATACTGATCTATATATGGAATGGGTGGAAATGATTTTATGCCTTTCTTTTTGGCTACCCCCCTTGTAAGGGGAAAAAAGTCTTGGTATATGTATGTATGTATGTATATAAGAGGTGCTAAGATATGAGGGAGGGTGGAGGGGTGTGGAGTGTATTCAGGGATGAAATGGGTGGGAATGATTTTATGCCTTTTCCTTTTTGGCTACCTCCCTTGTAAGGGAGAAAAAGCCTTGGTATATGTATGTATGTATATAAGAAGGAATATGAAGTTGAGGATGGGTCAACCTTCAGTGCCAGAAAGGGTTAGTTTGACCGTTTTAAAGCCAGAGCAGCCCTACACAACATCAAGGTGACTGGTGAGGTAGCAAGTTTTGACAAGCCTGACACTGTACCATTCATACTAACACTGAAAAAACACATTGAAGGGTGTGGTTACAGTACCAAACAGGTGATAAACTACAATGAGACAGGGCTGTATTGGAAGAAAATGTCATCCAAAACTAAGGAGAAAACAATGCCAGGATTTAAAGCATCTAAAGACAGATTACCCCTGGTGCTGGGTGGTAATGCAGTTGGGAACCTGATGCTGAAGCCTTTACTGATTTACCACTGTGAAACCTAAGGGCACTTAAGGGCTATGGGAAAGACTATCTTCCAATGATATATAGATCCAACAAGAAGGCCTGGGTGATATCTTCTATGAACCAGCATTATGTTGCAAATTGTTTGTCCCCTGCACTGCATGACTATGCTGCCAAAGGAAATATTGCCAATAATTTCCTCTTGCTGGTTGACAATGACCCAAGCCACCCAATAACCATGGAAGATTGGGCAGACATCAGAGGTGATCTTTCTGCCCAAAAACACGACAGCACTTGTCCAGCCCATGGACCAAGGTGTGACTGCCACTTTCAAGGTGTATAACCAGCACCACACAATGAGTCAGTTGATTAACATAACCGATAGCCCAGACAAGCACACAGTTAAGCAGTTCTGGACCAATTATTTTGTTAAGAAGACCACTGACAATATCAATGCAGCATGGAAGATGAGAGAAAAAACAATGAATGGCTGCTGGAAGAAACTGTGGCCTGAGTGTGTCAAGCCAGCTGTCAACCTCATTGGATTTAGTGATGTGGCACCCATTCATAAGGACATGGTCAGGCTCTCACATATGGCTGGTTTCAAGGTGGATGAAGATGATGTGAATGAATTGCTACAATCCTGTGATAAGCCACTCAGCAATGAAGATCTGATGGAGTTGGAACAAGAATGAGCTCTCCATGGCAATAATGATGATATGCCCCAGTGAGGCCTCGACATCAAAACACTTTGTGAGGTGTTCTCTGGCCTAGATGCAATCATCAAAAAATTAAAGGGACCCAAACCCAGCATGAAGTGGAACAGTTTCCTATAATGTGGAGCAAGCCTTCTGAACTCCCCTCTGCCACCTCTCCAGTCTGTGTCTGGCACTCTTATGTCCACCTCTACTGCCCAGGATTCATCAAGCCCTACCATTTCTGATGACAAGGAGGCTTCCTCAGGATTTTAACAAGACCAGCCATGAAAGGTTTGTGCTGTGCAGGATTGGGTAACTAGTGGCTAGTGGCATTCTACAGAGCCTTTTTTTCTGATATTTCCAGTGGATATAGGCCTACCTGGGAAACCATTGTATAAAAAACTAATGTCTATAACACTACCTCTTTGGATGGTATGGAAAAGTGTTATATATTTCTTCTCAATATAGGCTAGGCTAACGCTACTCTCCCCTCTAAATTAAATCCTATCAAAACTTGAGTTCGCTATCCGATCGTTTGTTATTCGACCTAGTTTTCAGAAATGTGACCCAATCATACAGTGGGAGAAACCTGTAAATGTATAAATATGTGGAATAACTTAAGTGATATAGCCCAAGCTCAAACAATACACGAGTTCAAATCTAAATATGATAATTGGAAATCAAAGATACAAATTATGTTGGAACCATATATGAATTTGAGTATTAGTCAATTAAGGAATGCGAGACAGGACCCAACGGGCGTCGCTCCTTTCTTGTACTGTACACTACAATTAGGTAAACAACGTTCTTAGCGACATTTGAAGTGAACCTTTCGTTTTTTACAGTATGTAAACAATGTAAAATACTTTAACTTGTCGAGGTAAGAATATTTAGTTTAATCTATTAGTAACAAATCAGCATAATTAATCTTTTTACTAGTACACGCGGTCCGACATGAAAAAATATCTGCATTACGTTGTAGATTTCTTTATTTACCAAGGTTCTCTGGCTGGGAGGGTTAGGGTGTCGTTATTTGCGGCGAAGGTCAAGGTAAAGGAGGTTCGACTCCTGCCACCGGCATATTGAACAAGGGTATTGTTCATTAAATTCCACGCTACAAAGCCCTCTGTGTAGGGCACCGTCCTAGCCTCCCGATTGGGGGGGGGGGAGTGTCTGACGTTAAATTATAATAATGTGGCGTCCAGGAGGCGTAGTGTGAACGAGTATTTTGTGTCGCACACTGCAAAAATATTGAATGCGACACGTATACTTTGTTTTTTGCGAGTGCCCAAAGACAGCATTCCAGAACTAACAAGTAAAGAGGTAAGCACCAATGATGCACAAATATGAAAACTTCATAAGAGATAAATGGCTTCAAAATGATAACTGTTACTATACAGTCACATCTTGCCTGTTGTCAGATATATTTTGGGAGTCGAGGAAAAAAAACTTTTTTCCCTACAGGACGACATTGTTAATCGAGTGGCTAAGTTTGTATACGTTGTGTATATGATAATATATTTTAAAATGTAAATTAGCAGACAATAAATATTTTCGCCAGAGACCCTCAAAAACTGCATTAGAAAGAACATATTTTGCTTTAACGTGGTTCTCGTAAAAATAACAATATGTAAGACAAAATGCAAAGTTGTACCTGAGCACGGTGGCCTTAAAAAGTTTACTTGTAGATCCTGTACAAAATTGACACATTTTTTCGATACCAATTCCTCACATTCCGATCAATAAAAACAAATAAATTATAATAATCTCATTTATTGTGGCTTTCTCTACGGTTTTCCGTGTTTTGCCATGTTCATCTTCATTTGCATGTTTCCTAATCCAAATGTTCTCAATTTTTTCTTCTCGTGCTATTTTCCAAGACTTGCTGATTACTTTATTTGCTATGCCTTGTGATTTTAATTCTATTTTCATTGGACCCGAGCCATTTCTCATATAACCTAAAGATGTCATCAATCTGATCCGTTACATCTGAGTCAGTTGCATGTCATGTTCCTGGCGTACCTTCCAGGAAGTGATGTGGTCTCGCCAGCCAGAGTATTCTTGTCAACTACATCTCTGACAAGAGATTACTTTAATACCTTTACTATTCCACCTTCTAGCCTATCAGTTTCCCTTCTCTGCTGATCCATGTTTTTGTTACTGTAACCCTCTTGTCCTAGTTTGTTTTTGTCCTGCCCTTGCTCGTTTTCATGGTTTTCAGAAAACTAATTAGCTCACTTGTCAGTCTCATCTTCCCTTTTAGTTATCTCTGCTTTCCGAGCTAGGCTCTCTCTCTCTCTCCTCTCTTTTTTCCTTGTCAAAGCTTTCACTCTGGGTCATGTAACTTTAATTCACAGGAGGAAAGACGCTCAATCGTTTCAACTCGATAACGAATTATCTTACCGTTGCTGAAGAATTTATTTGACGCACACACACATACATACACACTTTCGCTTAGTATCACCCTGATCAATTTCAATGAATTTATCATTATTTGTAGGACAGTTCCTAAATTTACCATTTGTAGTGAAAGTACACGTTTCAATTTATACAAATTCAAATGAATTTGTGCGTAAGTGCGCACGCGCGAGATTCACTGCGATCTTGGATCTCGTGCTAGACTTATGATCAGCAGGTACTACTTTCTGGATGAGAGCGCAAAGCCCGATCTGTGGGTAATGTTGTGACCTTCCACACACCCAACTCCTTGCCCACCAGTGTTGAAGCACCGGTTTACTGTTCAACGATGTTGAAATTTTGAGCACTGGGAGGGACTTGAACTCTGATCGCCGGATTGGCTGGCGAGAACGGTACCACTGCACTATCTAGCCACATATATTTTGGATGTGTATGTGTTATATATATATATATATATATATATATATATATATATATATATATTATATATATATACACATGTACATAAACATACTGTATATATGTATACATATATATATATATATATATATATATATATATATATATATATATATTAGGGTGTGTCTCAAGTATAGGGAGGAGAAAAAAAAGTCGCTGAATTTTTTTTTTTTTTTCTCACGCTCTGAAATCGTTTTATTAGGAATAATAAAGGAACAGAAAAAAAAACGAAACCTCTACGCCAATAATAACCACTCGCCCAGCCACTCTTCATTTACTCCTTCAAGAGAGTCTTCTTCTTTGGGTCCGGGTATTTCATCCGGTGGTCTTGAACCACTCGGAGCAGGTCCTGGAGTCCGTCCTCCTTCTTTGTCAGCTTCTGGTTGAATGACTGGACCAGCGCAACTGCGCGCTCGGCAAAGTCATTGACCACAGCCTGCTCCTCGACGACCTCCAACTAGCTTTGTAATCCTCAAAGTTCGGCCACTCAATGGGGTCGACGGTCAGGAATTCTTTCCCGATCTGGAGCCGGTCGAAGAACTGTAGCGTCTTCCGGGTCACGAACTGCTCCAAACCGCCGTCGAAGGCCTCAGGTGGTAATTGAGGGCGGACTTGACGAGGACCAGGTTGATGTTCAAGACGACGGACCATGGCTCGTTTGGTGTCCGCCGAGACTTCTTGATCGAAGAAAGCGAGGGCCACAAGTTCGTCACCGAGGCACCAGAGATGTCCATTCAATTTTTGATTGCTGGACCCACAAGCGTCTTGTTCTTGAAGGCCAGGAGGTCCTTCATCATGTCCAGATCATTCCTCGGAGGCATTGGGAGCGACGATCCAGCGCTTGACGTAGAGGACGACGCCAAAGACGGCAATGTCTCTGACCGCTCGCTGGTCTTTCGGTCTCAGAGGAACTTGGTCCCTGAAGAGCCATATCTTGATAGCGTACAGCAGGGTGGCCATCCAGCGTGCACGGTTCATGGCTCCGGGTTGGCGGAACAACACATCACGTTTCCGTGCAATGTCGTGTCCGAGGAAGATCAGGGCCAGTTCGATGAGTTCCTTATAGTCATCGCGGGGCTGAGTGCTGGTAGAGTGATGGACGTAGAAAGCGATGAGGTTCTCACGTACCGGGGCAACGACCGCTTCAACATCCGTATCAGATAAAGCTGGTTTGAAGTCGTCTTGGACGATGTATGGCCATGTTGCTCTGAAGCTTTTGAACAGAAGGCTGTCGGGGCCAGACGACGGACCAAGAAGAGCATTGCAGACCCCTCCCAGGACAACTTCGTGGATGTGGTGGCGGCAAGCGAAGTGGAGAAGGTGTCGGCCCAGTCTCACTTCCAGGAGTTTGCACGCACCACCTCTGATGCCAGTGTTGGAGGCGATGGTGTCAAAGCAGAGCCCCTGGACCTTGGTTTCCAGGCCCCAGTCCTTCAAGCAGGTCTCAACCGCATCTGATTGGGCTGGACCTCTTCCATGGGGCTTTTGAGGGGCTCCAAGAAGCTGAACCACCCCTTTTCCCGTGATGAGGATCCGGAGACGCTCGATCATCTTCTGGCCATCCAAGCTGCCCATCAACTTGCCGTCCCAGTGTACGGTGAGTGACGAATCAGTCGTAAAGGACGCCTTTAAACTGCTTGCAGTGCTGGATCGTTGGCGAGCCCGTTGCCGGTGAATGGAGCTTGGGTTGATGTTGTACTCCTGTATGTTTTCACCCATACTCCGAACCGTTTCAGCCATGATATCCGCTGCGTTCCGAGAGGATATGTTCGTCCGATCCAAGGCAGAGGCGAGACGGGGAGACAGCAGAATCTTCGGTCGTTTCGCTGGCAATGTGGTTTTAAGATTGGATGGACCAGGTCGAGGAGAGTCCTCACTCAGCTTGGCAGCCCTGGGCGAGCCCTTCCCTTGGTCCGAATTCGGGGAAATTTAGCATGTGAACTTTACTCCACAAACTGCACGAAACCAGGGGACGAGAGAAAAAAAAATCCGGAATTGATTTTTGAGACGCACCCTAATGTATATACTGTATATGTATATATATATATATATGTATATCACGATCACGATCACGAATCCCTTCACCCTCCGGGGTCATAGGGGCACTGCATCGATGAACAATTCACCAGTGACCTCCATCTTTCACGGTCGTGGGCATGGAAGGGCCTGGGTCTCTGCAAAGTTCTTCCCTCTCCGTCCATTCTGTGATATTGTCTACCCACTTCTTCCTCTGCCTGCCTCGTCTCCTCTTCCCCTGAACTGTCCCTTGGAGGATGGTTTTTGATAGTCCGCTGGACCGTGTCACAGGTCCATACCACTTCAGCTTTCTCTTCTTCACTGTGGTCAGGAGGTCTTCATAGTGCTTCACATGCTGAGAGATCGTCTTGCGCACTTCTTCGTTTGTGATGTGATCTATGTATGGGATGCCAAGGAGTCTTCTGAAACACCTCATTTCCATTGCCTGGATCTTTCTCTGCAGTTCTGCTGTCAGCGTCCATGTCTCACATGCGTACAGGAAGATGGACAGGACTAATGCATGGAGTAGCTTCAGCTTTGACTGGAGACAGATGTTCTTATCTCTCCATATGGGTTTCAGCTTTGCAAGTGTTGTTGCCGTCTGTGCTGCTCTTGCTAGAACTTCAATCTTTGATCCTTCTTCGTTGTGTATGGCTCCAATGTACTTGAACTGAGTCACAGTCTCGAGTTCTTGTCCGTTGACTGTGATCTTTCTTTCGATTGGTGTTGCGCTGTTTGTCATCAACTTTGTCTTCTCGGCACTGATCTCCATTCCAAATCTGGATGATGCTTTGTCCAGGCGGTTCACCAAGGTGGCGAGTTCCTTTTCGTCTCCAGCCAACCCATCGATGTCGTCGGCGAACCGCAAGTTTGTGATGGTCCGGCCTCCAATGCTGATTGTGCCATGCATATGTGTGTGTGTGTGTGTGTGTGTGTATATATATATATATATATATATATCATATATATATATATATATTATATATATATATATTATATATATACTGTATATACATATATATTATATATATATATATATACAATGTATATATATACTATGTATATATATATATATACTATATATGTATATATACACTATGTATACATATATATATATATATATATATATATATATATAAGATTATTTCAGACAAATGAGAGAGAATGTGGGTGGGGAAGGGCAAACGAAGATGTGTTAGGGCAATAAGCTCTATTCCTAACACATCTTCGTGTGCCCTTCCCCACCCACACTCTCTCTCATATATATATATATATATATATATATATATATATATATATATATATATATATATATATATATATATATACATTATTATTGTTATTATTATTTTTTTTCAGAAACCACAGGGAAATTGAAAAAACAGATACCGAACGTTTTCGTCTATCAATACATTTTCAAAGGTACATTTGAAAATGTCTTAATAGACGAAAACGTTCGATATCTGTTTTTTCAATTTTCCTGTGGTTTCTGCACAAATAGTTCATCATGTGTGTTTTGTGAATTCTTTGCATACTATATATGTGTATATATATATGTATATAATATATAATATATGTATATAATATATAATATATATATACATATATATATATATACATATGTATATATATATAATATATAATATATATATACATATATATTACAAAGGATTACAAAGGCGGAGCATACCGACAGGAGACCTTTTGATCCATATCTAGGTCGGATGCGAAAAAAACAAATCATAATAATAAAACAATAAATAAAAACTATAATAATGTAAATAAAAATAAAATACATAAATAAATGCATAGGTATAGTTAAATAATAAACAAACAGGTAAATAGTAAATAATAATAAATTGACATATAACTAATAATTAATTAAAATCAGACAGACAAAAGATAACAAAACAAAAACAAATAATATAAAATAAATTATAATCATTACAGCATCTTACTTAGGTATTTATCTAACTGATTCTTAAAGCTTCGAACTGAACTACATTGCACTACCTGTGCAGGAAGTTTATTCCATTCATTCATTAACTACACGGTTGGCAAAGTTGTTTCTACCCACTTCCAAATTGAATCTATTTCCGGACAGTTTGAGACCATTGTTTCTTGTCTGATTCTCATTCAATATGAAAATTTGGTCACTTTTGATGTTGTCAATTCCCTTTAGAATCTTAAAGGCCTGTATCAAGTCACCTCTGAGTCTACCTTTTTTTTTTAGGGAAAACAGATTCATGTGTTTTAGTCGATTTTCGTATGATTTATTTTTGATATTTGGAATCAGTTTTGTGGCTCGCCGTTGTACTTTTTCCAGTCTGTCAATGTCTTTAATGAGATTCGGTGACCATACGGAAACAGCATATTCCAAATGTGGACGAACTAACGATTTATATAGCTTGTTAATGAGTGATGGACCTTTGAAATCCAGAGATCGCGCAATCAGTCCCAGAATCTTATTTGCTTTCCCAGAGGCTGATACACTGCTTGGATGATTTGAGGTCGTTACTGATAATTACGCCGAGATCTTTTTCACTATCCACTTTCGTTAACGAATTTCCAAATAACTTGTAATCGTACTTACTGTTATTTTTACCTATGTGCATTACCTTGCATTTACTTGTGTTAAATTTCATTAGCCACTTTTCAGACCATTGCAGTAATTGATCTAATTCTTCTTGAATATCTAATTGGTTTGAGTGATCATTTGCCACTCCGCACAGTTTTGTATCATCAGCAAATTTGGAAACAGTAGATTTTAGTCCATGGTCTATATCATTTATATATACTATGAATAGAAGTGGCCCAAGAACGGAACCCTGAGGAACATATATATGTATATATATCATATACATATATATATATATATTATATATATACATATATATATATATATATAGTGTGTGTGTGTGTGTGTGTGTGTGTGTGTGTGTGTGTGTGTGTGTGTGTGTGTGAAATACCAATTGGTCTGTTCGGGTGTGTTGCTGTCTTTTATACATTTATTCAGGTTAGCGCCTAATAACTAATCAGAAGAGGCGAATCAACTTACTCCCCATATGTCCAAAGTAGAGTGCAACACGGTATAACCAAATGGTACTTGACGAGATACCCATAGGTATTCATTAGAGAGGCGCCCAGAGGAAGAATGCAAATAGCAGCAGCAGCCAAAAATAAAACGTTACACCTGATTATACACAACCTCATACAAAACGGCACGTGTGACTCATGTACACTAATTGGTACACTAACTGTTTGCTTGTCCTCACACTGCTGAATAAGGTGATAAAAAATATGACTGTAACATTTCTGTTGATGACGTTACAATGTCACCGCGCTCGACTTGTTCTGGAGGTATGTGCAAACAACTAGGCTTGCCCATCTCCGCCCCGTTTGCCCGCCTGCAACCCCGCCTATTTGCCTCCTCTTATGTTTTGCTGCTGCTGCTGCCGCTTCTGCCGCTGCTTGCCTGCTTGTTCTCTGCCCATCAGCGTGCTTGAACAGCCAGCCTGATCTCAACCCTTTGATTCTATCGCTTTGTGCAGCTACTGTACATCAGAGCATCTCATTTGGTATACAGGAATGCCATCAAAGGGCGCGTCGTTTAATTCTTGTCCATTTTCCTGGCGTGCATTTTTAGTTGCCACCAATTAACGACACTTGTTTAAGGTGGGAAATCTATATGTGGGATGAATAGGGGTGCCCCCATTCGTTCAACACACTGGTTTGCGACACAATTTCTCCGCACTTCCATTTAAAGCTTAGCCTACGCAAGTTATAAAATTATTGAAAATCCTCACATCTGTAAATTCGATAACCCAAGCAAACATGCCTGCGGCATAGGGAAAGCGGGCAAATAACGGTTATCTTTTTAAGGAAAAAAAATCGAAGAATTGTGCTATGCCCAACAATTGTAGACACCATGTGAACATCTACCTGTGGAGGGCATTGGTGTGGAGGAATTCCTTGTCAGGACATCAGCACCTTGCTGCAACCCCCCACCCCACCCCATCCCCAAGATACAATTCTACAGCTTCAGACACGAGAACGCTGATACCGAGATGAGATTTAATTTCACAAATTACTCGAATATCTTCTGCCTCTTCTCGCATAATGTCAGTATTTACCTGCAATGTAGCAAGGGGCTGTACATTCGAAAATAGTTACAGTCGTCCATGCAAGACACATACGACAACATTCCTCCATTTCAGAAGTCTCAGCACAGCGCAAACATGCACAATGATGTGACCCCAAACAGCTCGTGAGCAGGTGGACCAAATAAATTTAGCGATGTCCACCTGGCCTTTGCAATGCACAAGTCAGTGTGAGCGCATGCGTAGCTCCAGTACTGGCCAGCACCTCTGGGCAAAAATATGTAAAAGAAAAGCCACAAATAAATATGGCAACGTGCGCAGCAGACTGACCGCAGCCTGGACGACGACCGCTGCCCTGACCCGAGAGGATTGCACAACGTGCGCGTCTCCCATTCGATCGCTTCACTCACTCTACTAAACCATTCAAACCCAGAAGACGAGAACTCCGACTACCGTGAATGCACGCGCGCCCTTACACACACACACACATGGATGAAGCAATAAAACAAAAACTTACAACCTAAAACGACAATACAAGAATCCGCAGGAAGAAAGAAATTTTGAGAGAGGTGTTGTAGGGAAATGCAAAGGTGAACAGAAACTCTTTTACAGGTTTATAAATGGTAAACTGCGACAAGGAAGTAATCACCAAACTAACAGTGTGCTGAGGTCGTGGGGGAGCTCAGGTAGAAATAATGAATGGAAGTTTCCAATCCCTCTTCACAAAGGAGAACAGTTTTCTTGGAGGGAAGCGCGGGGAGCAAGAATTAATATTCAGAAGATATAAATGTGGAAGCGAGGGAAGTGCTCTATCTCTTGGGATCATTGCATGTCACAAAAGCTGCAGGATCTGACGGGATTTCAACATAGATACGAATGTAGGATCAGTGGACAAGATCCACTCACAGTCTTATTACATGTTCGTTGAAAGACGACATTGTGCCGTTTGACTAGGAAAGGGCAACTGTGGAGCCTATTCACAAAGGTGGAAATAAGGAGACTCCAAATTATAGGCTGGTATAACTGACCAGTAAACAGTGAAATTATTTGAAAAGTTCGAGAAATATCGGTGGGTCATATAATTATCTTGAAAAGATGAACATTCTGACAGACAGACAGACAAGTTTGGATTCAGATCTGGAAGGTCACGTGTTAAACATTTTAAACTTTGAATCGAGCGGCGGTGGCGGCGGCGTCATTGATGGATGGATGGATGTGCTGCAACAACAAGAGAGTGAGTGAGTGAGTGGACTATGTGTACCTCTACCTAAGCCATTTGATTAAATACCTCACGGTCAACTTGTGTGGAAATTGGAGCATACTGGAGGACGAAAGGGGGGGGAGGGAGAACTACAAAAATGAATGAAGTATTAAAGGATAATATGTCATGATGGGGATCCGTAACGAGCGGGGTGGTTCCACAAGGTTCCCAGCCAGCCTCCAAGGAGAAATGAATCGACCTTTTTATCTTTAAATGATCGAGGGAAAAGGGACGGCGACTGCGGTGGTTTCGGGTCAGTGAAAGGGCTGGAAACAGGACAGCGAATGTGTCTTCATTTAAGATGCCACAGGGCATCACGAGGTCACGGGAAACAGGTTCAAAATGACCACACCTCTGACGGTTGTAAAAATAAATTCTTCAGTATAGGTAGGCCAAATCCCTAATTAACCTAGGTGATACCGACCAAGCTGGATCCATACATGATTTCAGAATGAGGTACGATAATTGGGAAGTAAACGACAGGACCCCGCGAGCGAGGCCCCTTGCTTCACTGAAACAAACAAATACACTTTAGTCTGAAGTACTGTATGGTCAACGTGTCCGGTCAGAAGGCAATGACCAAACGCCCAAGCCGTTACTGCCTTCCTTACACAATAGGATGAGTATGTGTGGTGTGTAAAAGTCACGTGATGACCTGAATATTAGACGAGGAACTCTGAGCCCCCATCCTGGAATGTAACACCAGCTGTCAATAACAAACAGAGCAAGTGACCCAAGATCGTTATGGATGCAAACACGCGTCGACTCCTCGCGTATGGAGGCCATTTCCTAGGAAGAGAGCATGGCCGAGTTGCGGCGGCGGGCCATCAGGGTGGTCGGTCCTCTTTGGGCCAGCCGGCCGGCCGGCCGGGCACTGGTGTCTCCACGCGCCGCCATCTGATCAACAAGCACTGTGCCAGTCTCCGTGGAACTTTGTTTATACCACGACCAGAGAAATCTCTTCGGATGACGAGTGAACTCTGCCTCAATAGACCGTACCTGACCGCCCCCCCCCCTTTTATTTTTTTTGTCCCGGAATTCGCCTCTAACAGCAATGCAAGATGGTCTAGTCTTGGGATCGACAGAGCGTGTCACCATATTGAAAGTCCATTAGAAGACAGCAGTGGTCGCCTTGATTTACTCGAATAATGTCGCTCAACGATGTCATTATTAAAAGATGCCGGTCGCTTTCCGCTGTGGCAAGGTTGACTCTTTAATCCTTATAACTGCAGATTTCTCACGACTGAATAAAACAGCGTGGAGAGAACAAAATCCTTCCTACACGTGTCGTTTTCCTCAGTGAATAGGTTTTGTTAATTCAAACCGGTTCGACTGCACACGAATTTCTCACTGTGCAGTGGTGCCAATTCTCGATATCCAATTCAGCGATCCGAGTTCGAATCTCGCCCAGGGCTGAAAAAAACAACAGCATCGCTATACTGCGAGCCGGAACTCTAACTGGTGGGCAAGGATTTTGTGTGTGTGTGTGTGTGTGTGTGTGTGTGTGTGTGTGTGTGTGTGTGTGTGTGTGTGTGTGTGTGTGTGTTAAGTCACACCACTACTCATAGAACAGGCCATATATGAACTCTCGCCCGAAAGGTAATAGGTGTCAATCACAAGTCCAACAAGTGATCCAAGACAGTGGTGAATTACGACAAAAAAAAGTGTAGGTGTCTTTCACATGCGCTGTTTTTTGTTTTTGTTTTTTTGTTTTTGGGGGGGGGCACACGCTGGCCCTTTCATGGAGGGACCACACACATACCCAGCATCACAGTGCTTGAGAGAGCAGGGGAGGGGGGGCCTTCCCCCCATCCATGTTCACCCTCCTGAAGCAGAGCCGCATGCGTTGGTTGGGGGCATCTTGTCACTCGGCGCATCCCCCAAAGGACGATCCTTCTCCCCCTCCCCCAATTGCACTTAAGGACGACACTTGCTTGCAGACGTGACCTGGGCAATCCGGCCGAAGGCGTGGGAGGCAGTCGGTGCCCGCCGGAGGTGCTGCGGCGTTCGGGGGGGGGGGGGCACTTCGAATCTGAGCTGACGCGGCAAGGAAAAAAAAAAAAAACAGGGGGAAGTCCCACCTTCGGCAGAGAGATAGATGCCTCCGCATTCACCTGCTTTCAATACGGTAGGAACTGTGGCATTCCCAAATTGGCCACCTCCTCCACATTCAGAGCAGAGTGATGCCACCCAGGGCAAAACTCCACATCCTCCGTGTCACAGCAATGGGGAAAATTAATGTTATGCAAACGTAGACATACGTCTTTTATATAAGAATCTATGGCAAAATACATTACATAATCTAATATTATACATAAATGAGGAGTGTGGGTCATCATTTTTGGGAAAGGGGAAACCAAGTTGTCAGTCAAGGACGTCTGAAAAGGTTACAACCGTGAATCTGTGGCAACAATATATATATATATATATATATATATATATATATATATATATATATATATATATCCACCACCCTTTCCCCCCTCTCATCTTAGCTCCTCATGGATGACGGGTTATACCTGTGTGCCGCCCACTGCCCTGGGTCTGAAGCAATGTAGCAAGACACAGCACCTCTACAGCAAGGCCGCTTCACTTATTCGGTGATCCCCCCTCCCCATCCTCTTATGCATAAAAAGAGAAGACGGGGAGTTCTCAAATGCTACTTGAATGTTGACAGCCTGAAGAATGTGGGGTAGTTTGACGAAACTCTTGTGGAAAGTAAGAACAATTTTTTTTTCTAGTTAAAAGTTTTACTGGCCTTCCCCTCAAAGTGAGATATTCTAGCCACTGTGAACAATCTATGAGGTACTTAGGGTATTTTACTTTTAAAACCATGTCAAATATTCTTAAGAATTGATCATCCAAAAATTCCGTACTACAAATTCTATACGCTCTAAGGTACATTGATAAGAGTGGCATCTTTGTCGAGCAATGATGAGAATAATAGAAATGCTCATTTGAAAGAACATTGGTGGGTTTTCTACTTACATAAAATTTGAGACCCTTCATTTCTGTAAATCATTACACCAAGGAAAGACGAATGGTCATTTTCTTCTATTTTCATGGTGAATTTGATAGATGGGACCAGGGCGTTCAGTTTAGACAAGAAATATGTGGGATCATCATCATTAGCAGCAGGTACATTGATTCGACTCTGCGACTTGGAGACCACAATGTCTCGCCCCCCCCCCCCGGGGGGGGGCTTGAGCGCGTCCTTCGTATAACCTATTTTGATGTGCTTGAGATATACTCGGGCAATTTTTACTCTGGCTGAAGTCAACTACATTTATTTGGCTTTGAAAGGAAGTCCAATGATTAAATAAATAAATAAATAAATAAATAAGCAATAAAAAGTAGAAGGTTATGGTAATTTTGCAGACGAGCGTTTAGTCCCATGACCTTCACCGGGTGGCTAGCGGCTGGCTGACATGAAATCCTCCACTGTGACGACGGGCGAGTTGCCTACGTGGGGCAGCAGAACTTGGGCAAGGAGGCGCCACCCACCGGGCCAAACGAAAGGGAAACCACCACCACCTTTCCCCTATGTGCTCGGAGTGTCGCAAAGAGTCATCCGTCGGTTCTGAACTCGAGTCAAGGCAGTGGGAAACATGTCCGAGAGGGGACGCATTGTCACAGCACGTCATTCCAACGTCATCCGGCTTTGGTGGTCAGCAACAAGCAGTGAGTGTGCCGCCACGACTGTGCATCCATCCAGCCGCGGGTGACCAAGTCACCCCACCCACCCAGCAGGCGAGGCGGGTTTCTCAGTTCCTCTACACTTTGGCGTTGTCACCTAGTCAGTCACTTTTTGTTTCACCATCTTACATTTGTGGAGGTCATTACAGAACAACTGATGAAACCATCTTTCTTTATTACTTGTACTTAAACGAAAAAATAAGTTCTTATTACAAGACTTCTTATAACTTCCACTTTATTTCCCCAAATAAATCGTTGGGAAGATATTACTCATTCAATAACCCACGAAACTTAACACTGTCCTTTATTGCAGTCCAGTGAAAAAGAGAAATACTTGCTTCTATCGTTTCCATTTGATCTGATCAAACATACTGTAGGAAAGGTCAAAAATAGCTTCAAGTATCTTCAAGAGGGTCATTGGGTCATGGCTAAATCATTGTAACTCGAATTTTATTTTCTACCCAATGCTCACTCTGCCCTATGCAGAGAGAAAATGGAATAAATCTGAAGAATCATTTTTAACTTCTTAATCACGATTGCCCTTAAAGTTGTAAATATTAGTAATTCACATGATATATTTCCACATTATACAGAACACATCCTTCCCCTTTTCGGCGAACCTCCTGGGAACCCCCCCCCCCCGCCACCCAAGTTACATTTCCTCCTTTCATGACCATTTGAAATTCCTTACCCCACGGGAGCCGCCAAGTGCCTCCTCCTCCCGTACACTCAACTCACACCGGACCGGGCTGGAAGGTCCCTCACGTGATATTAAAGGAGGGGAAGTTCTTGATCGTGGTGTCTATATTACTCACTCACTCATCCATACACACACACACACGCCAACAAGCACAAGGTGGCAACAGATCGTGGGAGGCGATAATAAGGGAAACACCGATTCTGGAAAAAATGTCACTGCTGGAATCGAATGCGGGCCCGTCCGCGGCCGTTCGAAAGAAGTCTGCTACACAGTAGTGCACATTGTCGCCAGTGGTCCCAGACAGAAGAAGACCTAACGATGGGGGCGGGGGAGGCGAGGGTTGGATCTAAGACACGACCACGGCACTGCGGCAACAACGCGGGGGTTCACTGTGGGACTCTGCCTGGCCTTTGTCAAGGCGACGAATCCCGAACGTGTCAAACACCGTGGTGGCCTTCCTTCTTATTGCCTTGCTACGGATCATTACGCGAGAATCCAACTAGACCGCTGTCATTCATGCTGAATACAATTGCCAGCTTGGCCTAAACACAACAATCGGAGGAGCAAGCCAAGCCACAGACAAAGTGAGCGAGAGAGGTGTCTCAACTATCCCCACGACAGATTCCCCTGGCTTGCAGCTCAACCTTTGGAAACTGCAACTCGCAAGAACACCTGGTGCACTGAGGCACAAAACCAGCTGCTTCTGTTGTTCCACGGGACCACGCAGACTCGGGGACAGATTTCGAAGTGCATTCAACATTTTGCTAGCTACCTAGCTAGCTAGCTAGCTAACTCCTCCCTTTCAATCTCGCTTCCTCTCCCCTCCCCTGCCCTGTGTGCGTTCAAGGTCATTCTACAAGTTTCATTCATTGCAACCCAACTCAATGGAGACGCGCGCCGCGTCCTCCACCTGAGCATGCCTGCCTTCGGCTAGTTTCCTAGCAACTCAGGGGTGGGGGTGGGGGTGGGGGCTTGGTCCTCTTCCTGCTGTCTTGACCGCATCATCTAAATCCTCCCCTCTCTCTCTCTCTCTCTCTCTCCTTTCTTGCTACCAAGGGCTCTCACATGCCCACCAAGAGGCCCCCCACTGCTCTCAAGGGACAGGTGCTCTCGTAATAGCTTACCCCAACCCGGGTGGTGGGTGGGTGGGGAGCGTCGTCGAGAAGGTGCAAGCAACCATGCGAAGGAGAGGGCAATTACGGGATCGGGGAGGGATGATGCTTGAGCCAAGAGGCGGGCGGGGCTGGATGCGAGAAGTGGTGAAGCCACCCTCAGAAAGAGCGGGCGAGGCGAGTTGGAGGTCAGGGTGTAGAATAAACACTGGTGAGAGGAGGGGGGGGTGTTTAAGAGGTGGTGAAGAGTTACAGACTGGGCGGTAAGAGTAAAAATGGTTGAAGGTGAAATTACAGATGTAAAGTATGAGGGGGATGAGAGTGGGTGGGGTTGGGAGTGGAATAAAAGTGCAGATCCGAACCAAGGTCGGCTCACTGATCTTAATCATGTAATCTTTTCCAGTGTTGCATCAAATATTGTCGTCAAACACGGTTTGCAGTTGGAGTAATATGTTCACTGTGCGGCGATTTTAACCCGGTCTAATATTTACACATTAAATAAAGAACAAAACATCCTGTCTGGCAATATTAGGCAGTTTTCTCCCAATTATAATGAAATATTCATACATTTCCCCCCGTTACATTTCTTTAACTGTTTGGGTAGGAGAGATTAAGACTTGCTTCTTAACTGTTGTTCATTAAGGCGTAGATTTTTTCCCGCCAACCTTACATACAAACAAGAGCCACAATTGCATAGTATCACAAGTGGTGGTGAAGACAGAAGATCGTTTTCGAAGCGATAACAGGTCGCCATATAGAGGAAACTTAAGGAAGGATACCAAGCCAACTCTTCTGCCTTTTGCTGCTACCTATCTACCCAGGGCTTCCCTATCAGGGGGGATGCAGCCAAGTCAAGGCGCGCACACCCATTCCCTCTCCCTCCTCTTATCTCCTCGTGGATGGCAGTCCTTCCACCTGCCCACTGCCCTTTAGGCGGAAGATAGAAAAGACTGAAATCCGTCGGTCGTCGTTGTCAAAATATCATCCATACACAACTATCCTCCAGGCACCCCTATCCCCTGCCTTCCCTCTTCCTTGCTCAACAGGCATTCCCCTCTTGCTCAAAGTCCCCTTCACCCTATCCACCCATCTCATCCTCGGTCGTCCACTTAAGTTCATGCCATCCATCCATCCATTCAATCACACCTTACAGTTTTCCCTTTGCGTTCATCACCCCTAGATGATCCCTCATTGCTTTTTACATTCCCCCTGACATTCACCTGCTTCCCTCCCTCACTCACTCCCTCACTCTTCCATTCACGTCCGTCCACGGCCACCCACCCACCCACACTCCTCCATTCACTGCTACGCGTGACCCGTTCCTCCTTCCCTTCCCTTGTAAGAAGAGGCTCCCCGCGACACCCTCTAGCCCAACCGGCGCGGCGGTGCCTTATTACCAGCTTCCATGCCTTGCCATGGTCTTTGTATCGTCTCTTTTCCTACCGTGCTACCACCACTTTCTTCTCCCGATACAGCCCACCCCCACCCCCGCCCCCGCCACAATAAAAATATCCCTAACCTCTTTTATATTCAACAATCCCCGAAATATTCTACTCCTCCTCCTCTGCCCCTTCCGCTTTCACCTCCATGAGCACTGTCCGTCTGCATCTTTCACTTTTTCCTCTCTACATCCCTTCTCACTCTTTTTCACTTTTTCTTTTTCAAAATTCTCCGTCGAACACCACCCCACTTTACATCTACTCTCTTTGCCTCCCTTACCTTGCGTGTTTCCCGTATCCGTACAGGGGACACGTGTCATGAGAATTGACGGGCCCGATGCACAATACCTGTTTGTCATATACAACTGTTCAAGGATCGTGAGGTCTAGTAGGTTTTGGGTCGGCACACGCCACTGAAGGGTGTGGAAGGTTATTCTATATCCAGTCGAACTCCTCCACTGACCTTCCACACTCGGAACATGTTGCAAGAGCCCACCTTTGACAATGAAGCCTCTATCAACATTGGAATGTGAGAGCACCATCACGAGTCTCATAATGTGAATAAAACACAAAACATATGGACTATCCGTGCCTGACTGCCGGCCACAAATGACTTACAGTGCCCAGACAGTGATTATGTAGAGGTAATTACCACCTGTAGTGTCAACAACAATGACCCCCTTAAAGCGATGACGAAGTTTGTAGATCTTAGTCGATCCCCTGGCAGGATTGTAACAGTCTCCGTCTGCTGCTGATATGTACAGCAGATGGTCAGGCCAATGAACAGGTTAAGTAGTAGGAGGGGCAGGCTTTGGAAACAAGTCCCACTGTCGCCGAAGCCCTTTCTTGCTGCGGCGGAAAGATCACACCGTAAAGAGTGTGTCACCCATGTGACGGTAGATTTTGCAGGTAAAAGTGGCCCCAACAACTAGGGGCGATGCCCACTTGCCTTGGTTGTCCGAAAACAACATGGAGGTGAAGTGACGGCTTCGGCACAAAGCACAGTTCCTCTTTTATGTCCATCTTTTTAGACATCTTCAAATACTTAATGGCGTCTTTTTTCATAGAGCTTCACTCTGGTTAACATTAATTAAACGGTAATATTCGACTGACGGAAATGGAATACAATCTGAATGTCACTGTGGGCACATCATACCATGACGTAGAAAGGTTAAAATAGTAGACCGATTAAACGAGCAGTTAACACGGCCTGGATAGGATGACCTGTTAGTGACTGCCAATACGTTAGTGTTCTATGTCTGTGACAAAATTTCATCATTATGCCTTCTCCTGCTACGCTATTTTCCTCGAAAACACACCTCCAGTCGCGCATGGCGGAAACGTAGTGAGCAACCCTCCTCACCCCCCCCCCACTCCTCGCCGGAATTCCGCATCAGTATGGCAACCCATGTGAATCGGTGCAGGCGTGTGTGTGGGGGGGGGGTGCGGCAAATGCAGAGATGCCAGGGCTGGCTTTTGGGGAAGGGTGGGGGGCAAAGCCCAACGACGACAAAAAGAAGAAGAAAAGACGGCAGTTAGGAGGAGACGCCCATATGTGGCACCAGCTGATGAGATGAAGCTGCTGGTATGTGGCGGAGACTGGTATGCACAAGCTGGTATGTGGTAGCCCCTGGTATGTAGGTCAGTGGGCAGGGGACGCGCCTAGCCTTCATGCAGCGGCCAAGATTCCTGCCCTACATACAGACGAGAGACCCCGAGAGGCGCCTAGGACCCACGGCGGCTTCAATAAAACCTCCAAATGCGGAGTCCCTGCTGCTGAGGCCAGATTCTGGAGGGGCATGTCCCCAAAACCACAGTTCCCCCTGGGCCCGTGTGTCCACCGACTCCTTCATGACCTCAAAGTCATAAATACTTCCTATAATGTTTCGGTAACCCCAGAACACCCAACTGGAGAGAGAACGGGGTTGGGGTGGGGTGGGGTAGGGCAGGGGAGGGGGTCAATGACCTCCACAGGCACCATCTCTGAAGGCAGCAGGAACAACCCTCTTCGTGTCCAATCCAAGGGCCGGTGCGCCTTCCTTCCGTAACCCATTACCAAATCAACCCAGTCGGACAATATATATATATATATATATATATATATATATATATATATATATATATATATATATATATATATATATATATATATATATATATATACATACATCAACGTGATTTCTGCTTTTCGTGGCGGAAATCGATAACAAAAACCTTGCTCAAAGCAAGTGGACTACCGAACGGAGCTGCAACGATAGGTTCGAGACGCCATGTTTGTGTCGTCTGTCCAGTCCGTCAATGTCAGTTTGACGATGGCGTTGACGTTGAGTACCGAGTGTTCTCCCACTCCAAGTAACGTCACCACGCTACACGTTTCCAAAAACAGTGCTACGGAGCCGACTTTCATGCTTCTTCAAACTATGAAGCTCCTCTACATTCCGCAGTCCGATCGGATGCCAAAACAGGCCGAATTTATCATACTTTAATTTCTTTGACCTCCGCATCTATAATAACAAAGATGGCGTCTCAAGCAGTCGTCGTGACTACTTCGTTAGAGTATCGCTTTTGGTAACTTTTTTCATTTCCAGGAAAAACGTATATTACGTTGATATATTATAATTTACAAAATATGTCATTTTCTATCGGTATATCGCGTAAGTGTGCACTTCTATTACACAC
>NC_134792.1:52092553-52157553 GCF_046742065.1 Oratosquilla oratoria | reverse complement strand
ACAAATAAAATTACGTCTATGGCACTACTTGAGTCAGTAGGGACTATTACTGCTCCCTGACGGGGTGAGAGAGAGCATGGCCCAAGACGTTGGGGATGGCACAGGGAGGTTGCCACTGGAGGAGGTGGGGGGGGGGGGGGGTGAGTGCACCCGGTATAAAGATGATCTTGTAGTTGGGAGGCGTGGATCACATGTCCCACGCAGAGATAACAGGCGTAACATGAGGGTTGTCTTTCTACGTTCAAGATTCTCATGAGGGCTGCCCCCAGACCCAGGAAGGAGACCCCAAACTCCTGTCGAAGGTTCTCAACACAGGTGAGGCCACAATTATGGTGAGGACACCCTGACTCGGTAGGACCTTAAGCTTGTTCCACGACCGGAGGAAGATCAGAGCCACACTATATAATATCATTGTCCATTACCGAACACACCGCTTGAACGTGGTACGTCCGAAGGACCCTACGCCTGGCACCCAACTGCGGCCTTGCCATGGCTCACAGATTTAATCTCGTCTTGGTAACACTGCGGAGGTACTGAACCTTTGGAACGAATGAGGGCCTGCGATTGATCCAGATGCACACGACTAAAGATACACAGTCACCCAGTCGATGTGGCTGTCCTGGAGAGTGAGATTTGAGTGTGGAATCCACGTCCTCAGACTCTTGGTTTTGGATTTAGCCAGCGAGATCTTCAACCCAAGCTACCCGCATTCTTAAGGGAGGGAAGGAAGTACCCGTTATGCCCTCTGACGTAGGCGACCGCCTCCAGTGACCACCAGCGCAAGATCAACAGAGAAAGTGGATGTCCTTCCTGAGCTCGAGAAGAACCTAATCTACACGCGCATATTGAAGAGTGTAAGGCCCACTGTAGTGTTCCATTCTCAATCCTGCTGAACTCATGGAGTTCCTCAAGTAGCGTTGCTGGGTTGAGTCCCGTCGAATTGAGGAGCTGAAGGAAACTGAATGCAGGGTGACGGGGGCTAAGTCCTCTCCGCAATAGAGATGAGGTCATGGCCGGCAGGAGAGAGAGCAGCAGCAGCAGCTCCCCAGCAATGAGTCGACTCACACGGGGCCAGTAGAGGAGACTGCAGAGGAGGGCCGCCAGCAAGTGATTCTGACAGTCAGGGCCCCTCTATCATCATAATGCCCCGCCTGCACACGCTCGCTAGGGATGGTGGCGCGGACGAGGATGGCGATAACGAGTGACCTTTGGTCCCGAAGGGTGTGGAAGACCTGGTACTCATCGACTCAGTGGAGCCAATTTTCTGGCCAGTTGGTCTCCTGCAACAGGCCAGGGTCTAAGTCATTGGTGCCCACGGCAGCCTGTAAAACGTGGATCTTTCCAACGAGGCCGTTGGCATTCCACCATGGCATCTGGAGGTCGAGCCTGGGCGGTGGGGGGGTAGGGATGAGGAAGGGGAACAGAGGATGGCGGAAGGGGAAAGGAGGTTCAAGCTGTTTCACCTCCATCTACACTTGGCTGCTCTAGTAGGTCTCTCAATTGGTGCTGGACGACGTCGTCTGGCGGTTGCTATCCGTAGACTCGCCGCCGGCCTCGGAGGAGGAGGCTCGGTGACGACTTCCATTTGTCGGTCAGGGGACGAGGTCGTGAGCTCGAGCTACTGGGTAGGGGCGACGGCCCCTCGCGGGGTGAAGCGAGTCGGGAGCACGGGGATTCTGGGATAGTCTCTGCCTTGGCAATTGAGGGTGGGGGCGTGTAGGGGGTGAAGGGGTGTGTACCGCTCTTATTCGCTACTGACTTGTCCTGCAGGAGCAGAGGCAGTTGTCTGCCGTGTCCCGAGGACGTGTCGGGGGTAGGAAGGAGGGGCAGCGATGGGCTGCGGAGGAATTGTGAGCCGAGGCCCGGGGGGGGATTTTGGTCAGGACATGGTCCAAGATCACGGTCACAACCTCCGCCATAGCAGCGTGTTGTGCTGTAATCCGAGGCACTTGGCCAAGGCAGTCGCCACTGTTGCGACAAACTCGTGCCTACTCATCTTGGTAACAACACTGCAAACGTTGTTCAGATGAGGGATGGTTGCCTGGAAGAGTGCAGGAGTGGAATCCGTCTGGGCTGGTAAGGGGAGAAGGACGGGTGTCCTCTGTGCTTGCAGGGGAGCTCTGGTGGCTGGTGACAGGGAGGGCAAGCATGGAAATGCCTCCACTGGCATCTGGGGCAGCAGCCCGGGGCCACAATTTGGCTTAGGGTCTCGATGCAGGCTGGATACTCGAGGTAGCGTGTGTGTGTGGGGGGGGGGGGGCATGACATAACCTAACCCAGCCTAGCTCCACCTGCAGACTGCCGATGGGGTTTTTGTCCGGGTATGACAATTTTCACTGATTAGGGTTTTGTCCGTTCACCGGTAACTTGAGATCACAAGTTCTGGTGTACGATACTTTTAGTTGTCTGGAGCGGGGTGTCAAGGTAAATCTGTTTTCGAATATTCGGCCCAGAAATCGAGTCTGGTCTACCACTGGGAAGGTAGTTGTTCTATTGGTCATCGACAAAAGAGCGTAATTACCGATTCCGAGGTGGCGATACGAAATCCTTGGTCGTCGTCCTCTGCTCTACGATGCAGCACCTGGGTTCCGGCCTTTTGGAGAAGGCGACTGAGGTGGGTTCCGACGCGGAACGGAGCTAAATTACCGTGATGCAGACCGGCAGTTATTTCCGGGGGTGGACTCACTTTGTTGTGTTGTCTACAACCTGGGATGCAGAGGACGCCTATTCAGGGAAATCCTTTTTTGGGTATATTTTGAGGATAGAGTTGTTCCTGAAGATAAAGAATTGGGACATACGTTGCTTCAGGGGGTCTCCCTTGCAGAAGGTCCACGACCCACAGGTAACCGGCAACAGCCACCGAGCGGGCCTCTGGGTCACTTGGGGAAGAAATGTTGCCTTGTTGTCTGGAACTGTTAGTATGGACAGTGTTCGATGAGGTGTTCAATGTCTTCTGTGGGGTGGTTGCATCTACGACAGTTTCATTCTGTAGTCAGGCCTATTCTGTGTTTGCACCCTCTCACAGCTGGATGGAGTCCTGAACGCAAAGGTGCTAGTGTGGTGCTTATTCAATTGACTATTTTTTTTCTAGTGGGGCTGATGCTTGCAGGATTTTGGTGAAGTACTGAGATTCGTCTATCTTAAAGAGCTTGTTTATTGATCTAGCTATGAATGTGTTTTTCTGTGAATGTATTGTGTGGTACTGGTGGTAGACTGCTGTTTGGATATATGTTTGAGAAGTAGGTGGCTGTATTTTTTTTGCAAAGCTTGTGTGATATAATGAAATGGTGAGGAGTTGAGGGCTACAGCATAAGTGTACCTATCATTTTTACATTGTTTACTATCAGGACAATTTTGGTTTCTGTGAACAGGTGTCCTTTAAGGGTGGATTTGGTGCATATCATGTTACTACTACTCTCAGTGCTTTATTTGGTCTAATTTGTAGTGACCAATGTATTTTGCTCTTACAAACCATACTGTGGAAGCATTGTCATGTATGGTTCTCATGAATTTATTGTAGAGTAATTAGTTTCTTTCTATTATCCAAAATCTGTGTTTACAATTGGTTTTAGCAGATTTATTTTGTTAGTTTTCCCTGTCAGAGCTTTGACACGTGGGCAGGGTCATAGAGTATCAAAAGTGAGGCATGGAATATAGGAATCCTTTTCCAATTGAAGTGTTTGGCCTTTCAATTTCACTTTTTTTTTTATTCCAATTCATGGTTGTCTATAGTGAGCAATGTTACTGATGATTTCTGGAGTGAGGATTCAATTATTTTTTGAGCCATTAATCTAGTTTGCATTAGTAGGCTTTGATGCTCTCAACTGTATTTTATAATTCTGATGTTGGGTTATAACTGTAAGGTCATCTGCATAGGTGTGAGTGTATTGGTGTTGAGTTCTGGGTCTGGTGATCACTCACAAAAAGATTAAAGACCATGGGCAAGAGCGTTGTTCTTTGTGGAACTCCACTGTATGGTTCTTTTTGACCCACAAATTTGATTACCTTGGCTTCATCTGCACTGTCTATTAAAAAGTTGGTTAGCCATTTCTTGTCACTGTCATATGTCTTGATGATGGTTTTTTGATAGTATGTGGCTTGTTTATGCTTATAGCTAACATATCTGTTCTTTATGGTGCAATCTATCTGTAGAACCCTCCAGGACTTGTTGGGTGAAGTTTGCGAGTAGTGTGCTGGTGGAGTGACCCTCTTTGAATCCATGTCTATTTGCAGATGTGGGTCATTTAGTTGCGTTTCTTTCAGTAACATATATTCCCATCAGCTTGTATATGGTAGATTGTAATGAGATTGGTCTATAGGATACTGAGATTTCACATGGTTCTTTGGTTTTAATATGGGTATTATGTGAGCCAGTTCAACAAGAAGAGGTACCTAGAGCTCTTGGCAGACCATCTTGAGGACTGCTTCAACATCTATCAAAGTGAAGTGTACCAGCAGGATGAGGAACCTGCTCACACAACAGTCCTGACCTTTCTTCAATAGAAAATTTGTGGGCTTTGTTGAAAGCCCAGTTAGGAAGCATGACACATCAAGTGTGCTGAAACTTGTTGATGCCCTTCAAAACATATGGGCTAACTTTTCTCCATCCATCCTCCAAAAACTCACCCTCTGTTCCCTATTGCCTCAGGTCTTTCTTGAAGAATGAGGGAGGATACACCAAATACTAAAAGATAGAGAGTACCCAATATGAAGTCTATTCTTATTTTGTGCACAAAAATGATGTGACACACGGGTAGAAAATGATGCATGCCAATTGTGATGATGCTGAATGTAGATTTTTTTTTATGATTTACGAAATATGCTGGTGTGTCAATTATTGGATAGTCTTCTACCTTTCTGTTTATATATGGATCTGAAAATATTTCCAGTTTGCTTGAGGACGAGACCATGCAGCTTATGGAAATGGGTAGCCTGAAAGTGGTATAAGGAGAAGTGGAAAATGGTCACTACAGTGTAGGTCTGGTAATACTGTACACTTCTGAAAGAATCCAGCTACAAGGCTAGTCTAGTTGAGTAAATATGTAACTACATCATTGAGTACATGATGTCAGAGGACATGACAAATCCCTTCCACTGGCTGGAGAGTTTATGGATGGAAAGCTGACAAACTCTGTGACTGCAATAGAGTTGATATCTCCTTAGAAAGTCTATACAGAAACTGAGAAAGCAGGAGGCAGCAGATACAAAGATCATTCTTTATGCTTACAGTCTAAGAAACATGGAAGACTCATCATGTGCTGTGACAATAAAGACACATTGGTCTTGCTGACGTACTACCAAAGTCGAGAACAGTTGGGTGACGAAATTTACATGCACACTGAACATTCTGGCAAAGAGTGATGCATCCCAGTGCACAGCACTGTGACGGAACTTGATGCTGTGGTCTGGGAGTGCCTCCTTGCTGCTCACCCTGACAGGATGCGACATGACATGTTCACTACACAGAATAGCGTATGTAGAATTTTTGCAATAAAACCTCACAATTCAAATTGTACACAAACAGGGGATTAAAATGATACCAATTGAAGCATTAAAAATCCAATTTTTGGCAAAATATAGAAGATTTTTTTTTTGTCCTTATTCACAAATTTCCACACATTTCTAATATTCAGGATATGTATTTGATCTTACAGTTCACAATATCCTTTGAAATTATTTTAAATGGTTCACCAGTGGGT
The DNA here is from genome assembly GCF_046742065.1 of Oratosquilla oratoria. Lineage (NCBI taxonomy): Eukaryota > Metazoa > Arthropoda > Malacostraca > Stomatopoda > Squillidae > Oratosquilla > Oratosquilla oratoria. Next base: position 52,151,854 of record NC_134792.1, on the reverse strand, counting down.
CTCATCCACCTACTACAAGAATATAATGGTCACTGGTTGAAATCCATAAGCTGGATTAAAACAATATGGAGGTGACTTAAATATATATATTTTTTTTTTTAAGAAGGGGGTGGGCAAATAAGGGGTTAATTTGGTATGCTGTACACAAATGCTACAACCATAACACCACTTTCCTAAAAGTAGGTATCTAGAAGAACCAAGTGATACCTATTTTACCTTGTTATACCTCCAGTAAGGGCTCACTGAAATTTCTTTGTCCTGACTGCAACACTAAGTGTGAAAATATAGCACCATGAGGGATTCCACTTTACAGTCTTTTTGCACCTGGGTTACTCTCCACTGTTTTACTGTCATAAGTTAGTTAACCACTTCTTTTCATTGTTATGGCATTGAATACACATCAATAGAGATGCTGTTCTGACCAAAGTCCATCTTTTGACAGAGTGTCCAGGAGGACAAATATTAAAAAAGTTTAATGGTCGCTTGGATGAGTGGACAAACTACACCAGGATCAAGCAAAATCCTCTTCCGGTCAGAGTCCACTTCCCCAGTTGCATACATTTGCCTACCTCTTGACAATAACAAATGAAGTACATCTCCTTATTGATGGGGTTAACCTCTCATGTCACATGAATGAATATGTGGATACAAGGTCAAAGAAAGATGTGCTTACCTAAGGATAGATGCTTTTACTGCCAGCATATGCCTTACCTGAAAGATAATATAATTTTCAGTAAAATCACATACATATATACATACTGTACATTATTATATATATATATATATATATATATATATATATATATATATATATATATATATATATAAGAGATCTGATTAAAGATAGGAGGGCTTTAAAACCACATATTAAAAGGATGTGAAGAAATACAGTTTTCTATATAGATGCATAAATATGTGGAATAGCCTAGAAAGTTATATACTCCAAGCTCAAACAATACACGAGTTCAAATTTAAATATGATAACTGGAAATCAAGGATATAGATTAAATTGGAACTGTACATGAATTTGAGTTTAGGTATGCTAGAAAATTAGAGAATAGGAGATAGGACCCAATGAACTTTGCTCCTTTCCTAGGTAAATACACACACATATATCTATATATGCATATGCTAATATGAAAAACAGATAACTTTAGTTCAGTTATACACTGGGAAAGGAAAATTTAATGAAGAAAAACATTCTCATGGGAATAAGGAATGGTGGTGTAGCAACCACAAAAAGTGAAACAAAGGTTGGCAACCAGGATTATTCCCAGCCTGGCTGACAAGGCATGTGAACTGAGGTTGGGATTACCCATTATAAAGTAGTGGAGCAGTGATACAACAGTTATCACAACACATAAAGGAATACATACATACATACATACATATATATATATATATACATATTGAAGACCTTATAGTTAGTGATGAAACATTAAAAAATGAAAATTGAAAAAGACAAGACTGATTGAAATGGGAAGCATAGTTCTCCACACAGATGTGTCCACTGGTGAAAAAATACTAGTTGACAACATTAATGAATTTGACAAGGGAACCCATAAGTGTATCTCCAACACCATATACTGTAATACAATTATGCAATTATTTTCATTGCAGTGACATAATCCAGATACATCAGATAAATCCATCCTGAATGTTATAGTACCATTTCCATTTGTACTTCTACCTTCTTCCGAAACCCTCTGCCTTGACATTTCGTATGAGGAAAATACAAAGTGGAGGATTCCTAGTTCCCTCAATCCATCCCATTTAGTCACCTTTTGCAACACACGTGAGCACACAGTGGCAGAATTCTGTACCCAACCACAGGAGGATCAGGAAGAGGTGGAGTCTTGCAAGTGGTAAATGATAAATTCAGGGAAACAGCATAAAGAAGGGACAACAGTACAAAGTACAAAGTACAAAGGGACAAAGTACAGTCATTCCTTTATGAAAAGATATCTAAAACTACAGATAAATGATGCACGGATCTGGTCTGCAGATGTGCTCCTAAGGAGTCCTGAAGTATTGACTGCAAGTTACCATGCAGCCAGTACCATAATACAGGTGTGTGAGATGAAAAGTTTAAAAAGTATATGGGAGTTACGAGGATGGATAGTGAGAAATGAGGTGGTGAGGCAGAGAGCAGGGATGATAAAGAGCTGCCAGATGGTGTTGACCATAGAATACTGGGATGGGGCATATGGAGTGAAGAAAGACGAAACGAATGTGGGAGGCAGAAGTGGATGGAGTAAACTTTAAGTGAAGACTAAGAATGGGATGAATGGATGGGGTGAAGGGGGCCTTGGTTACAATGTGAATATTTGCCGACCATAGGCGGGAGAGGAGAAGATGTGAGTGGAGAGTGGTTGGGAATGTATGAGAAATTGTCAAATGAACAAGGGAGGAAGATCACCATGTAATGAAGTGCAGGGGATAAACCAGCTTCTGCTGTTGACCCCTAACATGCTGGATTTTCTGTATGGAGCAGGAACAAGGAATTAAGACAGAAAGGACAACAAATGGGTGTGAGATGGATAAAATGTAGTGGATACATGTCTTGTTAGGCCAACCCCCTTATGAAAGGGACAGGGCTTTTTGTGTGACTCTTACCCTATCCATTACCAGCTGCCACAACTTCACTAACATGTGTTGTAATCAACCATAGCACAGTGTTATCAAGAGTGATTGAGAGAGGCTGGCGCAGAGAACAATATAACTAATCCACTACAAGTTGCGGAGTTAAAAGTTGTTCCGACCGAGGGGCAGATTCTAGAGAAGCACCAGAGGTCCCGGGACTACGGAGTTTCAAAGTAGGACCAACCACGGGCAGAAGAAATCGGTTGCTGCCGATGGATGTTAAATTATTTTATTAGGTGTTCAAGTGATTTCTAGTGGGCGGTTTCAACACTAAGCTCGTGTCCATTTCAACGGGACACGCAGTAGCCCAGTGGATATCGAACTCATGGGCAGGTGGTCCCGAGTTCGATTCTCGGAATCAGATGCGGGCTATGTCGCGTTGGTTCCCTCGAGTCCAAGCCAAGCCCGACAACTACCTAATTAACCCAGCAGCTTACCGCAACTGAACTGACAGAGCTTTGCCTTATCAAGGGTTTCTCACTTCCCATTGCGCGGGGGTGAGATGGTGAGTGTACTTTGACGATTCTATCTAGATGAGGGAGGGGAGGGGTCAGCCACACAAATTTGTGTTTCGGTCAAGCAAGGTGTGGCAAGACAATCTGTGGCGGCAGCCAAAACAAAGATTCAGTTGCAAAAGGCAGTGGGGGGTTTAAAAGGGACACCGTAGCTACAGATTAATTTAATGGGATTTAATTGTAATAACGATCAAGAAACATACAACGCAAGACTGATCACCCTTGCGAGGCTACAGCCCATAACGTAAGCTGTCATACTTTCTCGTTTCATAATATAAAGAGGCTAATACAGCCCCAGTGAAATACGAAGTCAATTTCTTGCAATCCACCTCCTTGATACTCTCAGTTATGCACGATTTAGCCATTAGTTCTGGTTGCCATTATGAGATTTTACCACAAAGAAACTTTTGCGCATCCAACTCGCCCAACTATTTCACAGATATTCATGACTTCTGTGGGCAATTTTCTCCACCCGAGAAACCTGTGCAGCGAAAGGTTATCTGGAATTCTAGATTGTATCGGACTGCATTTTCCAGCAACAACCGGCCACTACTGCCACCGATTTTAAACATTGTCTCGTTTCTAAACGGATCCAAGCTTGATCCCGTGGGGATTAATGAATGCTACCTGCCAAGGCTGTCCAAGAATACTGCATTGACTCATTACTTCGGCGACACCTGAGCGTTTCCTGATGGATAATGCAGGCCTGGCAAACGCGGCGTCACATGGGCCTTGGCGGATCTGAATTGTCGAAACACCAATTTTCCATGAATCATATTCATCAGCTACATTTACAAACATACCCTATGTATGTTGTACCCGGTCTCTCCTCCCCATATACATCTATATTTTGATAAGCATCCTCAGTCACGTGAACACCACACACTTCACGTGTGCTGCGACTAGTACCACGCACATTCAGGCAAGGCTGTCCCCACCAATCCTCACCCACCCTCTCCCAATGCTGCCGCCACGCGTTCACTTTCCCGCTCGTCGTGACGCTGTGAGCACTGGTTCATTCATTGACTTGCCGCTTCAAACCCCAGTCACCCACGCCTTAAAAGCACATACACTATCCCCAACTGTGCCCATGTCATGCAACTTGTGTTATTAACAGCCTGAACTTCTTGGAAGAGAGTCACCACCACTAAGCTTCAATCCATATCACAATCATTATTATATTATACGGGTGTTCTATCACGCTAGTCACTACTCGACTGACGTCATAGACTTCCATCCTTTGCCACTTAACGTCGTATCTTGATTTCTTCACAACAAAAATTCTACGGCCTGTTGCTTCCCGTGTGATATTCATACGCGTATGGCAACTATCATCTTCACCACCGGAAGTCGCTCCATAATGGCCGATCCCGAAAGATGCCTCCGACGCTTTTAGCTATGCTTGCATGCAAACACACACAAGCTAACTTGCCACCGTTCAGCTTCTGACTCTACAGAAACTACATCATAACGAACTTCCAAAAAAGTTAAAGCAATCAGAACCATTACCAAAATGGAAGGTTGAATAGAGAAAAAAAATTAATATCAGAATACACAATGCAATATCCCTTCTGGTTATACAATATGTTTACATTCCATCCCTTTCTGCTTAAGGAACATCGTTTCACTGTTATTCTTGTTAATTCAAAAGGGGATTCTCTCTGGTGATCACCCTGTGAGTGGGATCGACATGAAAGAAGCAGCGTGCCACGCGCTGTACATGAAACAACTAAATGCAAGTCCGTAAGCGATGTAAGTGTGATGCGACAAGCGAGGAACTACAGAACAAATACATGCGTGAATGTTAACAGTTCTTCAGTGACCACGGTCCAGTGCACTGGGTAATCATTCTCGGGTGTAGCTTGTCATACGCAGGTTGTTGTCCTACATGGACGGTTACCTGGGGGGACCGGCGGCGGCCGTACAAAGGGTGGCTGGCTGTCTTCGGGATGGCGTTTGGGGCACCATCAAACAGTGGCCGAAATAATCACATTATCAAAGGAGAAAAAAAAATCAATTATGGATGATGTATCGCAGTCCGTTATAGTATAAGGATAGGATGACAAAATGACTGAAAATCTAATGTGATTGAAATACGCAGATGTGACGTGGTCGTCACAAAGATTTGACAAAAGTCGAGATAATAGATTGAGCGGTAAATTGAATGATCCCCCAGCCTGGTTGAGATGTTAGGATACATTGAATATTTTGAGATCATCAACATTTGAGATGCGAAATGTTGTGCTAAAAAAGAATATAACAAAAACAGAGAAAAGAATATAACAAAAAATGACAGAGTATGATAAGATATAATATCAAGACGGCACAGCAAATAAGTAAAGACGACAGATGACTTAAATGCTAAGAAACCTATCTATCCACATAATGTCAAGGTGTGGAAGATATTAGAATATAAGAAACCTTGGGGGTTTCTAAGTATTTTTTCGGGGACGTCAAGCCTTCATAGGATAAACAAATGTGTAATAAATATAGTTGATTAATCAATATTCATTTCATACCCTACATACCTAGGAAAAACTACTAGGGTGGGTCACGGCTACGGTTGGATTGATGTAAAAAAAATAGTGATATAAATAATAAAATATATATATATATATATATATATATATATATACACCATATATATGCATTATATATATATATATATATATATATATATATATATATATATATATACACCATATATGTATAAAGACAATAAAAATAAATAAATAAAATGAAAAACTGGGATGGCTGTATTAGGAAAAATAATCAGACGCGGGAAACATAAATGAATTGATAGCAGTGTGATGAATGGAAAGGGCGGGACCCACGAGCATAGCAGCACCAATGCCGCCATTCACGTGTCCGGGCGGTTTCCGCTGCACCTGAAGTGCCTCCCGGTGTGAGTGACTCACACCGTCTGGGTGGCACCAGACAGAATATCTTGGAAATACGTCGTATCTCTCTTGCACGCGCGGGGCTTCCCTCAGACGCATGCATACAAGAACAAGAGTCGCCTGGCCAGGCCAGGACGACACCACATCCAAGTCGTGGAACTAATCGAAATGTGTCGACATATACTGAAGCTAGTCATTTCCTTCATTGGCCCTTTGACCACACCACCATGGGCGGGCGGGCGGGCCTGACGGGCAACTTCACTAACCCCCCCCTCTCTCTCTCTCTCTCTCTGCCGCCACAGTAGCTTCCCCGCCCCGCCCCGCCCTCGTACGTGACACAACTTCACACGTCAAACTCTCCCCCTCCCCCCCCCGTCATTTCCGGCCTTCCCCTGACGAACATATCAAGAAATGGCGCCAACCAGCAACCTACCTAACTACCTCCTCCCTCCTTCCTTCCCCCCCCAACTCCCAACTCTCTCTCTCTCTCCTAGCCTACCACCCAACTACACATCGCCCTTCACTCCCTCTCTGCTGTGGTTCACAAGTGGGAGGGACTGAGGTGGTGGGAAAAGTGAATATGGAGGAAGAGAGAGGAAGTGGAGGAAGAGAGAGGGAGGGGGAAGAGAAGGAAGAATAGCAAGAGGTGAAGAATTCTGTCGGGAAAGAAGTAGGAGAGGGGCAAAGAGAAAGAAGAGGGCAAATAAAAGAAATAAGAGGAGGAGGAGAGGACGAAGAGGAAAAAGGGGAACGAGGAAAATAAGGAGGAAGAGGATAAGAAGACGACGAGGGGTAGAGGGGGGAGACGAAGAGGGGAGGAAAGACAAACACGAGGAGAAAGAAAATGAGAAGGTCAAATGGGAGTGGAAGAAGGAGAGGAGGAGGGTGGGTGTGAGCAACTGCAGGGAAAAATGGAAGGCGAGGAGAAAAGGGAAGGCCGGGAGGAGGAGGAGAAGTAGAATGAAGTTGAAGGGGAAGAGGAGAAAATAAAAAAAAAGACAAGGAAGAAGAATCGGAGGAAGAAAAAGAAGGATGATGACGGGGAATGGAAAGGGGGGGGGAGATGGATGAGGGGGAGAGGGATGAAGTGGAGAAGAGGAAGGAAGAAGGTGGAGAACACGGAAGAAGAAGAGGATCGCCCCCTTAACAGACTCTCCACCTCCTGCTGCTGCTGCTGCTGGTGATGGTCGTCGTCTAAATCGGCGCTCAAAAGTGCCGAAATCTTCAATGACAAAGAAAAAGGGAGCCGCCACGAGGTTCACCTTTGACATTCAGGCGATGCACACATACGTTCAATTTATTCTGCTGAAAACGGACTTCTGTTGGCGTGTGAACCCCCCTCCCCCTCCCCCTCCCTCCCTCCCGGGGGTAGAACCAACTTCTTCAGTGCAACTCATCTACCCGATCCGCCCCCCTCTCGCTCTCTAATAATCACAATTATACACACACACACCTCGTGGCGCAGTGGTTAGCGTTCCCGGCTTCCACTACGAAGGTCCGGGTTCGAACCCCGTCCAGGGCTGAAGTAATTTCAGTATCCCTGCGCTGCGAATCGTTATTTCAACTATCGTGGGCGGGAAGTTGGTGTGTGTGTGTGCGTGCAAAGTTACAGTATTACCCATAGATCGGTCATATATGAGCTCTGAGCTCTCTTCCGGGAGAGAAATAGCTGCCGATCACGAGTCCAACACGTCATCCAAGACCATGTACACGCATAGTCACGGTGTACATGCGCATAACACAAACACACCTGTACCCAAGCTTAAGACTATACACATACAAACATACGAAGCATGAATACACACGAGCAAACACACACACATGTACATAAACACACAATGCGCATGTATACACATCACCTCCACACACAAGTACACACACACACACATCTACAAATACAAGGCGCAAGTTCACACAGTACTCACGCATATGGTGCATAATTACGTGTGTGCGCAGGCACATACACACACACGTTCATTCTCTCTCTCATACACACACTGTGAAAGGTCATAACATTACCCATAGATCGGTCATACGAGCTCTGAGCTCTCTTCCGGGAGGGAAATAGCTGTCGATCACGAGTCCAACACGTGATCCAAAGACCAAGACCAAGGTGAATACACTGCACATACACACACACACACACAAACAATGTAGCAATGGTGGATGTATTTTTCAACGGGATGACTGGCAGAACACACATGCACATATTCGCACGTAGCTACAGTCACACATGCATACACCTACAATTAACCCATTCAACTCCGATGACAAGATGTCTTGTCATTTGGTCAAATAAAACAAAAAATCATAAAACACCAAAATGTTTGATCAAACACCAGAAAAAATATGACGTCAGTCCTCGCTTTGCGAAGCGAGGACCGACGTCATATTTTTCTGGTTTGATCAAACATTTTGGTGTTTTATGATTTTTTGTTTTATTTGACCAAATGACAAGACATCTTGTCATCGGAGTTTAATGGGTTAAAAACAAGTTTACTGGTGTAGTGGTACTGTGCTCACCAGTTAACTCTGGGGTCCGAGTTCGGTCCCCGCCCAGAACTGAAAAACATAGTGCAAACTGGTCCCTCACTCTCTTGGGCAGTGAGAGTGAGAGTGAGAGAGAGTGTGTGTGTGTGTGTGTGTGTGTGTGTGTGTGTGTGTGTGTGTGTGTGTGTGTGTGTGTGTGTGTGTGTGTGTGTGCGTGCGCGCGCGGTCAGTGCATTACCCAGAGATGTACGAACTAGCTCCCATCCAAGAAGGTAATAGCTGTCGGTCGTATGCCCAAAATGTGATCCGAGACCGTGGTGGCACAAACACACACACACACATTCTTGACCCTTCCTCCCCCGCGTCACATCTCAAAACGTGTAGTTTTGTGTACTCAAGTTAGAAAGGGTCATGCATATGAATGAGAGAGAGAGAGAGAGAGAGAGAGAGAGAGAGAGAGAGAGAGAGAGAGAGAGAGAGAGAGAGAGAGAGAGAGAGAGAGAGAGAGAGAGAGAGAGAGAGAGAGAGAGAGAGAGAGAGAGAGAGAGAGAGAGAGAGAGAGAGAGAGAGAGAGAGAGAGAGAGAGAGAGAGAGAGAGAGAATGAAATCTTGGTCGTTAGAGAGCCCAGGGACCAAAGGATGCCTACCTGTCTGTTTGCAATTTGTGGTACTGTGAGAAGGACGTCAGGGAGAATCATCTACTTGTCACCTACTTCCTTAAAAAAAAAAAAAAACATCAACCCACTTATCTCTGTCTGGAAGTGCCGTTTCGCATGGGTGGGTGAGGGGGCACCACTATTTGGTTTCCGGACCGGGCCCCAACATTCTGATCGACTTTGCCTTTATTATTCCCTTCACCTACATAAACTGTGCTCAAAGACCCTCTTCCTGCTACTACTACACGCTGCTGGTAAAGTAGCAGTCCTTCACGCGTACAGCAAAGATGATTTCGTCCTAAAAAGACCGATTGGGGGAAGGGGGGGGGGCTTCAGGAGCTAAGGTGAAGCGGAGAGTTTCTCGTCAATCTCGAGGCGACACGGATTATGTATCGTGACACTACTTGCTTGGAGTAGTTCTTTTCTTGGTTGGTAATTAATCACTGTCTGACGAGGCCATGATAAACAGACACGTCACAAGTAAACGAGTAAAAAATCAACGACGAATTATGCTTAAGTACTACACCACTGTGCGTCACTGGCATCAGATCATCGGGGCGGCAGGTGGAACTCGTGTGACGACATTTTTATCGGGAGCGATTTTCAACGAAGCGATGGATGGAAAGTTTTACCTCAGGACGAGACGAGCGCCTTCTCATCACTTCAACGTAGATTACTTTCGAGTTCCTCTTCTGCTGGCAACGTCATTTGACCCAGACACTCGAGCGGAGGACCTACCTGGGGCCAAATGGGGTCTCGACAGATCAAGGTCCCGTCTTGTCCAACTCTCGGCAGAATAAATAAATCAGCTGGCACAAGGGAAAAGACGCCTTTGTAATGTACATCACCGTGTTACACGAAGAAGGTAAAGAAGACAATCATCAAATGAGTGTATATTCAAGTGCCGATATACGACCACTATCAGTGTCATCGTCATCATCGAGTCCACTGCCCAACCTTTCTTGCTCGCCCGCCCGCCATTTCTCTATCTACCTCCCACCTCCAGCCATCCCTCCCCCTCTCTTTTGCTCTCCTCCCCCATCACTTCCTCGTTCATTAACTGTGTGTGTATCAACAAGTACCTTTCCAACCAGCGCCTCATGAGCCACCAAACGTTCAAATGAACAAATCCTCTCAGGTGATCTTCACTTGTGTTCGCCACGAAGCCCGACGACGATGACGACGACGTCTGCCTGCCGGCGGCCCCTGTCGACGTTGCTGCTGCTGCTTAGGCTTGGCGGGCGGGCCAGGGGCACTTTTCGGAACCGAAGTGGTGGCATCCACAGGATGCATTTCATCACCAATAATACAGTTAAGTCTGTTCACGCACATGTTTTACAATTATTACATTTCGTAAACGGGATTTATAAGAGAAAAACAACTTGCAAAAGTAATATCTATTTATTCTATGCTAAAAAGAAAATCGTGAATATCATATTTCAACGCGTAGTTCATTCACCAATCTTTAATTTGAGCACGATAATTTATTTGGATGAATTTAATGTATTATATGTACAACTTGATTTTACATTGTAATTACTGTTGGGGTAATGTTTAATGTGCATCGCCAAACGTTGAACAAGTTGGGTTGTAATTCTGCAGGACAAATGAATGACCTCGACAGCGAGTAACTACTGTGGGCGTCAATTACCTCGTTAAGCCACTCACTACTTCGTTTAGGAATACCTTGTCTAGGCCCCACCTTTCAAGGCGAGAAGCCCAGCCTGCCCTGGCAAGGCGACCGCTGAAGGTGTGGCCATGTGATCCCCAACAACAACTTCTAGCCTTTAATAGCACCATAGCTGCCACCCCACTTCATTCACCGCAACCAACTATCATCACGAAGGACCGTCACGTGAGACCACTTACTGACATCACTGACAACTAGCATCTCTAGTTATCACTGCACACGACCGCAACTACAAGACCTAAGGCATTTGAAGGATATGACACTTTCCCATTCGTGGAACATGGGAGAAGAAGCAGTACAGACAACATAAGCGAATATAAAACTAATTTGACCAACGGAAATCCTGCGACGGGACCCGCGAGCGGAGGTCTTATCCTGCATAATAAATTAGGGATACATACACACACAGGCCCATTACATACAAATACAGTCAATTTGGAGAGCAGGAGACGGAACTCTACGAGCGTTGCTCCTTTTCTTTACAAATACCCAGGCTAGGCTAACTCACGACAAAATTTATTTTGACGCTAATAAGGTGACTGGGTCACCTGCTTGCTGTTTACAGGCAGACCAATAACTCCAGCAATGCTACTTGGGCGCAAAAATACTCAGCTTCGTCGACCTCGTCTGCTGCTCACCGCAAATACTTGGAATACACGTCACTGTCGTCGTGAATGCCTCGCAACCAATTTTGGCAGTCTCGCCTCCCCCCACCCCCCGTCGGGCATAAACACTTATGGTGACTACTCGAACAAAATCACATGCCCTCCACAGGGAGCGTGTAATGCAATGGAAAGACTTTTCTAGTCACGGGAGCACTTGTATTCATGCCCAGCGAAAAAATGAAAATTCCGTGTCGAGTCTGTACGACGATCAAAGAGCGCACGCGGGGCGGGGCGATAGGGGGGGGGGTGTTAGCACCGAAGACTGGGTTGCTGTGTGCCAGGTTGCCTCCTCCTCCTCCTACCCCCACCTCAAACGCTTCGAGTTACTTCGCAGGGGGCCTACCGTTGGCAGTTGTATTTAAAGCTCAGGCGACGTTGTCCTGGCTGGTGTTTTCGTCTCGCCGTCTCCCTTCATACCACTCCACCTTCCTTCCCCTCCTGCCTCGCCACTACATATGATATTCATGTACTTGTGACTTGTCCGTTACCTGCCTTGTTTACGCACGCCTCGAAATAACAACCCTTTTCCTCAATTACCAAATGTCTGGGCTCAACCGCCTACTTCGATTCTAGTGTCACCGACCTTGTTTGCTTAGGTGTCACCTAAAAACTCGTCTCAAAAGGTTTCCACTGAGGCCGACTTGAACAATCCTTAGATCCGCACTCAAAACACAGTGGGATGTTCCTACTTCTTACTTTCTCCCTGTTACCTACGACAGCTTCTCCCTCCTCCAAGAATAACCCCCCCCCCTTCTTGGCCCTTTCAATGCGGTGGTGGCATCATTTACTCATTTTCGGTGTGGCAAATACCCGATTTCATTAATCATTTGCGTGCTACTACCTGGTCAGTGGCATTCTGGCAAGACTCTAAAACGCCGAGCCAATCGTTCTCCACTGTGCTTCTTTCAATTGGGGTTATAGCATATTTTAGTTTTTTCATTCTCCACAGTACCTCTTCGGTAACAATGGGGGTTATCTCGATTAACCGCTTACGTGGAGGAAGGCTATTCTCCATTTCTTCTGGTGAGCGCCGAAAGTAGGGAAGGGAACCCCGGAAGGACCTCTCGCAGTCAGGACAGGAGAACTCCGTTTCCTTCCCGAGACTTTTTCAACTTTGTCCATTGATCCTGCGTGGACAGAAGCGCCCACGCTCTGCAAAATGTCCTCTAGTTCTTCCCTTGTCTTGAGTCTGGACTGACCTCATTTCCCAGGGTTCGTTCTTTTCAACCCACGACATGCAGCGGGTCTGGACACAGCTTGTGCCACAAGCAAGTAGTGATTTTCTTGCACCTCCTCGGGTGAAAAGGACAACAACAACAACTGTTAACTCGACCTCTCTACCACGGGCATGAAAGGCGCGGCGGCTGGAAGGTAGGTAGGGCCCCAGATGACCACCGACCGTCGTTTGTTCTTCGGCATGAGAGGGGGGGGGGGAGGGGAGGGGGGGGCAATTTTCTGCTTTCTCACGAGATCGGCCGGACTCGAACCAGGATGACCCGTCCCTCCCCCCCCCCCCGCCAAGGACTGAACTGCTTCTTTGGTTGACCTCCTTATTTTCCAAAGCTTACTCGCTGTAAGCAAGCTGTACATGCCCCTTACTCCTGGTGCCTCCCCTTTCCATTTCACATAGACAATTTTTCATAAATATCACTAAAGCGCTCAGGGGCAATAGTCCCCTTTTACACACGACTATCTTTTCATTTTTCTTCAGACTTCTCTTCCCCTCCCACAAACCCCGACCCCCCGTGAGCGCGGGTGGTCTTTCCTAGGTACCCATTTCCATTTCAAAGGCCTCAGGTCGCCAAGGTGTCCTTCTTTCCTTTCCTTTCCTTTCCTTCCATTCTTCCCTCCCTCCCTCCGCACTCTCAAACCTACACGACTCACTTCCCCTCCTTTTCTGATTCAGCCGTTCTGATGATCAGCGTTCGCTGCCTGCCAGCAGTACCTGCCCAGCCTCGCCAGGCTCAATCTTTCGGTAAAATAGGCTTCCTTCCACTGAATAAAACCACAAGGGTGGTGGTGGCTAGAATGAATGTGCATCATAACACTCGCGAACAGGTTAACTGATAAGTGTCACACTCTGGACAGTAATATATATATATTATATGTTCCATAAAACGCAAAATAGTATATGTTTTTCAACTACTTAACCTTTAGCCTAGCCACAAAGAGAAGTGACAAGATATAGGAGAGGAGCATTGAGATCCCGTTCCCACACCTTTTAATTAAATGGCCCCGTGCGCCACTTCATTAATTGATCCGCACTGCCAACATCTCGAATTGACCCTTCTCATGGCACGGGTCCTCCTCCTTAAAAATTGGAACATTCTTCTCCCCGACCCTCTCCGTCACCCACGCCCTTTTTAGCTTGGTCGACATCCTCACAACAATCTTCCCTCGCGGTTTCATTCGCCAGCACAGCCACCCATTCTTGCTTGGCCCCCGCTCCCCTTTGCTCCCAATCGCGGCACCAACGACACCAGTCCTCCGAGGTTGTCTATGTACTCCCGAACATTCTCAGCATGGCCCAACGATTCTTCTCCCTTGCAACATACAAATGATATTCACCTCAAATGCCAGTTGACCCAAATATCATTAAGAGAGAGAGCAGGACCTCTTAATACGAAGAGTCGACTCGGGGGGGGGGGGGCACAAATCGTGGTTGATGTTGGAACTGACACTTTGTCCCGAGTAGCACAACCGAATAGAATGGCCTGCCATCACCAGCTGGGAAAAATCATGATTGTACGTCGCCGCCAGGTTCAAGATATTATCAAGGAAGGTGTCCGTTGGTCCCAGGCGTCTACTCCTCCAGTGGTGCCAGGTGACATGACTTTCTATTATGGCTGCCGCCGCCGCCGCCGCAGCCATCAGATGTCATTCCTGCACCCCCCCCCCCCTCTGTACGTGATGGAGGAAAGGCGAGAACGACAACAGCAACAATGCCTACTTCGATTTACCCCTCCCCCCCAGCCGCTGCATGTGGCGTTTGTAACGAAAGGGTCTCACTGTTTCATTGGTGTGATTTTTGATGCAGCTCAAGACAGGACCCACGTACCCCTTCACCACAATGATGCCTCTCAAATAACATTCTGGATCACATGATAAAACGGCATTATCATCATTATTTTTGGTATTTTTCGGCCGCGGGGGCACTCATCGTATAACGCCCTTCACCCTACCCTTCAAGTGAATAAAATCGTCGAACACGAGCCTCAATACTGTATATTCACTTGTCAACGTGGCAAAGGAAATGGGAATATTCGCTAAAACCAGATATCACTTTAGACCCAGGCAACTCCCGACGCAGAGCCCCCACCAGGCAGGACCTCGTAGCCCGTCCTTGACGACGACGCCCGTCCAGTGCCCCTGCCAACAAGCTAGGCACATCCTTGCCATCTGGCTCTTGACGCCGCTACCGACGCTATTGCTCCTGCCAGCCGAGGACTCCCTGGCCGGGAATGGGTAGGGGAGGGGGGGGGGGGCAAATCCTGCTGAGGCCCTAACGAAAGACTCCTTCCCTGTCTGTCACTGATGATGCAGCCTGATGGGACCCTGTGCGCGTGTGTTCTGCCAAGCGTCTCAGTCTTGCACATTCGGTCGAAGGTTTGCCGTGCGGCGCGGCGGCGGCGGCCATTCTTTGGTCTCACCCACGTCGTCTCGGCATGCAGCAGCAGCAGCAGCAGCAGAGTACTGCCACTGAAAGTAGTTCTCACCCTGGTCCCGTCTCGTCCCTTTCCTCGACCTCTGTTCTTCGACGACTCAACCCGTCTTCAGAGTCCCAAAACCTTTCCGGTCTGCTTGCAAACGGGTCTTCTGACGTCATCTTCTGCCTGCTACAGGTTGCACGACATGTCCGCTGGAACTTATCTCGTGTCGCCTCCAACATTTTCTTCGGGGGTGACAGAATTCCTTGCCAATTCTATCACAGTGATTCATCTTTCACAAGATGGAGAGGAAGCAAGTACGGTCCTCCGATGACAAGCCTCTCCCTCCCATTACAACTGCGGGATCTGAGATTTGTTGCTGCTGCTGCTGCTGCTGCCGCTGCACAAGAGATCATGCAGAGCGAGATATTCCAAAGAAATGCTTCCTCCCCCCCCCCTCCGTCCGCTTTCTGAACTCTTTCGGACCTGTGACGTCTTTGCCGATTGGGTTCTGGCAGAGTGGCGATTCCAAGTGTGCCTCTCCAGGTGTTGTTTTGGCCAAAGCAGAATGGGCGAAAGGGGGTTCAATACCCTCAGTCGTCCTGCGTATTTGGGGCCGCCAGTTCACACTGTGCGGTTCGTCTTCGTACGGTTACGTTTCCCTTGCGCTCCGTCAAAATGTTCACACCAGACGTCTTGGATGCGGTCAGTCGGCGTGCAGCTGTTGCTCCGGCATGGCGCCAAGAAAATGTGGTGCCATGGCTCTTCTTCTGAATGAAGATGAGGAGTGTAGAGCTAAAACGAAAAGATTGTGGCTGCACAACTGCCAAAGGAAAAGAAAGAGGGTGAATTTTGGAATCTACAAACTCCTCGTAGCCTCTGACGAGTTCTATTAACTATTCGTTCAAAATGACTGTGCAAAGTCAAAAAGTTTCCGCAGACTGAAGGTAAGTCGTCGTGCCATCTCCACTCTGTTACAGCCACGTGACTGATACGTAACGATGTTCATATTTACGGCTGGGATGCGGAACGTTTCCGTTCGTACACGAACGTCCGAAATTTCTTCCTGACACATCCGACACGTACGAATGAAGACCGCACGAAAGACGAACGATAGACGGAGCGTATGGTGTGAACACATTGATCTCAATGTAAAAATAATTTACGTACGAAAGCCGAACCGCATCTGAATAGCACAGTGCGAGTCGGCCCTAAGTATGGACAACGCTGGTACTCTACCATCGTAGATGCAGCCATACACGAGTTGCATCGCGAGACTGGACGCTGCAAGATGACGCGGTTGCAGACCGTACGACGACGACGACGCCTGACGTGTGGCAAGCCAACACGTGGACTGCGTGGCCTGCAAGGGGGGTTACCGTGACGTGGCATAGACGGCGTAGGACATGAAATCGCGTACAGGTGTGCGTGGGGGGGGGGTCAAGTACGTCCACATCTTGGTCAACAACTCCGCCACCGATACTACTCCGGACGGGAGCTGTTGCTGTGGAGACCACAAGAAGCACAATGGCTTGGTCCTCGCGGCGGCAACAGGAGGACAACGGTACCAGACAGCTGGCGCTCACTATCAGGCAGGGGAAAGAGGAAGAGTGGGGGGGGGGGGTTGTCAGGGACGAGGGTGAGGGGTTGGAAAGGGGTGAGGGGACACACGCTGAACGTTTCATTGTGAGCGCGGGAGGTGGCGGCTTAAGAAAGCCCTTTCTCGATACAACAGCTGCGGGGTTTGTGTATATTATGTTGTAGCGAAGGCCACACGATTTCATCTATTTCGTGACGGGACGGGACCCGGCATCAACAGAGTCTCGAGGGTCCGTTCTGGCTGAGGGGTTCATTCACTACGACAGTGTTCCTCAAGCTTTGGGAACCCTGACATCGACTTGGATGTTCAGGGAACCCCGTGATGGGATGAGGTAGGATATGTGGTCATTTTACATTGGTAAGAATTGTGAATAAAAGGCTGTCTTTTGATGGGCACTGGTATTTCATTACAGTGTTTTCATTGTACAAAAACGACACGAAAATAAGAAATTCAAGTATATTTACCAAATGGAAAATAAAATAACATTATCTTGAATACCCACCCCGTCCTGCAAACCCCGAGGCAGGATTCTGCGCTGCGCTCCCCCACCCCCGACCCCGGCCCCTCTAGGGACTGGACTGCGTGTCCCTGGTTGAAGGACACTGCTCCATGGCCAATAGTTTACCTGCGTGAAGTTATTCATTCGTAACAGAGCGCAGGCTGGGACAGTACAGGCCAGACGACTTTCTGCAGTTCAAGGGTAGAAGTCTGGTGTGAACTGAGGAGGGCGTTTCATTCGCGGTGTTCCACCCGCCGCGCCGCGCCGCCCGGATGCACAACAGCCCTCCTTGGTCGATACAAAATCCATACATACATACACACATGGTAGGAAACCGTTCTATCGGGATTAGCGTGGTGAAGGACTGACAGACACGGGAGGTGGGTCTTGTAATGATATGCCGTCTTAATGGCGAGAGAAAAGGAAGTGGAGCGTAGGGGGGGGGGTCAGGAGGAAGGAGAAGGCGAAAGAGGACTTTGATGCAAAGGGAGAGCAGCGGCAGTTTAGGTAGGGGCAGGCTGACAAGACGGAAGGAATAGAGAAGCCAAAAAGTCCAGGTCGTCAATCAAAGTACCGCAGGCGGGTACAATGTGAGACGGTGATAGATGAGCACTAAGTCTGGGGAGGAGGGAGGGAGGGGGGGGGCGATAGGGCTGTGCGAGTCGTGAAGGGAAGCGCGCGACGGCCAAGCGGGTGGGAGGCGGGTCAAAGAAGGCTGAACAGGAAGTGGTGTAGAGGTTGGGGGAGGAGAGGGGGTGGGAAGGTTAACCCGGAAGGAGCAAGAGGGACTACAGGGGAGCATAGCAAGACGACGGTAAAGGCGACACGCCAAAGGAAGGCACACCATCAACTCTTGTCCAGGAGAAAAGAATCTGGAGAGAGCATAGCCGTTAATTAACACCCTCACGATTTATGCATTTCTCTTCCTGGCTGCTGACCACAGGCGCGATTTTAGTCCACGGAAGGAGAAAATTCCCTGTCCTCCCCCTCCCCCTCCTCCTGATAAACTTCTTCCCAAAGACTCACTTGTGCATTCACCCTGGCCTGGCTGCCCCTCAGGCGGCGGCCATTTTTATTAAGCCAAGGAGAAGTGAAGAACCAAAGGCCGCCAACCAACGAAATAGAGAACGAGATCGGATGGAAACGCGAACCGAGAGATATGCAAGCAACCTGAAAAACAACAGTGTGCGTGTGTTGGGACTGACTGCTAGGGCAGATAGTTTAGGGAACAACAACAACAACAACTGTGTGTGTGTGTGTGTGTGTGTGTGTGTGTGTGTGTGTGTGTGTGTGTGTGTGTGTGTGTGTGTGTGTGTGTGCGCGCGCGCGAACTCGTGCCCGAAAACAGGGACTCGGGTCCTCAGCGGTCGAACGAGTACGTATCCAAGACAATTGGCCTCGGCGGGCGGGCGGCTGGACCCCGAAGACAAAAGTAGGAGGGAGTCGTCAGGCGAGGAAATGAAGTGACAGGCATATGGGCGTCAGGGCAGACACGGCCAGATGTGGATTGTGCAGCAGGCGGGCGGGGGGTGGGGGGGACTCGCCCAATGGAAAAGGGGGAGAGCGGGGGGGGGAGAGATAGAAGAGTACGCAGGAGAGGGGAGGGGAAAGAAAAGGTGATGACGGACGGGGAGAAGAGGATGGGGAAGAGCAGGAAAAGGAGGATGGCACAGTAGAGGAGTAGGGTGAAGGGGAGGGAGGGGAAGAGGGGAGAAAGGAAGAGGAAGGGGGAAATATTGAGGACAAGAACCAAGATGAAGAGGAAAAGGGAAAGGAGAAGGAACAGGAATAGCGGGGGCAAGTATAAACAGTACTACGAAGAGGAGTAACAGGAGGTGGCACAACAAGAAAAGATGGAGGAGCCGAGATGGTCCCGGGAAGAAGAGATGATGGTAGATGAGAAATGTGGAGGAAGAAGGCGAGAAAGGTTCGGGTGAGGGGGGGAAGGGAGGGGAAATATGGAGGAGGAGGAGGAGGAGCCCGAGTACAACGGATACGGGGAAAAGAGGAGGAGGAGGAAGCAGGAGAAGGGATGGGGCAAAGGGAATGGGGGGGGGGTCGGTGTAGTCAGATAGGGACCAGGAAATCGGAAGGCGAGGTGGGTCGGGTGAGGGGGGGGGGGTTATTTGGAAGAGAGGGAGGGGAGTAAGTCGACCACCAGGGGAAGGAGAGGGATACAGGGTAATGGGGGGTGAGGGGGTCTGTGCAACGAGGCCTGTTAGTCTACCTCCGCGACAGCCACGCTGTCTCACTCACCCTGTTGATTGCACGTACTAACCTGGCCACATACAGCTACACGGTAGTTGTGTGTGTGGAGGAGAACATCCTCTTCATTCCTGCTGTGAGTGCCTTAACTTCAGAACTGGAATGAAACCCCTGGTACCTTGATTTTAAAGGGTGGTCACCACCAATCCTCCCATGTACAACTTTGCATTTTCCCTTTGATGATGTTATCTATGTTCACGAGAAAAACGTTTAAAACAAATGTCTCATCTCAAAAGTAACATTTGAGGGGCTTTTTGACGAAAATGTTCGTCGTGTGCTAATCCGCATTCTAAAACACAGCATACAGCGCCATCTTTTGGTATTAGTTCCGATGACGTCATGAGTCGTGTACCAACACAAGCGTCCTGTAGCAAAACACACTAATCATCAGCGATGTTTAGAATTTTTCATCGTTTTATCAGGTGTAGTCTCGACTCCTAGATATCTCTTAACTACAGCCAATACTTGTGGACAGACATGGTTCAGGGCTATCAATCTGAACCGGAATATCTCTCTGAAGATTATTTTATATAGGTGCAAAATGCATGCTTAGCTATGTGCACTTTGATTCTGCAATGCTGTTGCATTCAATATTTCTGCAGTGTGCTTGCTCCTACACAACCCCGCAGCACGTTCACACCACGCCTCTTAGATGCCGCAAACACTGTAAACAATGTCTACAACGTAATTTTTGTTTTCGGCCCGAGTGTACCAGTAAGAGGGTTATGATTTTTTTTTACTACTAGTTAAAACTAATTATGCTTTACACAAGTTAGATAAATTATTTCATATTGTTTACACACTGTATAAAAAATAAAGATTCACTAAAAGTATCGCTAAGAACATACCAATCCGTTCCAGCAAATGACACGCGTCTTTTGCATTTATTCCTATAGTGCGCGCGCCCTCATTTATAAAGCCAGCTACTAATTGTGGTGACAACGAACAACGTATCATAAATCTGAAATTAAGTTCCAGTTTAGTCTTTTTTTCATTTCATTACATTCACAAAAGAACCTGCAGTTCAAAACATCAAATTTTTGCGTCTGCCTGTTAGAAAAAATGATTTTACGTACCTTGAAGATCATTAGTGATGACGGAAGCCCTGACAATATCCGTTTTGTATTCCTTTTTGTTATATTTGTGTAATTTCTTTGTTTTCCACTTATTATTTCCTGGTTTTATTTTCTCAGCTCATCTGACAAATTTGACTTAAAAATAGCACTTATAATGTGTTTTGAGTATGATTTTGAAAAGATAATTTAGTTTTAATGTAAGAGTCTAGCCCCGTCATTTAGCTCTTCGTGTTCTGTACGCGAACAATTTCATTGTTGCTGAGCGGTTATCGTAAACTTTCGTCTCCTGTTTATATGTTATTGTAAACTTTCGTCTCCTGTTTATATGTTATTAATATATTATCATCATCATCATCCGCCTCTTTTTATCGCAATCTCTTACTTTCCTCAGTAGCTCTTTCTTCATTTTCATAACTCCTAAACTTGATATTTGACAGCCTGCGCCACTCGATACGATTACTATTCAAAACACAATGACAAAGCATGGAGAAGGAACACAACGTCGCTGCGGAATAGATGACGCCACGGGTTGGTTCTGGGAGAATAGCTGAAGCAGACGTTTTGGGATAAGATCATTGATATAAAATTACAATAACTAAAAAAAAAAAAAAAAAAAAAAAAAAAAAAAAAAAAAAAAAAAAAAAAAAAAAAAAAAAAAAAAAAAAAAAAAAAAAGCAAAAGGTATTGTTTTAATCAGGTATTGACTGTAGGAAGAACTAAAAACTGATTTCGGAAAAACTAGACACCTTTAATTTACAAAGTGGTTACCCAGAGCTAGAAATAGAAAGGAAGAGATGGAAAGGGGAAGAAAAACGTGTGTGTGTGTGTGTGTGTGTGTGTGTGTGTGTGTGTGTGTGTGTGTGTGTGTGAAAGAGAGAGAGATTTGTGTGTGTGTGATTCCGGCGCAACGTGTGTGCGTCCTCTATTTCAAATTCGTACTTTCCTCGTGGATACTGGCGAGTACTGGAACAGATTCGTATCAACGTCTGTCCAGTTTTGCTGAAAATACATGAATCGGTCAACATGGTGTCACATGTGTCCAGGTCACTTTGTGTGACTTGGAGATTATTTGGGTCCACCCCCCCCCCCATCCCCTCTCCCCGCAGCGCACGGACGGACTATTACACATTTTTTGCTTTGCAACTTCCAGGCTCCACTGAACCGCATACTTTCATTATACCTCCCCCCCCCACTTCATGATCACTTCTGCAAAAAGTGTTCCTCACAGAGATAATATATCTGTTCATTCTGCTGAAATCCTTCGATCGGGGCGGAACGACTCGTTCTTTTCGGGCCCAAGCTCTTGAGAGAGACTGTCCTCAGCTTTGAGTGTTGACGCTCTTTGCCTCCTTGGCAGTCCCTCATCACCTCTCTCATGATCACTCAACTGCTGACGTTACAAATACACAACCTGGCTGCTGGTTAACAACATCGTTAAGCCACACGTACACATCAGCACAGATACCTCTACACACCACTGACAAGTACATAGGTTGCATGACATCACAGTACATGATGCTATTAGTTAACTACACCCCCACCCCCATTAATGGGAGGTGGCCAGCTTAGGCATGCCCCCACCCTTCACCTATCCTACCCCGATCCGTCACCCATTTACAAATCTTCTTTATGTCGTTCCTACACATTTCCTTTGCCAGTCCGACCACTCTGTTGCAACACTGTCCCCGACGAGAGAAGCGCTTCTTACCGGCTACAAAATACACTTTAATGTACCGCCGCGCCCAAAAGTCGTGCAGCATTCCCAAAGTAAATGGACTATTTCTTAACTCAAATCTTACAGTAATGTGTACTAATGTGGTCCACAGAAAATATTCATGCAGCTGACAAGCGCCAAACACAGAACGCTATAAAGAGTAGGAACTCGGCCTACAGCAAAAGGCAAAAATAATTCTGAATAGAGCCTGAAGTCGTCTACGATACACGAAGTCAATCATTTATTTCATGAACCTATGTATGTAAAAATACGAAGAAATTCCCACATTCTACTGGCTAATCATTTGCTACTGGAGTTCCCGTTTAATTCATCCTAACAAGTTTTCTTCTTTAAATGTACTGAATACGTAGTTTACAAATTCGAATCTCATAAACTTTAGTTTCTGTCCATTCTTGTGCGTGCATTTCGTCAACACATTGTTGATCCTATGACGAATATAATTTTATTTCTTATAGTCCTAGCTACCCTGCCAGCATTTTTTCCCCCAGAAGCGCTGGGGCAATCGACATATGCGCTGGCAGCTTATTCGTGGCCTATCATTTTTTTTTTTTCTAACGATACACATATTTTTGAGAGCACGACCGACCAAGGGCGCGCGAGACATTGAACACGTTACAATTTGGCTCTGGAGCTCGATCAGCCGCCACCAAATGATCTTGATATGACGAGCGAGGGAGGCTGACCATAAGGGGTGAGTTAGCGAGAACGACAAAGTTTGGCGATGAAGGTTGAAGCAACGGGGGGGTCGAGACTAGAACGTACAGTAAAGGAGGAGCGAGAACTACGTTCGGCGATGAAGCGGGGGAAAAGGTTTGATGCTGCTGCCTCACCCGGATGGCAGTGGGGATGAGGGGGGGGGGCGGATTTCTTGCCTGATGGTGTCACTTGGTTCCTCGACAATGCGAGGTAGTGGAGTACAAGGACGAATAATCGGTGGGCTTGGGTAGGTGATATGACTCCAAGGACGTTATTTGTTTTCTATTGTGGATGGTAAGTCTGTCAACCTCATGCCGAACGGCCGGGCACATTACGGCGTGGAGGTACTCTGTATGCGAGATATCGTATCGATACTCATGTTAAGGAGCGGTGGTTCCTACAGAAGTAAACTTTTTTCAGCATATAAACTTTTTATTGGGGTGATGCGGAAAGCACCTATTCTGAGAGAGCCTAAGGGTCTAAAAAGTCAAAGGACTGTAAATGAGGCCGGCTTGGTAGATTCCAAAGGGATCGTCTGTACATCCCACCAGGAGTCCAGCCGAGGTAGGTTGTGGAATGATAAACAACTTGTGGAGAGAGAAAGTCAAGACCTTCGGCCAACTCCTGTTGACCAAAGGCAAAAGAAGTATAATCTGGGAAGACTAGCTTCTCACATTCGAGTTTTTGAGTTACACAGACACCCCCCTCTCTCCCCCTCCCGGTCATTGTGATTATTCTGCATCCACATTATAATCCAGAATGTTGGGCGCAGTTTAAATCTGATTGTCAAAACACCACTTTTGTGTAATCCCTAACCTGTGTGGGGCACTCATCTGAGGAGGAGGAGGCCACTGGTTCGAAATACGCTGGTGGCGTAACCTGAAGCGTTTTGGACTCGCATTAATTTGGTTGTGGGTTCGATTTCCGCACTTCTCTCCGATTCACAACAATGACACACTTGTCCCAACACTCCAAGCGCATAATGGGGGTAATGGCGACGGCTTCGGCTGCAGCTACGCGTCTCCTGGCGTAGGCCCCTCACCACTTTCTACAGTTTCGAAGGTTTGACGGTGTTTCACGCGGACAGTGTGGAGCTGCTCTTAGGGGCCCCCCCCATTTACTTTATTGTTGAACCAGCAGCTCGAAATCTACTAAGCAATCCAAAGTTACGACTAATACAGCACCCACTATACCAACCTTTCAAAACGGGGCCACATGGAACCTAGAGGAACGGTCTCCGACCTAATGAGCTTTCTACGAGTAGATGAACACAGTCCACGGGGAGGGGAGGGGAGGGGGGTCATCAAGAACAATCCGATGTGCTCTTGGGATATGATTACGTTTGAGCCATTTCCTTGTTGATTTAATCCTTTGATGCCGTCTTACTGCTACCATGGAATGGTAATATTAAAGTCCAATTAACTCATGGCCTTTCCACTTTGGAAAGGAAATCTGCAGTATGACGTCATGCAAAACCGCGCATTGTGCCCTGCCGGTCGACGCTCGAATGAATGAACTTTCAACAACAAAGACCACCGACTAAGACCCTTCGCTGCTACTACTCAAGACTCGTGTGTTTGTTTTAGCTACTGCTGCCCGGCAATTTTTACTCAGCCGAAGGCAGCGAAAACGGTGACCCCCCCCCCCTCCGACACTCCAATCCCAATCAATCCTCTCAATGCCAATGGTTACCTACACATTTGTTCTGACGATCTTATTCTGTCTACGGGAAACACTTATGCGCAAATGAAGTGATTAAACATTTTCATTATATCCTATTCTGAGACTATTGCACACTCCAATAACATGACTTGTTTGGTACCTTGCGCGCTACTGCGTAATGTTTCCAGTGTTTTCCGCAGAGAACTGACGGGGTTATTCGACAATTTGTAGTTATGCGTAAGGGTATCAAAATAATTTAACATCGACGATACGATGGCGCAATTTCCTCTGGTTAATGCATTTTCTTTTTTTAATTTCATGCTAATCACAGCATTTTCAACTTATGATACGTCTTCTATATGGAAAGGAGATCCGGTTGAAGAGGCGTCGCTGTGTTGATGGCGACGGTTCGTAAAACAATAAATATTCTGGCTGAGGAAAGATGGCAGGTCGCCGACGTCACTCGACTGCTACTCTGGTAATGATAAATGCATAATGTTCTGGGAGTAATACCCGAACTGGACCATTGATATATACACAAAAATTGTGTGGAAATGTATTTTTCGTTATTGTTGCATACATTTTATATATGTATGTACATACAACGTTGGGCTTAGTAAATCCTTCAAATAATCTGGTGCTTTACTCACTTTTCATATATATATATATATATATATATATATATATATATATATATATATATATATATATATATATATATATATATATATATATATATGGTGTGTGTGGTTTGAAAGCGAGACAATTGAGTGGAAAAGGTGGTAGGAAAAAAAGTGTAATTAATGTTGACGCGCATCATTTGCACATTATCAAGACTATGTTGGAATGTGGAGCTGTATATTCTTTATATGTCGTTTATATGGATATTTTCGCTGGAGGGTACTCGGTGTTGAAATAATTTTCATGTGCATTTTTCTCCTGTGTTTTGACGGATATTGGGTTCTCATATTATGAGGAATGCTTCTACCATTAATAATTTTTGTTTTGTTGGTGGTGTCAGATTGTTGTAGTTTCAACTATTTCTTGCCAAGTGATGTCTTCTTTGTGCTGATTTCACGTGTTGTTTGATAGATCCATTTATGAGATGGATTGTAAGTCTTCACAGAAGTGTGTGTTCTTGCTCTAATTTATTAACTAAGAGTTTAGTCTCCTTTTTGCATTTAAATTCGTGAGTTACATTAGACTGGTATAAGGGGTGGGACTTAGGTGCAGAGTTTTTATGCATGAAGAGTTTCTTCGTTTTCTTGTTCTTGTAAAAAAAAAATTACAAATTGTAAAAATGCATCGGGCATACAAAACTGCCTCAGGAACACATTCCATCTAGAAACTAACTGCATCAAACTGATTGGAATGCTTTCGACATTAATACATTTAATACATTGCATATACTCGTACATTAGGTCTATGCAATTTTAATCTAGATGTTTATAATGCTATACAAATATACGACATATCTTTTAAAATTAGCAGCACATGGGAGGACTGGAGATGAAGAAAATGGAGAGAAGTGGGAGGTGAGCCAGTTGTGTTTACTGATGACACAGTCGTGGCAGGGTCAGAGGGGGATTAAGGTAGTTAGTGACAGAGTATGGGAAGGTATATAGGAGAAAGCTGGAGGTAAATGTATGTAAAAGTAAGGTGGTGGGATGTACTTGGGGGGGGGGAGATGATTGCAAGTTGGAAATAAGTCTGAACGGAAAGAGCCTGGAGGAAGTGGATAGTTGTATTTGGGGTTGCACATATCAGGAAAGGGAGTAGAAAACAAATGTAATAAACATTATAATAACAAAAAATGTGTAGAACAACAGTGGATAATTTTAAGTATTTGGGGTTGTACATATCAGGAAAGGGAGTAGAAAAACAAATGTAATAAATATTAAAATAAAAAAATGTGTAGAACAACAAACCAAATTAAACAAACCCACTGCTTATTGCACTGCCTCCACATACACATCAGGCAACTCTATTGTGCAACCGTGGAGAGGAACACATATATATATGAGGAAGTCTCTATTGACCATGACCCTCACCTTGAAGGATCCACACCTATGCTGCACCAATGTATAGACTGGCACATGTATTTATTCAATGTCAGCCATGGACACTAACAGGTTAGGTGCACCTCCACATGTCAATCATATGATACTTTCTCTTTACCCTTTCAATATCACCAGAGGTGTCATATGCTTCTACCAAGATAGTTGCAAAAGAAAGTTTACATCTGAAGGAGTGGTGGCTATTATTTACTAGTCCGTAACTTTCTATATTTAATGGCCCCTCTTCTAAGAATGACCCACATTTTACCTATTTAATAACTTGGCTGTTTGTTTATATCTGTATTTATCTATTCATTTGAAGATGACTGATTCAGAGATGAAATGTGTAGTTTCTGGTTGATTTTGATGTGTTATATTCAAATATAACCATTAAATCCCTTGTCATTATATGTATATTTCATGTCATATTAAGGTTGAATAATACTGACAAAAGTACTGAAACATTAATTCAACATGATACTAAGAAAGCACTACAGTAAATCTTCAGTCATCATGAATTTCATTTATTGTTTCATCCCTCACAACTGCACTGCAATTTTTTGCTGACAGTGATAAACTTTACCTTGATATCACTTAATACTTTCAATATTTTAGTGGATCCACTCATAATGCTTGTCACTCCCTACTCTTCATTTTATTGGAAAAAAAAATATATATATAAGAATATAGAAAAAAATCAGTGACATACAAGTTTCTGGGTGATTTTCCATCTGTTCTTTGTTGTCTGTCTGCTTGTTCCTATGAAAGTTTCATGAGTATTGGTGTGATGTGGATTAGATGCAAAGAGCTTATTGACCACAGAATAAGGAAGGTGTAGCTTGTTTTGCCTGAGAACACAGTGGTGATTACAGCATTCAAACCCATGACATGTATTGTATTTGAGTGAGACTTCCTTTGATATAATTTTCAATGGTAGTCTAATCACAAAAAGTGTTGTTTTATCATGTGCACATTGTCATGATTTACAGCAATGGTAATCTAACTGTGTGTATGTGGGGGAGTTTGATGTCCTAATTATCATGGTATACTTCAAGTTCTAGCAAGTGGCAGTTTGCACTGGCTCTGCAAGGTTTCAGTCAACACACAGCCATACCCCCTATAAAAAAGGACCTACATATCAGAGAGGGACGGGGGAGAGATAGAGACAAAGAGAGAGAGAGAGAGAAAGGTGGGGCTCTTCTCCATTCATTGTATGAGTGATGAACTACTGATGCCACTACCTGGAGTTCCAATTCCACGAGTGCAGCCAAAATCTTACCTGTGGGAGAGAGAGAGAGAAATACTGTAAGATCACTCAAATTTGGACAGGATGTTATGGTGTGGGAGGATGTTTTTACAGGTACAGTCAGCCACACTAATGACAGCAGTGATCAACCTATACTGTTCATGAAAAAATAGTCATAAAATTTTTAATAACAGTTTATAAATCACTAACTGAATCATATTTTTAGTCATGAAATTTAGAGTTATGCATGCTATACAACTCTGTATCCTATGCGATAAATGCTTCATACTTTTGGCACTTGTTACTTAACTATGAGTTTTACTTATTTATTTATAAAATTTCTTAATTCCATTTTCCCACGACTTGTGTCCTCCCAGGAGCCTGAATCATCCCTTGGGCTCTTCAGATTTTTTTTTAGTTCATGTCTAGGCCATCATCTTCTTTGAAACAGGGTAGCTTTCCATCAATATCCAGGAAGATATTGATCTAGATAATATTTTGGATGTAATATCTCTGTATGACCCACCACTGTTGGTTGGCACTGATATCATGGCTAATAATCTATGTACTGTGCTGTACAAGTGTGTGTAGCCAGGGAAGGTGACCATGACCCTGACCATGGTGGATCTGTTACCAGGTGGGATTGGCTATTAGCAAGTGGTGATCAAGCACATATTTGGCAAGCCAAACTGGTGTGAGGAAGTGTTTGAATGACCCAATAATTCTGTGGGAATTATGGGGTTACCATCTGGGATATCAACAAGTTTACCAGTAAATTAGGTCCCAAGATTTGAGTCCTTATTTAACTATATCAAGTCCAGTGTGCACCTTCCAAGTTGGGTGACATCAGGGCTCCAAATGGTTTTCAAGTATGGTTTACATGCTCTGGTATTTAATTACAGAAGAATTAATATTTCTAATAGGATGGTTAAGTTTTATGATATGATTCAATGTGACAGAATAAGCAAATAATTCTGTCACCAGCAGGTGGGTGCCATTGCTTGCAGAGGTTACCCTAAATATAGTTACTCTGCATCTTCTAAGCAATTTGGCCAAGAGAAAGAACTTGAAGCTCATTGGAATGTTGTTGCCGGTAATTATAGCAATGTGTTGTGGGCACTGCACTTGTTGCGGATGTCATTGGGGTATGCCAAGGCTCCCCGAAATCTTGCTTGTTGTTTGTCCTCTATGTTAATGATTAATCATAATGAATAAACAGAACCCTGGATAGGATGGATTTCTGGACACAATTATTAGGATTCTGATTGGAGTCCTCCCAGACCCTCTTATAACTTTACTTTTTGCAGGACAGACATACAGGGCACAGGATCCCAATTAGCATCACTCTATCCAACTTAGTTGCCTTTTGCAACACACAAGGAAAACATGGTGACAGAATTCTTTACCCCCTCCTCCCCTCAACCACAGGAGGATCCAGAAGTGGTAAACAATGGTTTCAAAGGAACAGCATACAGGAGGGACAGCTGTAGTACAAAAGTAGTATCATTCCTTTATGAGTAGATATTTCAACACTAACATAAACAAATTATGTATGACTCCAGTCACACATGCACAACAATATTCATTCATGAATTCAAATTTTAAACTGCTGGTCTGTAATAGTTTCAAAGGTTACAAAGTGCATATATATACCAAATTATTTCAAATCTTGAGCAACAATCATTTTGAATAAAATGAGCTATTTGTGTAATGCATCATGGGAAATCTAAGAAAAACATGTTAATTTGTGTTTCAATAATAAAATTAGATAACAAAACCTAAGGGAGGAAAAATTCATCTGGTAAATATCTGGTCATAACATGGAGACAAAATGTTCTAAAACATATATACACTTCAATCAGATACCACCTTACTAAATCAGTCCTCCCATGATATTCTAATAAAAAAAAAACGGACAATGATACAGATATTAGGCAACTTAACATGCTACCTATTGTTCATAGTGATCTTGTGGGCCTCCATTTGAGTTTTCAGATTTGAGTCACTGAAAATCTGATTATGTTGTCAATTGCAGTGTGGGCTTTGTGGATTGTCTTCAGACCCTGGCCCTCCTGTAATTCTATTATCTCTGCTTTCAGAGATGATTCTGTAATGCAAGGTTAAAAAACTGAACATCAATCACTGACCACATTAACTTCTGCAAATCCTCAAACTTGGCTTGATAATTAGCCAAAAAGAAAAAGGCATAGAAACCACTCCCATCCATTCCATTCCCTACATATTCCACTCCCCTCCACCCTCCTCCCTCCCTCTTATCTTGGCACCTCCAAGATGATGGGTCATCCCTGCATCCTGTCCACTGCCCTGAGTCAGAAGAAGTGTTGCAAGACACAGTACATCCACAGCAAGGCTGCTTCATAAAATCGGCAACCCCCTCTCTCCGTCCCCTCATGCAGAAAAGGAGAAGACGGGGAGAAATCCCTTCAGACTATGTCAATTTTTTTCTCATACATACTTCCTCACCCCCCATCCCCCACCCACTCCCCGTCATGCATCACAGCATCATTCATACACAACCCTTCTCCATTTACC
The DNA here is from genome assembly GCF_046742065.1 of Oratosquilla oratoria. Taxonomy (NCBI): domain Eukaryota; kingdom Metazoa; phylum Arthropoda; class Malacostraca; order Stomatopoda; family Squillidae; genus Oratosquilla; species Oratosquilla oratoria. Next base: position 52,121,259 of record NC_134792.1, on the reverse strand, counting down.
CCTATCTTCTGTCCTCTCCGATCCTTCCTCAACAGACATTCCTCTCTTTTGTAATGCCCCTTTCACCCCATCCATCCATCTCATCCTAGGATGCCCCCTCATACTCACTCCTTCCACCTCTGCCTTCCACACCTCTTTTACTAATCTTTCTTCACTCATTCTTTCCATGTGTTCAAACCATCCTAATACTCTTTCATCAACCCTATCTCCCAGCTCCCTTTCCACCTCTGTTCTCCTCTTCAACTCCTCATTTCTCACTCTATCTAGCCTAGTAACCCCTATCATACCTCTAAGACATTTCATCTCAAACATATTCAAACACTTTCTCTCTTCCTCTCTTATGTTTCATGTTTCTGTCCCACACAGTGCTGTTGGCACAATCACTCCTTCATATAACCTCCTCTTAGCATCCATTTCCAGATGTCTATTTCTCATTACACTTTTTAATCCCCTAAGGCATTTACTCGCTTCTCTCACTCTACATTCTACCTCCACCCCCACTCCTCCCTTTCCTGCCACATTTGCACCCAAGTATCTAAAACTATCCACTTCCTCCAGTCTCTCACCCTTAATGCTCACTCCCAGCCTGCTGTCATTCTCTCCCCTTGTACATCTCATCACCTTACTTTTGCCAACATTTATCTTCAGCTTCCTTCTTTCACACACCTTCTCAAACTCTGTCACTAACTTCATCAATCCCTCCTCTGATCCTGCTACAAGTGCAGTGTCTTCAGCAAACAACAACTGGCTTATTTCCCACTTTTCTCCATTTTCTTTAACCATCTCCAACCCCTGACCCACTACCCTTGCATTCACCTCTTGCACCACCCCATCCATGTATAGATTGAACAGCCAGGGCGACATAATACATCCCTGACGAAGTCCCACCTTTACCTCAAACCACTCACTCTCTCCATTTCCAATCCTAACACAAGCTCTACTACTCTCATAAAAACTCTTGACTGCTCTTAACAGCTTTCCTCCTATCCCATATATCTGCAGTACGTCCCACAGTGCCTTCCTGTCTACCCTGTTGTAAGCCTTTTCCAGATCCATAAAAGCCCCAAAAAACATCCTTACCTTTTCCTATAGCTTTCTCACATATCTGTCTTACCACAAAAATCTTATCTACACAACCACTACCTCTCCTAAACCCACACTGTTCCTCACCAATTACTTCCTCTGCTCCTCTCCTAATCCTCTCAATCAAGACCCTCCCATAAGCCTTCCCAACTACACTCAACAAGCTCCCTCTGAAACTACTATACTCACACTACTTTCTTACTCTATACAGGCACTCCTCCAGTCCCTTTCCCCTCTGTTAAACAAACACTTAAATAACCTCAGTCAGTCCCACCACTGTATCTCTCTTAAAAATTCTCATAGCATAGGTATCTCCTTTCTTCAGACCAGCATCCATCCAACCCATCTTACCTGCTCTCATCATCTTAACGGCTGCTTTCACTTCTTTCCTTATTTCTCCTCACTCATCATGGTCATTTTCTTAGCGCTTCCCACTGCAACTATCTTTCCCTCCCTATCCTCCTTCACATTTAGCAACTCCCTAAAATACTCTGCCCACCTTCCTCTCACTGCCTTCTCTTCCATTATCATCTCTCCATCTGCACCTTTTACCTTTTCTTCTCTACTTGATTCGCCTCCACTTCCTCTTTTAATTTCTTTCCAAAACACCTTTTTATCACTTTCAAAATTTTCTGTCATACTCTTACCCCATTTCACATCTGCTCTCCTCTTTGCTTACTTTGTCTTATGCTTAACTTCCCTTCTCTTTACTTTGTACCTCTCATACGATTCCCTCATCCTAATTTGTAGCCAATCTATGAATGCCTGCTTCTTTTCTACACCCTTCATTGCTTCCTCATCCCACCACTCACTACCTTCCTATTTCCTCCTGCCCTCCTTGTTCCACACACCATCTTTGCACACCTTATGATTCCTCCTCCACTCCTACTTCTACTCTATCCTTCACTCTCTCCCACTCCTCTCTCAGCTTTTTCTTATACTCATTCTCCTTTTCTTTCTCATTTAAGCAGTTCACTCTAAGTACCTCCCTACCTTCTGCCCTTTTCCTCTTTCTCCACCTATTCTCCACTCTCAATTTACCTTCCACCAGAAAATAATCTGATATTCCCCCACTCTCTCCCCTTAGAACATGTACATCCTTAACTCTTCCTACCATACTCCTGGTCAACACTATACAGTCCATTAATGCTCTGTCTGCCACCCTTCCATCCACCACCCTCTCCCATGTGTACTTATGCTCGACTTTCTTCCTAAACACGGTATTTGCTATCATCAACTCTCAAGACACATCTCCACCATCAATTCTCCACTATAATTTCTACCTGGAACTCCATACTTCCCAATTACTCCATCTATTGGTACATTTCCTCCCCTAGCATTAAGGTCTCTGAAAACAACTACATTGACATTCTCCCTAATCCATCTATGCACTCATTTATATTTACCCAAAAAGCCTCCCTTTCCTCTACACTCTTCTCACTATCGGGCCCATATGCACTTACAAAAAACCACATCACCTTCATCCACATCAACCTTGATGAAGTCTCCTTCCATTCCACTACACGCTTACTTATCTCTTCACTTACTAGTACAGCCACCCCTTCTCTCCCTCATCCCCTCTTCACTCTTGAGTACCTCCCTCCCAATCTCACACCCGCCCTTCCCTTTCATTTTAGTGTCAAAGCCAGCACATCCATCTTTCTTCTCGCAAACATACTGCCTATCTCTTCCTTTTTACTCTCATCTGTACCACATCCATGCACATTAAAAGATCCAAACCTTAGGTTACTGGTTGGAAAACTCCCAGACCCTCTTATGCCTTTACTTTTTTTAGGACTGTCCCCTTTGGGACTACATGTAGTAGGACTACTAATCCCATCCCCCGTTCCGTTTTTTTGTCGCCTCTTATGACTCAAGTGGAAAGACTTGGTGGTAGCATTCTCTTCCCCCACCACAGGGTAGACGAAAAAAGGAAATGAATATTCAGAGAAATGGGGTTGGGGGACAGCATAATGGAGGGACAGTCGTAGTATAAAAGTGTCATCATTTCTCTATCAACAGAGTTTTCCTCTATCACAGACAAAATGATGTGTGGCTCTGGTCCGAAGGGGCACCCCATATAGACCCTAAAGTATCAACTGCATGCTACTCAGCCACAATAACATTCAGCCAATACCCCAAACGGGTGTATATATATACTGTATATATATATATTTTTTGTATTCTTTCCGCTTGTGGCCTTTTATTTCAATAAAAGCTAAAAACTGTGTGTAAGATCAGAAACAATCTTGTCCTTCCCCTTGACTGCCTAGTTAAGTCTGTAAATGATTCATTATATCAGTGTGAGTAATTAGATCTTCCTCCTCATTCATCATTTGCAGTGCAGGACAGGATCTTCCTTTTTCTTAAAGAAAAGTAACAAAAGGCTCCAAGAAAGCCACAGACCAACTATAGGCATTACTGGTTGACTACCACCTCACACTGCAGAAGAGAGAAACATCTGTGTGTTTATATTGAAAATACAATTCTTCAATAAATAGTTCTGAGCTTTTGGTGGGTCTTCCCAATTAGCATATAGGATGGACCATTTCAAAGATTGATCTCAAAATTTCTATATGTTTTAAGTATCTGTCTACCAGGCGTTCAAAATAAAAGTGCAACAAACAGGTAGACCATTAACAGATAAGTCATCTCTTGCTAAAAGGAATGATCTCGTTTGTGATAATAAAATGATAATATTTGTAAAGGAAAACCCATTATTAGTGTATAGGGATTTCAGCTTTGGTAACATTTTTGACAGAGATACCAGTTTACCAACACCTGATCCTGATTACATCTTCCTAGAGAGTAAAGTTCACACAGCAGTAATATCAAAGGAGGAAGTTGAGAAGCAACTCGGACAACTAAAGGAGGGCAAGGCACCAGGACCTGATGGGGTATCTCTGGCAATCCTAGACATCCTCAGATATATTATGCACACCAATCCATGATATATCTATATCCCCCATCAACTCTAGTAGCATCCCAAGTGACTAGGGAAATGCAAGCATATCTCTTATAAAAAAAGGAGCAAAAGTGAGCCACTTAATTATTGCCTGGTGTCTTTAACAATTGTAGTATCTAAACTGTTGGAGAGCATTATCAACAAGGTAATTATGATGCCCCTATTTGACAACAACCTGATTTTGAATGTACAACACAGATTGGGTTAGGTTAGGTTAACTGGATGACTCGGTGAATGTAGTGGATAGTGGGTACTGTGTTGATGTGAACTATTTGGACTGTGATAAAGCATTTGACAGAGCTCCTCATCAGAGACTTTTATCCAAACTCTAAGCAATAGGAGCAGGAAGGAACCTTCTCCAGTACATTGAAGGGTTTTTGTATGAAGGGTTTTTGTACGAAAGGTTCCATACAGTGACAATCCACAATAATCTGACTGGCTACTACCAGTATTGAGAGATGTTCCGTGGGGATGTTGGGTCCTGTCTTGTTTTTTTACTCTACAATAATAATTTGGTAAGTAATTTTGTGTTGTTAGTCATCTTGTTTGCAGATGACATGAAGATATACCACACAATCGAGATTGAGGAGAGGAAGACATTGGGATCCTACTGCGAGAAATAGCATGCTTGGATGAATGGAGCAGGAAATGGTTATCTTTGAATATCAACAAATGGAAGTCTTTGCACATTGGACAGAATAATCAGCAAGCAGGTTATCGGTGTTCAAACATAATCTCTGTACTTGGTGAGGGAGATCCAAACATTAGGAAAAATCCAAAGGAGAGCGACCAAACTTATTCTGAAACTCTCCCAACAATATTATAAAGAGTGGTGCAGCCAAATGGGTCTCCAGAAGACAGTACAGAATAGGCAAATAAAGGGAGATGTGATACAGGTCTACAAACTGGTTCACAGTTTTGATGATGCTCCATATTCTAAATTATTCAGTTACAACACTAATAATCTTTGGGACTCACTGAATTTATCCATGCCTAATCACTGGAGGACTACCTTGAAAGGAAATTGGTTCAATATTACGATTATTGACCACTTGAATGCATTCCCCGAGTGTCATGACCACACCATCAACCGCCTCTTTCAAAGCACGTTATGACAATCGCATAGTTCAATAACAAGGTTAACATGTCACAAAAAATTATTATTATTTCACCACTCTCTTACGACTGGATAAGACACTGGAAACCTTGGATAACTTCTCATTAATGCAACTAATACTACATTTCCCACAATTACCGAAACTCCATCTGTTGCAACACTAAAACAGTTTTTTTCAGTGGAACATTAGTATTTGCTATTCCTCTGTGACACTCATTATTGATGTTAACATCACGAATTCTCTTTCAACGCCACAAGAGTAACGTCTCTTCTTTCACATTATAAAAGGAAACAAAAGGAACGCTGCCTTGCAATTCTGCTGACTCGTCATGAGCTAAGATGAATGCAAGGAGAAAAATAAAAATCTGCCAACATCAGTACTCTTGTGTGACATGTAACTGGTGTTAGTGTTGTTCGTCACTGATCTTCAACTATATTTTTCTTTGTGAATTCGCCATCTGAATATGGGCGTTTAGTATGAGCAATATTCCGTGGCATAACAAGACGCTTCAGTCGATCTATCGACTTCCGTACTATGTTAACATTTTCAGCACGGACTTCAGGATGATTAGTGAAGTAGGACTTCAACTCTAGCAAATCCTCAAACTTGGCTGGGTTATTATCAAACAGTGATGTCTTTCTGATTGAGGTACATAACAATTAAAGTATATATATATATATATATATATATATATATATATATATATATATATATATTATATATATATATATATTACAGTAGTGTTTAAAGTTTTGGGTAGCACATCCCACCCACTCTGGCTTTAAATTTGTTTTCCTCGCCATATTTTAGTTTCTTCCATGACTCATCCCTTTCAAGTTCAGACACTTGTAAACAAAATTTGTATCCCACGTGTACCAAACAGGTATGACCAATTCAACGTCTTGTTACATTGCATCAATGCACATATTGTGAGGTCAGGGCAAAAATCATTAAGATATCTGTGACCACTCCCATTCTCCCCTTTCTTTAGTCCCCTTACCCGGATGTAGGGCGCAGTTGCTCCGCGATAATTTGCTCACTGGACTTCAGAAAAAAAAAAAAAAAAAAAGGATTATTACTGTTTTCCAAAACCATCTTTAATTACACATTATTCGTGTCAATATCTAGCGATTTCCCCACCAAATCTTGGGTTTGCCAATGCCAGCTTCCTCGGCAATCTGTGACAGCTTCAGTGAGGGACTACGGTTTCTTAGCATCAGTACAGACTTCTCTAGTGACTTCTTAAACACTGTATATAATATCTGGCGCATTCGACGAGTCCAGAGTGCCACATACAACGACCAACTGTCCAATGAGCATCTCGCCGGCGAGCAACTGTCTGTACCCGCCCTTCCTTACCCATGACGTCTTGTGACATTCCAATTACACTTGCCTCCTCTAAAACGTTCTTGGCACTATTGTACTCTGAATTAGCGTTAACAGTAGGAGCCTCGCGCTGCTGTAGAGCGTACGTTTTCTTGGTATTCACCCATCAACGACTACATCCTGCAACACGCTAGGAGAAATACGTGCATCATATACTTTACCCACAACAATATTAGAGTATTAATTATAACAATAGCAATATCTATAACATCTTTTCCCATTAAGAGCGAAACCAACCCTATCACACGCAAATTATTCCCACATTTGCTTCATCACTTGCACTCCAAATCTCTATGCCAAAGGTACATCTATGAATAAGCACTGGCTAACTGCTTGGTCATTATAGCCATTCTCTCTTCACCCATTTTCTCAAACGCGTCTTTTCGCGAACGGCCATCAACGACCGAGGCGAGTCAAGGGTGTGTATGGACGTCCTTCAAGCAGCGTTGCTGCTGGAGGACCACGCCGCCGCCGCCACGATCAATGGAGGAGGAGGAGCCCTCGTTGCTAATTCGGCAGTTGCCAGTGATCGCCACATTATTATCTATAAACTACGGCGCATGGTCAACGGCCTTCGTCAAGCAACATTAGAAATATCTTATCGATATTGAACAATCACGAATACTGACGCAAACATATTTGCGCCCGTGTAGAAGAAAGAGTACTCATAGGACAGAATTTAAAGTTTATTGCAATCAATGGAAGAGCAGAGACGGGGTCCCACAAGTAAAGCTCTTACTTTGCATTCTAGTGGATTATACATATTACACACATACACACGCATGCACACACACAGTATACAGTGTTTTATATATATATATATATATATATATATATATATATATATATATATATATATATGTATACACATACATACACACACACACACACACGTGTGTCTATCAGAATAAATCAGTAGGTGCAGTGACATCTTTTAAATAATCAAATCCAGCAGTCGCGAAGGCTAGTTCCGTTGACCTCCTGATTGGGAGTCCCGCCTCCTGCCATCTTAACCACGTTGTTTTATACACATGAGGGCCATACCCTCGGGGGCGGGGAGGGGGGCAACTGCCCCTCCCCCCTTTTCTGGAATTTTTCAATCTTTTAACTTCCACATTTTGTGGTAACTACCCTACCAAATAGGTGGAGTTATCAGAATGTGGAATATATCACACACGCACACACACACACACACAATATATATATATATATATATATATATATATATATATATATATATATATATATATGGGAAGCAGTTGCCCTCCCTCCCCCCCCGAGGGTACGGGCATGTTTTTGTTTATATTTGTGTGTGTGTATATTATATATAAATATATATATATATATATATATATATATATATATATATATGTATGTATGTGTGTGTAATAACCCAGCACAGTAAATACAACATAGAAAAACACTCAGCATATTTGAACGAAATGTAAGAATGGCTCCGAAATACATGAATGGAAGCGTCATCCGAGAAAGCAGCATAACACTCACTCCAGATGTTAAGAAAACGTCGGAGTCGAACATTAGATCCCCATATGACATTTGACGTCCGGCCCACATTTCAAGGAGTTGATATTAAAAATCAACAACAAAACAAACCAACTGAAAACTAGCACGAGCACAGACTGTGAAAAAAAGAAACTCTGGTAACTACCAATAAGTAGTTTATTAGAACCAACCATTTATAGAACCTCGACAGCATGGTTTCTAACAATCAGAAATCAATCATGAACAATTTATACACTAAAGTAGAGCACTGAGAGTAATAACGGGACACACTACTAGACAAATACAATCTGAAACAAAAATCCTCCCATTAGAACATCATATTAAATCGGCAGGAACAAAATTCTACACCAGAACCCTAAACAACACCTACTTTTCACACCTCTCACAAGCACTACCAACCCAGCGAAAAAAAAAAGGGTGGGGGAGGAGTTGCAGATGTTTAATGACAACGGGGAGAACTGGGAGGTGAACCAGTTGTTGTTTGCGGACGACACTGTGGTTGTGGCAGGGCCAGAGGAGGGGTTAAGGCAGTGAGTGACGGAGTTTGGGAAGGTATGCGACAGGAGAAAGTTGAAGGTAAATGTGGGTAAAAATAAGGTAATGAGATGTACAAAGGGAGAGGATGGAAGCGAGTTGAAACTAATTCTTAAAGGAGAGAGGCTGGAGAAAATTTATAGTTTTAAGTATTTTGGGTCGGACGTGGCAGGAAAGGGAGGAGTGGGGGGGTAGAGGTAAATTGTAGGTAGTGTGAAGCAGGTAAATGTTTTGGGAAATTAAAATTTGTCATGAGAAAAAGGTGTCTGGAAATGGATGCAAAGAGATTAGATGAAGGGGCGTTTGTGCCGAAAGCAGTGCATGGGGCGGAGAGTTAAATATGATAACCAGAAAGGAGAAATTTAAACGTGTTTGAGATCAAATGTCTGAGAAGTATGGTACCATACTACTAAAGGTAGGTCGAGGGTAACTAATATTTTATTCTTTTACACTAATGTCTACACGGCGGTAGATTACAATTATAGATACCTTCTTATATACCTTGACTTCAGCGAAGCGGTAGACAAGGTGCCCCCTGAGACTACTAAATAAAATCAAAACCCAAGTCACAGAAGAAAAAGTGCTTGAATGAATTAGATCATGGATTAGTGACAGAAACCAGCGGGTCACCAATAATGGTGTAAAAACAAATGGGGGTTATACTCGTACTACTGGTGTTCCTTAAAGCTCGGTTTTAGGTCCCTTGTTCTTCATTGGACTTGGACAGTGGGATTAATAGTGATGTTAGTAAGTTTGCGGATGACACCAAAATAGGATGTCACGTTAGGTCGGGGGGGGGGGATGCTGGGATGGAGGATCTTAATAAACTGTTTGCATGGTCAGTGAAATGGCAAATGGACTCCAATGTCTCAAAGGAAATTGTGTTCAATATAGGATTACACAACTCAGCTAACAGGTATAGCTTATATAACATCATATTGGAGAAAACGGAATAAAGGACTCAGGAGTGTTAACGAGTCCTGACTTAAAAATCAGGAAACGATGCATTAGTGCCAGAAACAGGGCAAACAGGGCATTAGGATTTATCGCTAGGACGGCTACAAACAAAAGTTTGTAACTCGTTCATCTCTATCTGGCGACAGACCTGTCCTTGACTATGCTGTAAAGTTTTGATCTTCGTCCTGTAGAGCAGATATTAATTCACTAGAATCACCAAAACTATACAAGGGCTTAGAAATTTACCATGCCAAGACAGGCTACCCCTACACTCTCTGGAAAGACAAAAAGTGCGAGGTGATCTAATACAGTATAGAGGTATTCAAATAGCCCAAGCCCAAAGGCTTTAACTAGGGTGATGATCATTTTTATTATTATTTATTTTATTTATTTATTAATTTATTTTTTGTTATAATTTTATTTATTTTTCTGAAAGAGGAATGCTAAAATTTCATGTGTTTGTGTGTTTTACCTAGTGGTGGTGTAAAGGGTTGGAGTAATGCTTGCTCATGGGGTCCTGTATCTTTTACTCCATTTGTCAAATCATACCATGATTTCATTTATCATTTTGGCTTGAGTTATATTTCCATTTGTATGTGTATATATTATTATCTATTTATTTATCTATCAGTTATAATTTTTATTTATAGACATGATTTCATAATCAAACTTTGTGACCAGCATTTTTTTTTTATGAATATCATAGGCTTTGTCAAGTACACCATAGTTCGCAATAGTAATGATATTAGTAAAAATTGTTGCCTCAAGTTTCACTGGAAATCCACAGCCCTACAGCACCTGGCAATGATTCTCAGACCCTTTCATTGGTTTCTGGTACTTTTTATCACTGTGTGCTTTAGGTGGTAGGTTATAGATGTTTGAGTAGTGTGCATCTGGTATAATGTTTTTTATCTTTATTTTATTTTCAACCAAATGTGGTTCTTGTGAAGTGTAGTGTGAAGGATTTGTGATGTTTAGCGTTGTGGCATAGAATTGTGTTCCTGTTACTTTCATGTGATGTTCTATGGGGAGGATTTTGCTGTGTGTGTGTAGGTGTATAGGGGTGGTTTTGGTGCATAGTTTTGTCATTCTGTGATCATTCTACAGTGTAAATTATATATTTCGTGACTGATTATTGGGAACCATGCTATAGAGCCTATTATAGGTAGTTGTTATAAATTACTTAAGGTTGTTATTAGTTCCTTTTTGTCCAAAGTCAATGCTAGTGATGTTTTTAATAGGTTTTCTTTCTTGATAATTTTTGCTGTCAGGTCTTTGATATGTGAGCTGAATGTCCTATGGGTAATATTATGCCCAGAATTTTTAGGTTCCTTTCCAGTGAAAGGGTTGGCCATTTAATTTTACACTAGAGTAATATTTTGATTCATGATTGTCTGGAGTGAGCAGCGATGTTGATTTCTGAGGCAAAGCTTCACATTTATATTTTTAGCCATCATTCCAGCTTGTCCAAGTAGCCTTGGGTGTTCTCTGTTGCTATTTTGTATTTACTATGCTGGGCTGTTATTGTAGTCCTCTGCATATAAGAGAACATATGTTCTAGTTCAGAAATTGGTAGATTACTCATGAAGAGGTTGAACAGTAATGGTGAAAGTGTTGCACCTTGAGGGACTCCATTACTATACATTGAATGAGAATCAGACAAGAAACAATGGTCTCAAACTGTCCGGAAATAGATTCAATTTGGAAGTAGGTAGAAACAACTTCGCCAACCGTGTAGTTAATGAATGGAATAAACTTCCTGCACAGGTAGTGCAATGTAGTTCAGTTCAAAGCTTTAAGAATCATTTAGATAAACACCTAAGCAAGATGCTGTAATGATTATAATTCATTTCGTATTATTTGTTCTGTCATCATTTGTCCGTTTTGATTTTCATTTATTATTAGTTATATGTCAATTCATTATTATTTACTATTTACCTGTTTGTTTATTATCTAAATACCTATGCATTTATTTATGTATTTTATTTGTTATTTACATTATTATAGTTTTTATTTATTAATTTATTATTATGATTTTTGTTTTTGCATCCGACCTAGTTATGGACCAAAAGGTCTCCTGTCGGCATGCTCCGCCTTTGTAATCCTTTGTAACTCAACATATTAAGACAGAAGGGCAGGACTTGTAGTAATGGATTTCGATTGGACAAATTTAGTTGAAATAAGCAAGAACTGGTTTACCAACAGAGTGGTTAATGAAATGAATAGACTCAGTAACCATGCAGTGATCGCTAAAATAATTGGGCCTTTTAAGAGAATATAGCTTTATGGATGGGGCCAACAGGTGGTAATGGACATGGAACTGCCTTATGTAGGCATTATGGTCTCTTGCAGTCTCCTCCATTCCAATGTATATGTGAGAAAGACAAGCTCAACAATATAATTTATCCACCCAACCCAGACCTGACTTGCTTGGAGTGTGGAAGGATATGTGGGCCGAAATTTTGTCTCTACGGTCACCCTGGCTGACACCAGCGACAGAGACTCAAGGATCACCACCCAACTTCACTCACAATCATCTCACCTCACCGGAGCACTGTCGTCGTCGATCACCGATGGACCACCCTAAGCACAGGGGTATACCGATTTTATTTTTATTTTCATTTTATTTATTTATTTATTTATTTATATATATATATATATATATATTTTATTTTTTTGCTGATGCAGATTCTTATTTACCATTGATTGCCAGTGCCGGTACCGATGCCGATTCCACTTTATATAATTACGGTATATCACATTTAATATAAAGTAACTGAAATATGATTTTTACTTGCTTTATAATCTATGTAGATTTATACACGCCAGATTGTTCTACATTGACTATTTTATTATGTATCTCCTTTGTATTATGTACTTGTTTCCATAAAAAAACCTTGTTTACAAATATTTTTAAACCAGCATCATAAAGCATAATTAGTGGTTTTATTCTATAAGCCAGTAGTACATAATCACTTAAACAATAATGCATAAAAATACTTTTTATTATGTTGTTGATGAACAATTTATTAGACAAAACAGACCTTAATATAAATTTAAAAAACGCTAATAGAAAAGATGCCAGATGTTATTGATTACATGTGATACTATTTATAAAGATCCCAGATGTTATTGATTTAGCTATTTTAAGGCTCTAAACTTACAAAAATTGTATATTTGAATAACAGAAATATTAAGCCGAAATCCATAAAGATGTATTGTTATATATTAACTTGTCAAAATATATAAAAATATCTTTAGAAACGATTCCTTTGGCTATAAGTCGCTGCGGAGTAAGTGGGAGTAAATCCATCCGCCCATTTTTCGTACTTGTAAGCAGGTAAAGTCGACCGAGTGCCCGGACCATTGACTCCCATATTACTCTCGCTTAATTTTTGTTGTAGAACTTTGCTGTTTAATATATATATATATATATATATATATATATATATATATATATATATATATATATATATATATATATATATATGTATTGTGACATGACAGGTTTATGAATGATAAGAATGGAAAGACACGATTGAGAACAAAACTTTATTCCTGACCGGTTTCGCCTTTGAGGCTTCTTCAGAGGTCTTTCCATTCATACACACACACACACACATATATATATATATATATATATATATATATATATATATATATATAATTTTCATTTTCATATAAGAAATACAAAAATAAAATTCAAAATTAATATAATTTGCTGTAACGTTTACTCCGGCTGTACTGTTGTTTTAAAAGTATCGGCATCGGCAAAATATTGCCGGTGCCGACTCCCATTAAAAAAAAAAAAAAAAAAAATAGATTCACGCACAGCCGATTCACCAAAAAAGTGCCGATTCTTACCGGTGCCGATTAATCGGTACAACACTAATTATATATATATATAATGATATTGCCATTTCTCTTCGTCCTCTTCCATTGCAATCTCCAAATCATAAACCTGTGTATTTTGTTCATTCCATATATTATATTTAGTCTCTCTCCACAACTGTCCACCCTTTGGCATGCCGCCGCCACCAATGATTTTATTCCCATCACCATCGGCCTACGCGACTGCCTGAACAAACAACAGCCAACACTCTTGTCTTCGTTACATAATCACTGTTGGCGGCATTTCGCTCCAACATGAGAGCCACGACGTCCGTCTGTGCCACACACACAAATGCCGTCGGCACTACAAGTCTTCTTCCTTCGCCGTCACGGCCAATGCTCACCCCCAAACCCCAACCCCCAAACCCTTCCTTCCTTTCTTCCTTCCCCCCTGTACCCGACCGTCACCTTGGCAGCCAGTACCGCATATGCTCCCCCTGTGAACTCCCTTCCTCCCCCTCCCCTTGAACATGAGTGTAGTAGAGGGCGGGGGGGGGGGGGGGCTACGCCAGGAGGGACTTGGATGCCTCCGAGACCGTTACCTTTGCCCCGAGCCCTTGGACCATAGGGGCAAGTCACAGTCAGTGCCGAGGATCGGAGAGGAGTGCGGGATTCGAACCCACAACTAAGCGAATGCGAGACCAGCACGCTTCCGATAACGCCGCCAATGGACGTCACCGCCAGCATTGGTGACGCCAGTCACCGTCATCGTCATCATCATCATCGCTTTCTGGTACGGGGGGGGGGGGGGCCTAAGAAGTCAAAAGGCGAGGAAGAATCTGTCGTCTTTTCATATTTCTAAAATAATTGTACAATTTCTTTGCATTATTCACAGGTTTCCATTTCTTTGACAGTAGGTGTTTTGGCTTCGCCACCCACTTGTGTGTGTGTGTATACAGTATATATAATGTATATGTATATATATATATATATATATATATATATATATATATATATATATATATATATATATATATATATATATATATATATATATATATAATGTGTATGTGTGTGTGTTTGAAACGCCCAGACTTCAGGGTTGTATTTTCTCAGCCGATCCGATTCCTAGATGCCAGATAAGACGGGTTAACGATTGCTCTTGGTGAAGAAATGGTACTGTGCGGGATTGTGTACAACCCCCGTTTCATGATTAGAATTACGTCGCTGTCACGAGCTTTTTATTGTAATATATATATATATATAAAATCAAATCAGCCATCCTGAGTCCATTGCTGAACAAAGGCCTCCTTCATAGCATTCCATGATTCACACGACCGCGCCAAACTCTGCCACGTCACTCCTGCAAAGTTCTCATTCTCGTCTATCCATCTCCTGTCTGGTCTCCCTTTTCCACGCTTCCTATCTCGCGGCGTCCACTCAGTAACACACTTGCTCCATCGCTCGCCAGTCGTTCGCACTAACTTACCTGCCCATTTGCACTTCCTCTCTTTCACCGCCTCCACAACATTTTTCACTCTAGTCTGCTCTCTCACCCAACTTGCTCTCTTTCGGTCTCTCAGCGTTATTCCCATTATTGATCTCTCCATTTTCCTTTGTGCAGTTCTTAGCTTTGTTTCCATTACCTTCGTCAGTTTCTAAGTCTCACACCCGTAGATTATTGCTGGCAGAATGCATTGATTGTAAACTTTACGTTTCAAACAGAAAGGTAGAGGGCCTCTCAGGATTCCATTATACTTACCAAACAAACACTTTCTAACCAATTGTAATACGTCTTTTTATTTCATTATCATGATCTTTTGTCAGTTTCACCATTTGGCCTAAATAATTATACTCCTCAACTTCTTAAAGACTCTCACCATCAATTACAATCTCTTTACTTTGAACTTTCGTGTTGAGCATTACTTTGGTTTTGGTCTTATTCATTTTTAAACCTACTTTGAGACTTTCCTTGTTAAGATCACTCAGTATATCTTGCAATTCTTCTGCTCTTTCTGAAATAAGAATGTCATTCGCAAATCTTGGGTGGTTCAAATATTCGCCATTAATCTTCAAACCTTTCTCTTCCCAACTCGACCTAATGAAAATATCTTCTAAGCAAGCTGTAAATACTTTGGGTGAAATGATATCGCCTTGCCGTACTCCTTTTTTTTATCTTGATCTTTTCTGAATCTTTATGTAGTCGAATTATAGCTGTACCTTTCGCATAAATCTTTTCTAAAACTCTTACGATTTGTTTGTTTGTACCCTGATTGCGTAGCGAGTTTAGTATTGCTATTTGTTCTACCGAGTCAAAGGCCTTCTCGTTATCTACAAAAGCTAAACACAGAGGTATATTGTATTCTGTCGTTTTCTCGATTAGTTGGTTAATCGCCTGCAAATGGTCTAGAGTCGAGTATCCGCTCCTAAAACCTGCTTGTTCTCTTGGTTGGTTTCCATCTAAAACTTGACTCGGTCTATTTATACGGATCTTGGAGAATAGTTTATTTAAATTTGATGGTAAGCTAATCGGTCTATGGTTACTAGGGTCCTTCTCGTCTGATTTTTTTATAAGGCAAAATCACTATAGCATTGCACCACAATTCAGGAACACTTTCTTGACGTAACCACTGGGTGTACAACTGAGCTAACTTAATATGAACCTTTGCTAGGCTGATTTTCTTTTTTAAAACTTGTTTATTTCTCTCGGCTCTGAAATCTAATTTAGATATGCAACCTTCCATTTTATGATCACTATGTTGACTTTATTTATCACCGTAACATTGCTAACGCTCTTGCTCTCATCTCCTAATACAAAGTCTACTTCTTTCTTTGTTGTTCCATTTGGACTTCTCCAGGTCCATTTACGACCTACGCGCTTTTGGAAGAAAGTGTTCATTATCCTCATATTGTAGTTATCTGCAAAATTGAAAAACATCTCACCTCTGTCATTTCTTTGGCCCACTCCATAATTCCCAATGCACGACTCGTCTCCCATCTTTATTCCAACTTTAGCATTGAAGTCGCATATTACCAACGTATACTTACTTTTTTCTTTATCCATTACCTGACTTAAATCATCATAGAAGGATTCAATTCCATCGTCTGTACTCTGTGAAGTTGGTGCATAAACCTGAACTATTTTTAGAGTGTACCTTTTACATAGCCTAAACACAATCCAAGCTACCCTGTCTGATAAACTACTGAACTTGACTACGTTACCAGCAACTTCTCGGTTGATCAAGAATCCTACTCCTCTAGATCTTTCGCTATCATTACCTCTATAGTAGAACAGGTCAGAAGATATTATATATATATATATATATATATATATATATATATATATATATATATATATATATATATGACGTCACGACTGAAGACCAGCCAATCAGAAGAGACATGACGTCACGACATCAACTCTGTGGGTCCTAAGGAACCCCAGCTCTGAGCGCCTGACGTCAAGACTGCTAATTTTCCAATTTGCCATTTTTTTAATTTCCAATTTTCCGATTACATATTTTCTGACCATTAATATATATTTTTTTCATATTCATTATCTAAAAGTATAGCCAACAACTGAATTAGCATCTATGAGGTATAATGAGTATATTAGAATATTACGTAGTGTTCCAAGCAACGACATGACGTCACAATTTTCCGATTACATATTTTCTGACCATTAATATCTAAAATTTTCATATTCAGTATTTAAAAGTATAGTCAACTCCTGAAATAGCATCTATGAGGCATAATGAGTTTATTAAAATATTACAAACCGTATGAATCATATGATGCGTAGTTTTCCAAGCAACATGACGTCACAATCTTCTGCATTTCACTTCTTATAACTTATCAAGTCATTGCCTTCGTCTACTGAACAGAGGTAAGAGCTCTAAATTATACTCAATTTGATATAGAAACTTATTTTCCGTGATTTATACTATACGGTGATAGTGACATAGTATATCCATCATAAAGTTTATATTCAAAAACGTTGCTACTCGCTCAAGTCCCATGGGACTCCCTGAATGATAATGATAATGAATGGGAGTGGGATGACGAGACGTGACATAACATAAGCATAATTAAGGAGGCTCTCCTTATTTAATTTCTTGAGAACGCCTGTATCCAGTTTACTTTCCTTCGAGAGAGCACGGGGACCGCACACAACTGGTAAGTCAAGCTAATGGTAACCTGCTTTAAAAAGAGAAGCCATTATATATATATATATATATATATATATATATATATATATATATATATATATATATATATATATATATATATATGGGAGACTACAAGAGACCATAATACCTACATTAGGCAGTTTGATATACTTTACAATCTATTATCCGTGTCCATAAAGTTATATTCTCTGAAAACGACCAATAGTTAAAGCGCTCACTACATGGTTAACTAGCCCATTCTATTTGTTAACCACTCTGTTGGTAAACCGGCCCTTGCCTCCTATTTCCTTCTTAAACCTAAAATTGTCCAATTTCAATTCAGTATTGAGACTCCTGCCCCTTGTTTTAATATGATGACCTTGCGTGCATCACCCTTGTTAAAACCCTTGACCCACTGGGATACCATCATTAGATTGCCTCGCACTCTTCGTTAAACCGAAGTTGAGGTGCCTAAGCCTGTCTTTGTATGATAAATTCCTTCGCCCTTGTATCATTTTGGTCATTCTCCTTTGTACTGATTCCAGTTAATAGCCATTGTATAGGCCGGAGACCAAGGCTGTACCATAGAGTCAAGGATGGATCTAACTATCCCCAAATAGAGTTTATTGATTACCTATGCACTTTTGTAACCGTCCTAGCAATAAATCCTAATGCCCTGTTCGCCCTGTTTCTGGCACTAATGCATCGTTTCCTGATTTTAAAGTCAGGACTTATTAACACTCCTGAGTCCTTTATTCTGTTGTCTCTAATATAACGTTATATAAGCTATGCCTGTTAGCTGAGTTGTGTAATCCTACATTGAACACACTTTCCTTTGAGACATTGGAGTCCATTTGCCATTTCGCCGACCATGCAAACAGTTTATTAAGATCCTCCATCCCAGCATCCCCCCCCCCGACCTAACGTGGCATCCTATTTTGGTGTCATCCGCAAACTTACTAACATCACTATTAATCCCATTTCCCATGTCGTTTATATATAAAATGAACGACATGGGACCCAAAACCGAGCTCTGAGGAACTCCACTAGTAACACTGCTTCATTTGTATTTTACAGCATTAATGGTGACCCACTGTTTTCTGTCACTAACCCATTCAAACCATTTTCCTCCTATGACATGGGCCCTGATTTCATTTAGTAGTCTCAGGTGGGGCAACTTGCCCAACGCTTTGCTAAAGTCAAGGTACAAAATAACACAACTCTCGATGTAATCTGACGCCTTGTAGTCATTAATATAAAAGGATAAAATATTAGTTACACACGACCTACCTTTGGTGAACCCATGCTGCGAGTTACGAATCTCGATGTGATCTCTGATATTATTAATGATTCCAGCATTTCACCTATGGAAGACGTCAAACTGGTTGTTGTGCAGTTGTGCTCGGAAGATTTATCAGCCTTTTCCAATACAGGACTAACGTTTGCCTGCCAAGGAAGAGGCACGCATCCAGTGTCAACCGAATTACTTCCGCTAACTGCTCACAAATTCTGAACTGGCCCCATTTGAGTACTCTCAGAATTTTTTCGTCTGGTTCCGGAGATTTTGTAGTGTTAATCTGTTTGACTACATCTTCTTTGCTCATGTTATTCTCTCTCTTCCCCCACTGAAGATCGGATTGCAATCAGATACCATATCTAACCTCTCTTTTGTAAAAACATACACACACGCACACACACACACACACACAGAAGTAGGTATACACCTTAACGTGGGTGTTAACTAGCGACGACGACGAGTTTATTTTAAGCATTGGAGGTCGGTCAAGGGGGGGAGTGGAGGACGAGGCAACTGCGATGGAGGCAGTGGACTACTGTTGGCGTGTAGGTGATCCTAACAGAGGAAGTGAAAGGCGGAGGCGGAGAATCGGCGGTGGTAGTAGTAGTAGTAGTAGTAGTAGTAGTAGTAGTAGTAGTAGTAGTAGTAGTAGTATTGGGAGGAGGAGGCAAAGGTGCAAGAGACGACGACGACGACGAGGAGTAGGAGGAGGAAGTGATGACGCGGCGGCGGCGGCGGAGGAGGAGGAGGAGAAAGAGGAGGCGGCTGGAGGTGGACAACGCGGAGGAGGAGGAAGCGGGTTTTTGTTGGACGGTCGGGTTATGCCTGGCATCCAAACCATCCACGCTAACTCCTCCTTCTCTCCCCCTCCCCCTTCCATCCTCCTTTCCCCTCCCCTCCCCTCCCCCCCGTCGCTCCCTCCTCATCCTCCTTATTCCCCCCAACTACTTCCTCCTCTTGCCCATTGCCTCCAAGCCGACACGAGCCCTCAGCAGCAGCAGCAGCAGCAGCAGCAACACACGGCCACCTCCACCAATGGTTCCCTCCCAGGCCAGGCCAGGCCAGGCCAGGCCAGGCAGGGTCGTCGTCTCGAGGAGCCACAAGACCTTCTTGGAGCGTCTACATGGTGTAAAATCAGTAGTGGTTAATGGATAATCCATAACCTAATAGTGTTGATATGACCTTCACTCAATGGCAGCTTGGAACATCACTCCGTATTGTGTGTCTCGTTCACTTATTCCCTCTTCCACAGTGGTACATTTCATCTCGTCTCTCGTTCCATCATGTCCTTATGTTTCGCACCCTCCCAAACCTCCCTCTCTCCCTCCCCGGTCTTTCCTCGAAACTAACCCGCCCCCCCCTCCCTCTCTCTCTCTCTCTTCCCCACCTTCTCTACATTCCATCCCACTCCCCTTCCTCTGCACACGATAAGCCATCCCCCTCCACACTGCTTTCTGACTCACTCTCCACGTCCTCCATTCTCCTGGTTGTTTTTACATACCTCCCGTTCCTTTAAAAGTTTTCGGCATGTCCTTTCAAGCATTTCCTCCATCATCATCATCATCATCATCATCATCACCACCACCACCACACGTCGTCCGCTTTAAACCTCCAAATTCTCTTCCTCTTAGTCGTAGCCTCCTCCCCCTCCACTCCCTCACTCACTCACCCTCCCGCTCCGCCATACGCTGCCCTCGCTTTCCTACATTCCGTTCTTCTCCACAAGACCATTCTTCCTTTACAGGAACACATTTCCTTAACCAATCTCCCTCCTTCACTCCATCGTTCTCCACCAACACTCTTCATCCACTACCCTACTAACCTTGCCAGCACGCACGGACGCACGCACGCACCCATCACCATTCCTCCGTGGAAGGTTCACATCCTCCTCCTCCTCCCCACCAGACCTCTCGTATCCCCACAGACACCAACCAACCCACCTTCTCGTTGCCTTCTTCACCAAAGCTCCTTTTCCATCACCCAATACCTCTCCAACCCTTCCCAATACAATCCATTTCCATCATATGTTTTTGACCTCTCCCATTCAGCCTGTGCCTACAAGATCCTCCCCCCCCCACCCCGTCCATCTTGCGTGCCAAGCTCGTCGTCTCTCTCAATGCCCACTCACCACCACCACCACCACTTGTCGTGTTTTATTCTTGCTATCCCGCTTCCAAAATTTGACTCGCTGTTTAGATCTATCCCTCCTCCTCCTCCTCCTCCTCTACTGTCACAACGACTTCCTCCTTATCCCTGGCCTCACTCAAATTCCACCACTTCCCTCCTCCTCCCCCCCTCCTCTCGTCATCGGCCTACCCACCTTCCAAAAAATCTTGTTCATTTCCCCGTCCTTCGAACCCTTACGGCCCACTCCAGCCAGCCACAACGCCTCTTCATGGGTTATTCATAAAATACAACCTCAACATTTTTTTCCACTTCTACAGCTCCTGTTTGCATCACCTATCGCCCCCCCCCCAACCCCAAGCCCAGCCCAGGTCCTCAATGACACTCGACAACTGCCTTCTCGCCACCCGTTCACTTGTACTCACTCCTCTATGTGGGCCCATTCCCCTCTGAGTGGAAATGCTTTCTCACTCCGCCCCCCTTGTATGTTATAAACGTCTATTCTCTTACAATGCCCCACGCACAGCAAGAATTCTCAGTTCTCTAAACACAATAATCCTATCTCGGAGGGCCGCAGGCAAAACATACACAATCCATCTATACATTCCTCCAGCCTTCATACCAAACACCATCCATAAGGCAAGTCGGTGGGTGTAACTCTCGTAAACACCAACGTGTTGTACTCCACATGTGTGCGAAAAGGCCCAACTACATGGGCTCATCCCATGACCAGACTTCTTCAGCCACAGCGCGCGCCTACAATGTAACAGCAGACAGACATAATAGCACACTCAGAAACGGACGCAAAATTAGACGCACGCACACGCGCACGCACTCTCACACGCATGCTCTCTCTCTTCCACACACACGCATGCACTCACTTTCTCTCCCTCTCACTCACACACACACACACAGACACACACACGCACTCTCTCTCTCTCTCACACACACACATATATATAATATATATATATATATATATATATATATATATATATATGCAATCACATACACACATACGCACTCACACACATACGCACTCACACACACATATGCACTCACTTTCTCACACATACGCATACGCACTCTCTCACACACACATACGCACTCTCACACGCACGCACACACATATACGCACTCTTACACACACACATATATACGCACTTTCACACACACACACATACACGTGCTCTCACACACGCACACACATATACACACTCTTACACACACACACACACACATATGCAAAGTAAACCACTTGGAAAAAGAAACTAACGAAACAGAGCGCTTCCGTATATTACATCTTCAGTGCAAAAAGTACTTTTTGCACACACACATATATACGCACTTTCACACACACACACACACGCACTCTCTCTCTCTCTCTCACTCACACATACGTACTCTTACACACGCACGCACTCTCTCTCTCTCTCTCTCTCTCTCTCTCTCTCACACACACACACACACACACACACATGCACGCACTTTCTCTCTCACACATACGCACTCTCACACGAATAAAGGGATGAAAACAGAGGTGTGTGTGTGTGTGTGTGTGTGTGTGTGTGTGTGTGTGTGTGTGTGTGTGTGCGTGTGTGTGTGTGTGTGTGTGTGTGTGCGCGCGCGCCCGCACTGTGGCTTGTAGGTGTAGTAGTGGTAGTCGTAGTAGTCTTGAAAGGCTAACCCAGCGGTCCCGAAATCAGTCCCGGCCCAGGCCTTGAGGAAACCACCACAATACTGCAAGACAGAGGTGCGCAGCAATGCTAACCACAGATCGGGCCATGGGAGCTCTCACCCTTGTTTTTTTTTTTTTTTTTTTCTTTTTTTTATCGATCACGAGTCCAGCACGTGATCCGTGACCAGGGTGAACATCAAATAAATGGGAGGATTTGACAGACATAACCAATGGGAACGTAGAGACGGCACCCGACGAGCGCTCTTTCCCTGTATACCGCGACTACGTAAACACGCATACGCACACTGCCCAGCACCCGTCTCGACGCGTATCACCTGTTTCTTCGTAATGCAACTCGCTGTCGTCGTCTTGCGCTGCTTGAGATACCTCCACACGGGTCAAACGTCTCTGCCAGGTGCTTCCGATCGTGTTTGGCACCTCGCGGACCCGAACTGTATTCCAGCAGCTACCGCGGACCTCCATTGACTCATCAAATCGTGACAAAAGTGACGAGTTCAGGCACTACGACCTTCCTAGTGTGAGCTCACTATGCCCCCCCCCCTTCCCCGTTCCTCTTTCAGCTCTCATGGGTACTTCTGTAAAGCTGCCTGGATCTCCTGCTTCGTTTCCCCTTCACTCCCCCAGAATCAAAGCCGCAACAACCATCTCTTTGGTCATTTAACAAACAACAATGACATTCCTAGGCAATACATCGTCGACCTTTATCATTTGTACACAATTTGAAAAGCATACAAGTTAGAGCTCTAGACTCGCCATACATGAAATGAAGGGGCGAGGACAAGGAGAGAAACGCCCACTAGTCACACAGTCTCCGCAGCCAGCAAGCAAGCAAGCAAGCAAGCAAGCAACAAGAGACGGTTCTTCCCTTTCCCTGACCCAGGCGGCGCGGCGCGGCGGGCCGGCCGTCC
This sequence comes from Oratosquilla oratoria, assembly GCF_046742065.1. Classification (NCBI taxonomy): domain Eukaryota; kingdom Metazoa; phylum Arthropoda; class Malacostraca; order Stomatopoda; family Squillidae; genus Oratosquilla; species Oratosquilla oratoria. The sequence goes on along the minus strand of NC_134792.1, from coordinate 52,097,664 downwards.
TCCTCACGATGGCTTGGGGACTCCCCTGTGTTCTTCCTAGGCACGGACCCATTCAGTCGCCGCTGGAAATGCTGACATAGTCTGTCAGTAGTTCCCTCGCTGCCATTAAAATACAATCTCAGACAACACTGTATTCCCACATACATACTGTATATGTTCCTTGCATTTCTTACCCCCTCGCACGTATAGCTGGACAGAGAAATTGCTGGTGCATTTGGACATATATACTTCTCTACGACTGGGAACAATAATGGTAGTCTCCTTATTTCATAGAAATGTATGTTGCTGGTCTTAACACCTGCACTGTAAGTTGGATTGTGGGAAAGTGTCCAATTGAACTTCCGTCCAAACTTTCCCTTACTGCTGTCCATCGCTCCATCTATCTACTCCCTTCCCGCCTTCACTCCTTTCCACCCCCAAACCTTTCAACCCTTTCTGTGCCGCATATTGTGTCTCCGCCGTGAAAGCAGCCTCCCTCCCTCCCCCCACCCTCCCATTTGACACCACGTGTCGTGTCATGCTTGACCTGACGTAACGACCCCTCCGTTCCTCCATCCGCTTACATCCTTCCATCCACTTCCGTTTCAAAACAAAGTCCACGAAAACGACTTCAGCCACCCTCAAACTGCCCCGTCTCGTGGGCCATACCCACCCATCACCACCGCCAGCATCATCATCATCATCATCATCATCATCATCATCATCATCATCACCACCACACCCTATCCTCCATGGCCACACCTATCCATTATGCTCATGACGCCAACTCCCCTGTTTCCCAAATCCCGCCGCTTCGTGCTACGCGGACGACACGTGCTCGAATCCAACGGCTGCCTGTGGCGGGGGACAACAGATGTTTCTGCGGGCGGCGGCGGCGGCACACCCAGAGGCCAAAGCTGACGCCTTGCCATCCAGCTAAGCGTCACTCCCCACACCAACTTCCCCCCCCCCACCCGATTCTCTCTTCGCACACCTACGCTCTCTCATTGTGTCACTCTCCACTTGGCTATTATCATTATTCATCACATGGTGCCTGCCTCCACTAACAATAACAGCCCTGCTGGCGCTTACATCCCGCTCTTCTTCTCTGACACCCTCCCCCACCACCACCACCTTAGACGCCCCTCTGCTGCCCCCCTCCCATCAAAGTGCGATTTTATACACGACCCATGTCCCTCTCGATTTCTGGCACCCTTCAGTTCCGCTTTGAGCTCGCCGGGGGATTTCATTCAGCTGCGTGGAGAATCCTCCACTGCTCCCTGATGGTGTGTCCAGCAATCCCTCCCTTGCCAAGTCCCCCCCCCCGCCGGTGACCCTGGCCGCCGCCAAACTATTTCGTTTGGCTCCTTCGCGTGAGCCCTTGAGAGATAGATAGATAGATAGATAGAGAGAGAGAGAGAGAGATAGAGATATGCCGCGTGAGAGGAAGTGATTTTTTTAGTCGAAGAAAAAACAGGTGAAAATGCTTGTGCATGTGGGTGGGTGTTTTTGTTGTTCGTGGGAAGTGTGTGTGTCTACTTCTATGAGAAGCGAGCTTTCTATCTTTTGTTTCTGGTATTTTACCTTTTATGAAACCCGTTTACTTCCTTCCCGACTTCTTTATCTATGTTGTCAGATTAGCTCAACCTCTCATCCGTTTATGACAAATTGTGTTTCTCACACTTTTTTATTTTGTCGGGACTCACAAGTGCGTGGTATTCCACATTCGGTCTACACGATGACATTCAACACATTTGGCTTCCCATGAACCCCCTCCCTCCCTCCCTCCCTCCCCTGCCTTCTCCTTCTGCCGCCCTGCCGTGCACCACTGACATCGAAAGGGAAGAGGGTAAAAAATGTAGTGAATATGATGGGGGGGCAATATCCATATAGTAATACACGATTTCTCGTGTAGTCGCGCAGCTGACAAAGAGTCTATACGGTAAACTCTGGGTGTGATAATATGTCGGATCAGGTGTTTGTGCTGCGTGTGCAGTCTTTCTAGGTGTCTTATGTGTAGTTTGTGGTTTGTGCTGCTTAAGTGGATGGATGTTGGCAGCAAGGTGTGGAGACTCAAGAGGTCCTAAGTTTCGTGAACCGGTAATGAACTGGATTGCGGCCTTCTGTACCATCTTACGGGAGTAGCTGTTTGCGGTGCATCTCACCCGGCTCAATCCCTGGAAGTGGGACAGGAGCGGCCTGACTGAAGGGCCCCATACACGCTCAGGCGGCCTCACGACTTCTCTAACGTGACGATGAAAAACCCTCAATATGGCTAAATATCGTCTGTTTTGCTATAGTACGCTTCGGCTGGTACACAACTCATGACGTCATCGGAACTAATACAGATGGCGCTGTATGCTGTGTTTTAGAATGCAAATTACCAGATGATGAATTTTCGTCGCAGTCACTTACATAGTATTTTTGATGTAAGATACATGTTTAAATTATGGTTCTCGTGAAAATATATAACATCACAGAAGAGAAAATGCAAAGTTGTACCCGAGCTTGGTGGTTACCCACTAACTTCTGGTACACAACTAACGTCGACATATGAAGGCGTGGAAAAGGGCGGCTCTTACCAAAGAGCAAAATTCTTCCCTTCATGAATACGTAAGAGGTTGATGCCAGGAGGCTCTTAGCTGCAAACTATGTCACCACTTGTCCCCTTTAGGCTTGAACCGGCAGGCAGGCTGGCAGGCAAGCAGGCAGGCAGGCAGGCAGGCAAGCAGGCAGGCAGACAGGCAGGGCACGGCGACGACACGCTGCAGTCACCGGTGCCCCTCGCCCCCGTCTGCCCTCTTCATTTCCTGGTATCCGTTCCTGCGCGTTTTCCAAAGCGCCACAATATCTTCGGGAGCCTGGCGAAGAGTTTAAGCTCCGATGTACGTCGGTCGGCGAGGGCATCAATCAATCACCCGACGGCTGCATTCGTGCAGCACGAAATGCATCCGAGGCCTAGGAATGTGCGCGCGCGCACCCCGGAGCGAATTCCTTTCGCAGTGCTCAGTCGCGGACGGAGGAGGAGGAGGAGGAGGAGGAGGAGGAGGTATGCATCATGACCACCGCGCACATACGCATCATGGGAGCAGGAAACTGAGCACTACGCTCAACGTTAACACGAACTTTGTGCATATGTACCAGCGTGTTTTATTTATTCATCTATTTGTTTGTTTTCCTTATCTATTTCATTATCATTATCATCATCATCATTATTATTATTATTATTATTATTATTGCGTCTGACCCAGGGCAGTGGACGAGATGCAGGGATGACCCGTCATCCAGGGGGAGCCAAGGTAAGAGGGAGGAAGGGGTGGTGAATGGGAGTGGAGTATGTGGGGATGGAATGGGCGAGAGTGAATTTGCCTTTGTTTTAGGCTACCTTCCTTGTAAGGGGGAAAAAGCCGTTGGTGTATGTACGTATTATTATCATTATTTACTTTGGGTTCATTGCGACTTCAGTGTCCCAACCATTATTGTGAAACGCGATTTTTTGGGGGGTTTGCCGCACATAGCAATTAATTGAACTGTATTTCTTTTTCTCCCGGTTTCCAGAGACAACTAACGCACAGACTGCAGGTGTCGACGCACCCGCTGGCCGAGGTTCGTCTGAACGAACGTTTATGGACACGAGTTGGCATCGGCGCCTCCTCGCGGAAAACCACAGTAGTTCAATAACCTGTGGCGGTGGACGACACTTAAGGTTTAATGAATAATTTCCCATACATGGTCAGGTGTAAAATCGAGAGAGCTGTTAATATACACATATGAACTGATGTTCGAAAATACGATCCCTATGTCCATGTTATGGAATGCATGTTCATACATACATACATACATACATACATACATACACACACACACATATATATATATATATATATATATATATATATATATATATATATATATATATATATATATATATATATGTAGGTGGGTATGTACGGGAGTGTGTGTATGAACTCGTCCACACTGAGTATCTTGTGCCAACACACGTAGTGGTGTTGACTGTAGTGTTGCGGGCGGGCGGGCTTTTTCAACACGCCGCGCTCCTAACACAGAATGGCCAGAGAGCAACATTCATGTTTATATTTATTGCTTTTACTGCATATCTGGTCCTACTTCGCCAAAGCGCTCTGTAGGACCGACATTTTTTTTTACATGATACATAATATACACATGTTAACAAAGCTTCTACTTGAAAAATACAGCCAGCCAAAAATCAAGTATTTATAGCTTCACTACAGCAGCACTTTTGCCCTTGGAACGTGAAATGCAAGGAGTGCAAGTGGAGGGACTTAGATGTGCACGTTTGGAAGTAAACAAGGAAGAAATGTCTCTCATTATGAACTGTGAAATGGACAATGAGGACACACACTCCTCCTCCGATAATGTTGAGAGGTGACCGACGCGCTGCTGCAGCACTCCGGACAGTGACAGAGAGCGTGGGACACTCGCCGCTGCACTCAACCGCCTCATGCAGCGCTGCACGAGGCTCAGTGTGGACTGGGCTAAAACACGCAATGTTCTTGGATCACGTGCCGAACTCGTGATCGAAAGCTACTACCATCCTGGACCTCCAATATCGTAGAGCCCGATCTATGGGTCATACTGTGACAGACTGTGTGTATGCGCGCGCGCGCATACTTTCATTGGGCATCGAAAGCGGGTGACCACCACACACTCCGTACCCTTAGTAACCCTCGACCTACCGGGTTCTAGCATCAACCGGGCCCAGCCAAGACCTGCTTATCAAGAAGGACCAGCCGCTGTTAGACTGACCCCAATCAGCAAGACCGTCTACCTCCCACCCATGCAAAGGTCTTCCTCCTCCTTTTCTGAAGTTGCGATCGCGGATGGGCGGAGGAGTGAGCGGCGAGGCTGTGCAGAAACGGGGTTGAATGAACGGCGCACACACACACACACGAACTGTCCCAATGGAGAAATATTGCGTAAAGCCTGGGAGGGGGTGGGGTGGGGGTTCAAAATCATGCTCGGCATGTTGGCTCGAGGCATCGAAGCCCCTATATAAATCCGATTTACATTTCGTCGATCACAAACCGCGTTTCTATCCTTTGGGGCCTCTGAAGAGTCACTGAGGGTGCTCAAAGAAAAGGACTCTGCAT
>NC_134792.1:52082553-52087553 GCF_046742065.1 Oratosquilla oratoria | reverse complement strand
GGTTTTGCACAGGTTGTCCCCCTGACACCCCCCCCAACCCCCACACCCACACACTAAGGCCAGTTGGAGCCACGTCCCGTTTCTTTGCCCTGCTGCTGCCCTGCTGGCTGCAGAGAGCCTACACTTGTTTTTCTTCGCTTGGGTGTTTGGGCTGGTCACGGGCTGCAAGAAGACCTGTCTCTTAAAAGTGGGAAAAACGAGACTGGAAAAATGAACGAATGAATAAATAAATAAATAAATAAATAAAGAAAGAAAGAAGAGAAAATGTGACGACTGAGAGGTGTCATTTCAATTCCGTGCAAGAAGAGAGGCCTTCCTTCTGTCGACACTCGCGACAGCCTCTCGGGTACTTTTCTACAGAGACCCTGGTTCCGGAAGGGACGGACGGACGGCCGCCAGAGGATTTCCTACAGCAAAAGATCCACAGCGGGTCCGGGACAAACGAGGTATCAAATATATAATCGAAGCGGCATCTTCTTGCCTTGAACCACTCTCACCATGGTCTGGCACCCGCCGCGGCAAAGTGCAACCAACATTACGTCGCCATGCCCCAAGACAGACAGACAAGCTCTGTCCGCATGCGACGCTCGTTCTTCACCATTATTCGCGCTCACTGTCGGACGATTTGAACCCGAGCGTCGCTTGATTAACCCTGAGCGGATGGATGGCGACAAACCGTTTGTTGTGCGACCAGCTGCTTCTGCCGCCGCCCCAGCAGCGATCCAGGACGCGGCGTTGAACAGCTGGATTGAGAAGCAGTTTACGTGACCACTTGGTGCGACAAAAACGCGGTGGCGATTCATAACCAACGAATGGCACGATGTATATAATCCGACTTGGTCTGCCACCGAATGATCAGGAAAACGTTGGTCTGGTAAGGCGCGCTGTTGGGGCGTTCGCCAGGAGGGATGGTGGCAAACTCGTCGTCTTGACCCTCACAAGATGCTGCAGACCACCTCAGTTAGGTTCCTCCCTCTTTTAGCTGCTACTAATATCACGGTCACATCCCCGAGATGGAGGCCAACCCCAAGAGTGGGCTGTCTTCTAACATGACCTTAAGAATGGCTGACTGATCCTATCTGCCAACAAACCCCAGACGACAGCCATCACCTGACATGGTAGAGAGTATCCTTTCATGGCCCATCATCATCATCATTATATAATTTTTACCGATTCATGGAGCCTGTGGGCCCCAGCAGTAACTATTTCACAAGTGCTAATCAATCATTCCTACCCGAGGGTTGACACCTTGACGTGGTGGATACGCTTGTGAAGCTTAATGACCACATGAGCTACATCAATAGACATGAAGATCTTTGCAAGGGCACCCATATCGGGCAGGTTTTGTAAGAAAGATGAGACAAAGAGCAGCTCTCTCTCTCACACACACAGTCGCAGGACCCACTGCTAACTGGCACGTCCCTGATGGCGAACAGGGAACTTCCTCAAAGATATATGGGTTACCATGATAACGACGCAGACCATTGGGTACCCTATATATATATATATATATATATATATATATATATATATATATATATATATATATATATATATATATATATATATATCGCTCCATCGTATATACTGAATAAGGAGGCGCCAAAGAAATATCTCAGCAGAAACCAGCTGGCAGGGAGGCAAGATTGCTGCCGAAATTCTCATGACTTGCTCAACCAAGAGAAAACCGGGCGTTCCTGTTGGCTCATCATCTAAAGGTCCAACCGCCGCTGGCCTTTTGTAAAACCGTACGAGGGTACACCGTCAATCTGATCGAATGGTCGGGCAGATGCGGTCGTCATGGTTTGGTGGATGAGGACAGGATGGACACTTGCCTCGCTTCGGCTCTTCATCTTTTTCTTTCCGTTCCCCGTTTATTTCATTTCATCTTATTTTTCTTCTACTGGGTCTTGTGTCTTCTCGTGTTTCATGACATTGTTGCAAAGGGGAGACCCTGTTCACCCCAGTTCGACTCTTCCTCCCAAACAAATGGGAAGCAGAGCAGAATAAGATGGCCTGGTGGGAGCCAGGGGGAATTGCTCCTTTGTACATAACTTTTGAATAAATACAATTATTTGTTTGTACTTGAATGTACTTGGTATTTCTCAAGACTTTGGGTCTAAGTACAATTACATGCAAATTTGTGCTTAGGTACAACTAAATGTACTTGGACCCAACCCTGGGCTGTACGAGTACATGAAAATATGTACTCGAGTACAAGTACAAGTAAATGTACCTGGACCCAACCCTGGTGATGGGACATCTTTGGTCCGACTACGATGGTGATGTTAACCACGTAGCGTCATGCTTTGTATAGAATTTGTTCCAACTCGAGGACATACAGCAGCTACGAGACGGACTCTGGCCAGAAAGACCGCCCGCCCGCCCGCCTCGCTGTTGCATCAAGTCACCTACCCGTTGGATGCTACCACAGAAAAGGAAAAGAAGAGAAAAGGGTCAAACCGCGTTCCATGCAGCGGCGTGGTGAATTTCGATAGAAGGGAGTGAAGCGGAGGAAGAGGAAGGAAATGAAGTAAAAAGAAGTTGATGCGGTAGAGATGTAAGCAAACAGAATTTGAACGAAACCAGATCCAAGAGGAGAGATCAAGAATCTGCGTCGTGTTCAATTCTATCCACACCGGGTGTCACGCTCAATCTTGTCCTTCCTCGTTTTCGGTCGGCAAGGATTTTTTTTCTTATAATAACTCCGCAAGCAGCGTAGCTAACAGGTCCTCATTTCAATCTATTGAGGTTTCCTTACGACATGGCTTTCGGGACCTCTCATGCCACTGATCGATAAAAATGATAAATTGCTTATCAAATTGTTGGAACAGGTACAATGTATCAACAAATAATTCCTTGAAATTTGGAACGAGACAGGTCCGATGGTTTTTTTTTTTTTTCAATGGGATGATGTTGTCACTTTTAGTTTCCTTCCTTTCCGGTGGCTGCCACGAAGCACCGCGGCGGTCGACCGCTCGACCGCTCCTCTAGCGGTCCGAGTTCGAGTCTCGTCCAGAGCTGAAAATCCCAGGATCACTACACTGCGAGCTGGCACTCCAACCCTAGTAGGCAAGGAGTTTGTTTGTGTGTGATTCATCATGGTTTTGGATCACGTGTTGGACTCGCGATCGACAGCTATTCCCCGCTAGATGAGAGCTCATATGGCCCAATCTATGGGTCATCCTGTGCCTTACACTCCCCCAACTCCTTGCCCATCAGAGTAGTGCAGCGATGCCGATTTTTTCCAGCCCTAGGCGGGACTCGAACTAGTATCACTAAATTAGCGGTCGAGAACGGTACCACTACACCGTCGCGCGCGCATTACCCATAGATCGGGCCGCCAAATATGAGCTCTAAGCCCAACCCGTGATCCAAGACTGGTGAATCACGCCCACACAACATTTTACTGATTCGTAACTGGTAAGCTGAAACACAAAGAAGGAATATGCAAATTAAAAGCTGAAGGTATTGTGTACGAGGACACAAGAGCACAAGCATGAACTAAGCTTTCAGTCCGTACTCAAGGGGGGATGAAGAGAGAAAACAGTGGTGGAGAAAATGTGGACATTATAAACAACCGTACACTGAAAATGGAGGAAGTGCTTACACTGTTATAAAGATCGGAAACAGGGAAGGCGCCAAGACCTGATGAAATACCAAATTCGACACTGAGAGGGAACAATTTGTGAACAAAGTACACAATTTGATAATCAGTTCACTTGAAAGGTACCTTTGGACTGGCAATCAGCAAATGTGATACAGATTTACAAAGGAGGTAAATTGGTACCCTATTTGTTGGCCCGAGTTCTTGGCTAGTAGAATAGCTAAAATATGCGAGAAAATTGCAAAGATAGATGGATAAAACATCTCGACAAGCAAATATTGTTAACAAACGATCAATTTGTATTTATAAAAAGTAAAGTCCTGGATAACAAACCTATCTATATGCCAAGATATTTTTCCTCCTTATAAGTGAGGTAGCTAAATCAGAGGTACGTACTCCCACCTATTTCACTCCCCTCTACCACCCTTTCCACCCCGTCCCCCCCTATCTCGGCTCCTCATGGATGACAGGTAACCCCTGCATCCGCCAACTGCCCTTGGTCAAGTGAAATGCCACTTAATCGGCGACCCCTCCTCTCCATCTCCTCATGCAGAAAAAGAGAAGATGGGGAGAAATCCTTTCAGGCTGCATCAAAACATCATTCACGCATAAGCATCCCCTATCCCCCAACCCCCATCCCTCACTTCCTTGCACAACAGTATCATCTCTACAGTCATTTTCCACTTATCCTAATATCCTGCCTCCTCCCTTCTTTGCTCAACAGACATTCCCCTCTTACTCAATGCCCCCTTCACCCTATCCATCATCTCATCCTCGGTAGTCCTCTCAAGTTCACTCCTTCCACCTCTGCCTTCCACACCTCTTTTATTAATTTTCTATCAACCCAATAATCTCTCATCAACCCTATCTGCCACCTCATTTTGCACTCCTGCTCTCCTCCTCATTTCTCATTCTATCCAACCTAGCAACCCCTATCATATTTCTCTGACACTTCATCTCAAACACATCTAAACTTTTCCTTTCTGCTTATCTTAAATTCCAAGTCTCTGCCCCATAAAATGCCGTCGGCACAATCGCCGTTTCATACAATCTCCTCTTTGCATCCATTCACAGTTGCCTATTTCTCATAACACTTTTTAATCCCCCAATACATTTACTTACTTCTCTCAATCTACAATTTACCTCTAACTCCATTTCTCCCTCTCCTACTAAGTTTTTACTTGAGAGGGACTGATGTACTGAATGAGAGGGATGGGTGGACTATTTATATCTGGAGAAGGCCTTTGACAAAATGCCACATAAGAGATTGATATGGAAATAAGATAAAGTAGGAGGCCTCAGCAGAAACATACTGGAATGGATTAAAAAAGATACAGGCATCTGATACCAGTAGTAAGAGACAAACTGTGAGAACGGAGAAAAGTAGCCAGTG
>NC_134792.1:52027553-52077553 GCF_046742065.1 Oratosquilla oratoria | reverse complement strand
CCCAACGCCGCTCGTGAAATCGTTCTCTCTGGCCGCCGCCGCAGCAGCAGCAGCAGCAGCTACTACTCAGTAAGCGCCGTGTATCGGACCCAGGAACCCTATCCCCCCTCTCCCTCCCCCCCACCACCACCGACTTACTTTTCTGGCATTCCTTCTCTTTCCCGCCGACTGGACGAGATGAGGGGTGAAAGAAAAGAACGGAAGAGGGCTAGACAGTGCCACTGGGACAGGAGTAGATGAAATGGCGGGAAAGAAAACGAGGGAGGGAGGGAGGGACGGTGGGAGAGAGAGAATGAGAGAGAATGAGAGAGAGAGAGAGAGAGAGAGAGAGAGAGAGAGAGAGAGAGAGAGAGAGAGAGAGAGAGAGAGAGGGAGAGGGGGGGGGCAAGGAGATAAGTAGGTGAGGCGAAGAAACAAATGTGGGAGGAGGAAAAGGAAATGGAGCGAGAGGAGGACGAACACAGAGGGGAAAGGTAGGCTATGCGGGTAAAGGGGGAGTCTTGAGCGTCAAGGAAGGAGACGGGGAGGGGAGGGGAGGGGAGACACGTGCGCACCACAAGTCGTCTAGACTCTCTCAAGATTCACTTTTAAAACGCGACACACAAATAGTGCTGCCGATGCCAATTCAAGCACCAGCAGATGAACAAGTATAGAATGAACGAAAATTTAGCAAGCAGATGTGTGTGTGTGTGTGTGTGTGTGTGTGTGTGTGTGTGTGTGTGTGTGTGTGTGTGTGTGTGTGTGTGTGTGTGTGTGTGTGTGCGTGCGTGCTCGCCAATTGGGGAATTCCGCGGATGCTCTCTCTCTCTCTCTCTCTCTCTCTCTCTCTCTCTCTCTCTCTCTCTCTCTCTCTCTCTCTCCAGCAACCCTTTGGTCCTCCTCCTGCTTCTGCTGCAACAGGCCCGATCCGTCCAGCCTGAAGAGGAGGAGGAGGAAGAGAAGGAGGAGGTGGGGGTGATGGAACCTGCGAGGCTGCACTCTCCTCCTGGTGCAGGCTGCTGCTGCCCTTTAGATCTGTCGCTAACCTACTCTAACGCCCTCGCTCTGACAAGCGGACCTTCTACTGTGTCTTCTCCACGCCCTCCTTTATCTGCATAAAATATGTCAAGAGTGCCAAGCTGAAGAGGACCCACTCCCCTTCGACCACACAGCAGGTTTTGGTCCGACCACGGGACGTCCGTCCGTCCGTCCTTGCCCCCCCCCCCTACACCCAGAGGAGAATCAACAAATTCCATTTCCGTGTTGAAAGTGCGAAGACCCATCGTGACGGTGCGGGCATTGTGGCTCGTGCGACACGGTTCCGTGCCTTAAAACTCGTCCAACCCATTCTGTATACAGTAGATGGCGGCCGTGGCGTCTGGCCCATGACTCATGATGCCCCGGCTCATAACGCAAAACTATTTCTTCTGGGAGGCCACAGACCCTCCCTCCTCCTGGGCCATGACTTGAGTCGCAGCGCGCTCCCTACCACCACCACTCCTGCAGACAACCGACAACGTCCACTCCACTCATCTACTCCTCCTCCCGTCTCCCACAGCCCCATCCTCACCACCACCACCACCACCACCACCACCACCGTCCCACAAATTCCTTTCCGTTCCCAGGATCCCTTCCTCATGCCATCCTTAAGACGGTTCGCCAGCTCACCACCACCTCCTCCTCCTCCTCCTCCTCCTCCACGAGCCTCTTCCTGCCCTCCACCCGAAGGGATCTAGCTGGCCGCCGCCACTCCTCGATACTGCTGCTGCTGCTGCTGCTACCCATCATCCCCTGGCGAGGAGGAGGATTCGCCCGACAGCGGAACACTGGATGGAGTTCCTTAAGTTCTCTCCCCCAACAGCAGCGGCGGCGTCGGCGGGCGATGCCAAGTGGAACCCCCTGACGACGACGACGACGACGACGACGACGGCCATGTGTGTGTGTGTGGACGAACGGGAGGAGTTAAAGGATGGAAAAGTATTCAAGGAGGAGTAGGAGGAGGAGGAGGAGGAGGGTCGTGAGTTGTGGTGCAGAGAACGCGGACCGATGGACGGACGAAGAGGGGGAGGCCGTGCGCGTTCGGTGGGCATCACATCGCAAAGCGAGCGGAGAAGAGAGGCGGTCATGGAGACCAGAACGACGACGACGAGGAGGAGGAGAAAGAAGAGGGAGAGAAAAGGGAGGTGGCGGAGGACATGAAAGGAGGTGGTAGTGGAGTGGAGAGGAAAGGGAGCTGGTGGAAGAAGAATAGGAAAAGTAGAAAGGGAAGAGGGGGGAGAGGTGGAGGACGGGGTTGGGGGAAGTGGAGGTGGAGAACGGGGATGAAGAGGATAAGGAAAATGATGGAGGAGGAGGAGGAGGAGGAGGAGGAGGAGGAAGGGGTAAATTAAATACAAACACAAATAAGTAATATAAAATGCAAACATACCAGACGAGGGGGAGGAGGAGACCCGACTATGCATACCAAAACGACGATGGGAAACCTACAAAGTAGACACGCGAGGTGAGAGGGGAGCAAAGAAGCAACGAGAGAGGGATGGAGAGAGGGAGAGGGGAACAAGGGGGAGTGAGAAAGAGGAGACGGAGGGAGAGGGAGGGAGGGAGAGGGAGGGAGGGAGAGGGAGGGAGGGAGAGAGGGAGGGAGGGAGGGAGGGGAGGGAGGGGAGGGAGAGGGTGAAGGAGGAAAATGGCAGGCAGGAATGCAGAGGAGGAGGAGGAGGAGGAGGAGGAGGAGGAGGAGGAGGAGGAGGAGGAGGAGGAGGAGGAGGAGGAGGAGGCGGCGGCGGCGGCGGCGGCGGCGGCGGCGGCGGCCTGGGGCCGCGCTACACCAGGGCCAAACCTTTGTCCACTGTAGTTGCGGTACTTGTACTCGTTGTACTCTACGTGAATACGAGCAGTACGGGGTCCACAACCACCTCCTCTTGCTCCTCCTCCTCCTCCTCCGTGTGCTCACCATAATATGGTTGCTGGCTCCAGTACTACACCGCGTTGTACAGTACTGTTTTCTTTTCTTTCCCCTGAACTTGGCATAAACAGATGGTTGCATACGCTTCCGTAGGCCTTACTAGACCTCACATAAGGTCTGACAAAGTCCCGGGGAGGGAAGAAAGACAAGGGAAAACAGAAGACGGAGAAAAATCTTACTTATGATGCCTACAGCTCGGCAGTGGACGAACAGGAGGAGGAGGAGGAGGAGTATTAGGAATGACAAGAGTTGGTGGGATGGGAGTGGGACTGGAGAACATCATTCAGTAGTGAAAGCCGGAAGAGAAAGAGGTGGAGAGAATGTACTCGTTGGGGGAGTGTGAGGCGAAAGAGTTGGAAGTGGAAGAGGAGATTGAGGTGGAGTTGAAGGCAAGAGCTGGAGGAGGAGGGAGTTGAGGAGGTGCACGTGGAGGGAGGGAGGGAGGGAGGGAAGGTGGGGGTGTTGGAGAGGAGAAGGGCCAAAAGGGGAGGAGTGCGAGCAGCAGAAAAGAGGAAGAGGAGGAGGAGGAGTACATGGAAGAACAATTGGGGGAGGAGAAAGAACTGAAGGCAAGAAAAGGGAGTGAAGGATGAAGAGGAAAAGACGGTGGAGGAGGAGGAGGAGGAGGAGTAGGAGGAGGAAGCCTCTCATTGCTGCGGCGGTTCAGTACTCTGGTAGACAAGGGTGTGTGTGTGTGTGTGTGTGTGTGTGTGTGTGTGTGTGTGTGTGTGTGTGTGTGTGTGTGTGTGTGTGTGTGTGTGTGTGTGTGTGTGTGTGTGTGTGTGTGTGTGTGTGTGTGTGTGTGTGTGTGTGTGTGTGTGTGTGTGTGTGTGTGTGTGTGTGTGTGTGTGTGTGTGTGTGTGTGTGTGTGTGTGTGTGTGTGTGTGTGTGTGTGTGTGTGTGTGTGTGTGTGTGTGTAAGGTAAAAAAAAATTACTCATCAATCCATATGCGAGCTCTCATCCGGAAGGGTACAGCTGTCGATCAATCTTTGTTGAAGTCTACAGCTGTGAGAGCAATATTCAACTTCCAGGAAGTCCTCTCAACATTTCTTATGAGAATGCGAAGGCTCATGATCAGAATAGCGATAAGATCTTCAAAGCGAATTCTTCTTTTTAACTCGACACGTCTTACCCAATCTTGAGGACGAAAAGGCAAAAAAGATAATCGACAATAATGCGACCCTGACCGGCCCCAACGCCATTCTGAAACTCATTATCTTTTCTACAAAACATCCTGCCTCACACTATGAGGAAGAGCTGCCTCATGAAGGGAAGTTCCTTGCAAAGAGAGAACTCAACCTCAATATTCCAGCAACATCGGTGATTCCAGTCGCCCGAACTCACGACACTATTACCACCTCATTTGAAAGGACGACAGCACATCCACAGGATGGAGCTATCCTTCGTCACAACACCTATGGCAGTCCCTTTAATAGACAACAACTGGAAATTGAAACCTCTATTCTGTACAGAAAAAAGGATTGATAATGCCACACTTCATGTTTGTTCGCTTCAACAAACCCTCCATAAATATCCAGCTACTAGTTTCACTCCTTGCGGAGCTCTACTTCGATTATCCTTTCCCAACAATTGGAGGGCGAGGGCGGCTGTAAAATCCTACCAGACGTGCTCACCAAGCTGGAGCTCTTTAAGATGACCCCTGATTGTGTCGAAAGATATCTAGAGTAGAAAAAAAAAATGAGAACTTACCAATACCCTCATACCCCAAGCTGGATCCACATATACATATACTGTAGTACACTCCGAGTTCCTAACTTCGCTCTCACACTGGGAACATAAAAGGTTTATGCTCAACATGCAATTTCAAGTATCCTCGAGGTCTGTGTGTGTGTGTGTGTGTGTGTGTGTGTGTGTGTGTGTGTGTGTGTGTGTGTGTGTGTGTGTGTGTGTGTGTGTGCGCGCGCGCACGCGCGAGCAAATGCGGACCAATTCAGTCTGAAATCAAACCAGCAGCCATCAAACCCGGGATGGACCCATGCAGCACTGGTGACCGTGGAAACAAGGTCGACACTTGCTGGCAGCAGATTTGGTGACCCAGTAACAAGGACGAACTTTTTCTTGCCATTTAGTCGCAAGTGAACTTACAAAGTCCTCCGCTTCCTTGTTACTAAGACTATTACGGCCGGACTTTTTTCAATCACACGTTACTTAAAACGCTTTTAATAAAATACAGCCCAGGAAAGCGTCGAAGACCTCGTTTCCCCGAGAACATAGGGGGGGGGGGGAATCTCTCACCCGAGTTCATGAGCGCGGGACATGCGAGGGGAAAATGGCCCGAGGAGCTCCTTCCAACAACGTTCCACAACGCCAGTTAGATTCTTTCACAACATAAACCTAAGTCAGTGTGCGGGCGGCGCGGCTGCACACCCAAATGTCGCCGCTTACCTGCTCGACCCAACTTAGTTTGCAGGCGGGCGGGCAGGCGACGGACGCGTTTTTAACCACCCACCCACCACAGTTCGTAGTACCCTTATTAAGGTTTAGTAGAAACACAGTAAACTTGGAGGACCCTAAAAGGGTGTGAATGTAAACGGAGGTATCCTGCATCACTATTTAAAGAGGAGACGATAAGTTAACCGCCGTGCCTTGCAGTTGTTTTGTTCGTTTGTGTTAATTATCCAAACCAGACTATCACTTGTAGGAAAAAAAAAATCGACTGTCATTCTAAGACTGACGTCATCGACCAAGTTTTCCATGGTTCCATGGCGCGAAATTTGAAATGCGTTCCATTGGGTGCTGACATTCATTGTGGGACTGCGTCACAAGGGCAGGGTGGAAAAGAAAATAGGCACTGGATTTATCATTAAATGTTTCCAGCCCAGGTTATGGAAAAAATTCAACTTGTTGGTTCTTCTTTAAGGGCTCAAATACAAATATATATATATATATATATATATATATATATATATATATATATATACACAGAAAGAGAGAGAGAGGGGGGGGAAGAGAGGGGGGAAGGGGAGAGGAAGGAGGAGGGGGTGAGGGGAAGGGGAGGGGGACACAGGGAAAGAGGAACAGCACATGCTGCTCGTGCGCGTGCATGTGTATGTATTCATCTAATTGTAGCGCGCACATAGTTCCACCTTCGCCAGAGCACCTTATTTCCCAATTATCATAGCTAGTTTATTCATGGCTTGTTCCAGCTCTACTACACTCCCTTCAGTGAGTTGAAAGCAGCAATTAAGTCGTTTTTTCCCTTCGATCCTGGAACGTTGGCTTATCTGCCAAGTTGGGGACCCATTGGGTTGCTGCTGCTGCTGTTCGATCTTGCTTGTGCGTTTCACTGATGCACATTCCAATCCAGGGCGAAGTAGACTCTCGCATTTTTCCATGCAATTAAGAGCCACCTCTATGTTCTGCAGCCATCCGTACGGCTCTCCCACAAACTTACTGGTGTATGCCTGTCAAATGACATGTCCTTCATAACTCTCATACCTTTACTGTTTTGCTTTTGTGAATGTTTCACTTCCCAAGAAAAAGTTCAATGATTGTCGTTTTAGACTACTCCCCATTTCTACCGCTTTACATATTTGCGGGAAATGAAATTAATGTTCTCCTTCTGGCTCCAGGCATATATGCTGTCGAGATACTTTCTGCAACATCTTACAGTCCTCCTCGCTTTTCACTCTTCTCATGATCTGTGCGTCATCTGCAAACAAGTTTGCGTCGCTGACTCCTCGACGTCCCTTAGATAAGAAACATTACAGATGCTAGCAGCAGCAGCAGCACCCAACCTTATGTGGCTCTGCTGCCATTCACAACCACATATCCTCTCCTCGTGCACCTGACCTTCAAAACATCTTTCATCTATTTGTGTAGTTCCACCTCCTATTCTCCATAAAAGACAGATTTCCACGAATGACAGTTGCGAGATATTTTACGGGGGGCCTTTTCCAGATTTAGGTACATGTATAATATAATCCATCTCGCACTCTTCCTCTCTCTTCAATCACTCCCGTAGTAAGTTTGACATGATTTCCCAGCTATGAAACCCAACTCACTGCCCATCGCACTGACCACTTCTTCTTCTTCTTCTTCTTCAAGGCATCTCTCACCCGCCCACCTTTCACAATTCTCACGAATGCCATCGTACCAGTCAATGAACCGCTCTGTAATTCTGTGATGCTTCCTCCTCACTTCCTTTGCGCCCTGGCACCACGTTTTAGCACTCTTCCAATGCTGTGGGGCCAGGCTTTCAATGAATTAAAGCCAATCTTGCAGGATTTGCTCCCTACATTCTTTAACTGCCCAGCTGGAGATCCCATTAGGCCCTCGAGCTCTTCTTTCGGCGTCAGTCATTCCAAAAGATTAAAAACGTCCCGTACGTTTATAGCTTCAAAACCCATAATAAACAATATATATTCTTCCTCGACAAAACAGCTCTCCTTTATTGTTGCCTTGTGTGTGTGTGTGTGTCTGTGTGTGTGTGTGTGTGTGTGTGTGTGTGTGTGTGTGTGTGTGTGTGTGTGTGTGTACGCGTCTGTGTGTGTGTGTGTGTGTGTGTGTGTGTGTGTGTGTGTGTGTGTGTGTGTGTGCGCGCGTGTGTGTGTACGCGTCTGTGTGTGTGTGTGTGTGTGTGTGTGTGTGTGCGCGCGCGTGTGTGTGTACGCGTCTGTGTGTGTGTGTGTGTGTGTGTGTGTGTGTGTGTGTGTGTGTGTGTGTGTGTGTGTGTGTGTGTGTGTGTGTGTGTGTGTGTGTGTGTGTGTGTGAGTGAGTGCGTGCGTCTGTGTGCGCGCGCGCAATAAGGCTGGAATGCGTTTGACAACCCAGCGCTTCCCACGCGGTACACTCCCTCCCTCCCTCTCTCCCTTCCGCCCGCCCTCCCGCCCGCCCGCCGGCCTCCGAGTAAAGCAGAAACCCGGCCATAGCCCGGCGAGGAGGCCCTGTGCAGCGCAGGCGGCTTGGCTTCCATCACCAGCGTGGTGTGTATTGCGCGCGCCCGATACAACGTCCATTACTCTGGTGACACATTCTTCCAGCTTTTGTGACACACTTTTGGTGACGCCCACTCTTCCACTTACTAGCTCATGCATCTCCCCCCCCCTCCGCCCATCGTGTCAGAGGTGACCCTCCTTTTATCCAGCATTAAGGGATTGTAGGAGGTACTACATGTGTATGGGGCAGGGAAAAAGCTGTTAAGGGCAATCAAAAGTGGCGGAACTTGTGTTAGAGTTGGGAACGGTGGGAGTGAGTGGTCCGAGATGGCGTGGTTGCTCCCTCCAGGACTGTTAATGTTACCCTGACTGGTCAACGACAGGAGGTAAAGGCAAGGGTGGCGGGCAGAGATTGAGGGAAGGGGTCGGTGAGAGCCAGTTGTCGTTTGCTGGTGACATTGCGCTTGTGGCGGGGTGAGAGGAGGGTCAGTGACGGAGTGGAAGGATGCAATGGAAGGAAGGTAAATGTGGGCAAAGTGAAGGTTACGAGATGTAGCACCAAGGGTGGGTGAGGGCGCCAGTGAGCTGGAGTCTGTCTTAACCCATTCAACTCCGATGACAAGATGTCTTGTCATTTGGTCAAATAAAACAAAAAATCATAAAACACCAAAATGTTTGATCAAACACCAGAAAAATATGACGTCAGTCCTCGCTTCGCTCGCGAGCGAAGCGAGGACTGGCGTCATATTTTTCTGGTGTTTGATCAAACATTTTGGTGTTTTATGATTTTTTGTTTTATTTGACCAAATGACAAGACATCTTGTCATCGGAGTTGAATGGGTTAATTAATTAAAGAAGTGAGGTGCACACTTTTCAGTATTTAGGTTCATATGTAGCGGGGAATGGAGGAGTAGGGGTGGAGGCAAAATGCAGAACGAGAGAAACAAGCATGTGACTTGGAGGAGAATAAAAATGTGTCATTACGCCATGCACATAGGTATCTGGGGATGGTTGAAAATACAAAACTGGGTGAAGGGTGGTCGTGCATACGACACTGTATGCTGCAGAGATTGGAATCTACGGGAGAAAGGAGAAATTTAAACGTGCTCGAGATTAAATGAGAAGTAGGATGGGTGTTACAGAGACGGGCAGATTTAGTTATGATGAGGCGAAGAGGAAAGCAGGTTTGGAAAAGGAGCAGCCAAATAAGGTTGATGAAAGACTATTGGGATGGTTTTGGGCACATGGGAGAAATGAGTCAGGAAAGAGTAGCAAAACAAGTGTAGAAGTCCGAGGTGGATGGCGTGAACCCAAAGGGAAGACTGAGAAAGAGAAGTGAGATGGGTTGAGGGTTGCCAAGTTTAGTAAATGGGGAATGTCTGTTGAGCAGGGAAAGGAGATGGCAAGAGATAGGAGCGAGTGGAGAATGGTTGTGAATAGAAACTAAATTGACGTGGCCCGAAGTGATTTCTCCTCCTCCTCTATTTTGGCACGAATGGACGAGGAGGGGGAGGGGGAGGTCACCAAGTCAATGAAGCGGCTGGCCTTGCTCAGGATGTGTTATGCCTTGCTGCTGCTGCTGCATCTCTTCTAACCCGAGCACTGACTGGGTCGGGGGGCAGGGATAACCCTACATCAACATGGAGCTAAGAGAGAAAGGACAACAAACAGTTTATGGGAGTAGGATGGATACCTAGGGGGAGGATACAATCTATCTCTGCCAAATAAATGACAATTTTTGACAGTGCTCTCCCTACACTGTGTATGTGTGTATATATATATATATATAAATATATATATATATATATATATATATATATATATATATATATATATATATATATATATATATATATATATATATGTGTGTGTGTGTGTGTGTGTGTGTGTGTGTGTGTGTGTGTGTGTGTGTGTGTGTGTGTGTGTGTACGTATGTACGTGCGCGCGGGCGGAGTTGGACCAATGTGCCTTTCTCAAGAATCCCGGCCTCTCTCGGCCCTCCCGGTCGTTCTTACGAGGCACTCAGCAGCTTGCCCTTTACGACCAATGCCACTACTATAATGGCTCTGTTCTCATGGTGCCTACCAGGCGGCCCTACTAAGGAATGCCAGGCTTCCTACCAATTTTGCACTTTCCCTTTCCCCCACACTCCTTCACCCCCTCGCCAGGACGTCCCCCATAGCTGGATAGAATCCCCTGGCGCTTGCCAAAATAACAACAACTGTAAAGCCACCACCTAATACCACCACACACAAAAAAATTGACACATCACATGAAAGCACACACACACACACATACACACACACACGCATACGCACGCACACACACCATAAGAAAGTGGCACATCACATGAAAGCACACCGCCAGCTCGTCAGCCTCCCACCCTCCTTTGGGAACAGCGTTTAGCCTCTTCAACACGGCGGTGATGTGGTTCGGACATTCTTCTTCTTCTTTTTCTTCTTCTTCTTCCGGCTGATATTAGCCAAAAGATCTTATTCGGCTGGGATGGGTGGACTGGAAGGAAAAAAACGGTGCTCTCGACGCCTGTCGGTCTCATAATGTCGAGGAGCAATGCTTCACACCTTTTTTTTTTTCCCTTTACAGCAGCCCCATCTTCTCTCTCTCGGCCCCCTTACACTGAGGGCCAGTGCCAGAAAGAATAAATGAGAGAGAGAGAGAGAGAGAGAGAGAGAGAGAGAGAGAGAGAGAGAGAGAGAGAGAGAGAGAGAGAGAGAGGGAGAAAGGGTGTAGGGAGGGAGGGAGAGAGGGGGAGAGAGGGGGAGGGAGAGGGAGAGAGGGAGAGAGATGGGGTGGAGGGAGAGAGGGAGAGAGGGGGATGGAGGTATATATATATATATATATATATATATATATAGAGAGAGAGAGAGAGAGAGAGAGAGAGAGAGAGAGAGAGAGAGAGGGTGGAGGGAGGGAGGGAGGAAGAGAGAAAGAGGGTGGAGGGAGGGAGAGAGAAATAGGGTGGAGGGAGGGAGGGAGAGATAAATAGGGTGGAGGGAGGAAGGGAGAGAGAAAGAGGGTGGAGGGAGGGAGGGAGGGAGGGAGAGAGAGAGGGTGGAGGGAGGGAGGGAGAGAGAGAGGGTGGAGGGAGGGAGATAGAGATGGGGGGATAGAGGGAGATAGAGATGGGGGGATGGAGGGAGGGAGATAGAGATGGGGGGATGGAGGGAGAGGGAGAGTGATAGTGAGTAGTGAGAGAGAGAGAAAAAAAAAACTATAATTAGAGAGGGTATTCCGATGGCGTTTGCCTACGCCCGAAGCCGGTAATCCCGTTGTAGGTTTACGCCAGGTTGCTAGTTACAGTCAGCCAGTCATCAGTGGCCGTCGAGGACCGAGCCAGCCGCCTCACAGCAACACTAAGTAATAGAAGAAGAAGAAGCCCAACACTCCACCACGAAGCTCATAACAGTCCGTGTGTGCGCCCCGTTTTATAACACAGATATTCTATCTCACACCAAAGGACTCTATTTCATTGATGGGAAAACGATGGGCGGGTTTAGGCTAACTCGATCAATCCATTTGTGCCGCCCGTGGTGCAATTCAGACATTTTATTCTAACTTAGAGGCGCACGACTTTCTTTGGCTTAACTAATGGGGCGGGGGCGGGGAGGGAAACTTCCGCACGACTGGTTTGGGTTTTTTCTCGTAGTGTTTCCACCCCAGTCATCAGGCCAACTTACCCCCTTTTGAACCAGTTCTGTTGTATTCAAGAGCGCCCCACCACCACTACCACCCTCACCGTCATCGCCCTAACTGTATGTATGCCGACGCCCAACACCACCGCCCGTCATCGAGACCACCCGGACTCGCTTCCTCACGGGCAGTCATGAATGTTACTTACACACACACACACACACACACTCACGCACGCACGCAAACACACAGACTGGACAAATAGGGTGGCCCCGACCGCAGTTGAAGTCTCAAAGCGCAGACTTGCTTATCTCTCTTCAAGCTGTATCACTGCAAATACTACTACTACTAATAGAGTGCCGCAACTGCTCCTCGTACCTTGTGAACCTGTCTCTCTCCACAATGAATTTTGACTATCACCGACAGCGACACTGACAATGACGACACGGCCACTGACACCACCTACTACTACCACCTACTATCACCACCAGGTTTTCGTCAAACTTGATAAACGTGGATCTAGACGAAGCTAGGCTACTCGGCGACACGAGGGTGGCGGTGGACCTTCAGCTGAGCGAAATCTCGATCGATCGAAAGCCTACTCACTCGGGCCTGGAGTCCCATCCCAGCTGAATAGAATCGCCGAAAAAGGGGGACCTCAAGGCAAGCCACGGTCATGAAGGAACTACACCCAATACCCACCCCCGTCAATGTGGGCTATTTGTAGTACCCATCACGAAAATATCACAACCTCCGTCACGATGACATCAACACAACCCAAGCCACACCCTGGCAACTTCAGCAGCCCCAACCCCCAGCATGGCCACACCCACCCACCGCCCTTCCTTCCTTCGGCAGCTCCAGCGGCCACACGGCCGCCGCCGCCGCCGCCGCCACCACTACAACCACCACAGCAGCGGCAGCAGCAGCAGCAGCAGCAGCAGCCGCCGTGCCCAACGCGTAGCGTTACACGCATTGCGAGCCACGCCCTTTTTCATTCATTCCGCATCACAACTCATTCATTCTCCTTCCTACTTCCTCACCCCGCCTCTCCTCTCTCTCTCTCTCTTCTCCCTATCTCTGTGTCCCTTCCGCGCCTCTCTTACTCTTTCTCCCTATCTCCCTCTCTCTCACACACACACAAAACTCTTCACCGACAACTCAGTTTCTACTCCCCTCTCTCACTCCCTAAACTCGCCACTCCTTTAAACCTCCTCAACACGGTGACGTAGATGATGATGGGTTTTATTCTAGCGAGAGTCTGGGGGAAGCGACTTCGAGTAACATTAATTAAGTGCGAATTTCAGCCTGGAAGGCTCGAGTGATCGAGAACCTACCCAGTCTGGAAGCAATGCCCCAATGGCATCCCTCCCTGCCTGCCTCCCTGTGCTGCATCAAGTCGCCGCCATCCGGAACAAGTGGCCCACCACATGCGGCGGCGGCGGCGTCACCGTGTGGAAAGCTTTAATCGTCCTTCACAGCAGCAGCAGCAGCAGCAGCAGCAACAGCAGCAGCAGCAGCTATTCCGAGGTGGTCGTCTTCCCGTCCTTTACTTACCACTCCTTTTCCTCCTCCTCCTCCCTCCCACCTCCTCCTCCTCCCTACGCAGCCTGCTCGCTCCTACTTGACGCCAACTCCCCCTCCCACTCAATACAAACTCTTTAATGCACCCTCTTGTTTAATATCACCTCCGCCTGCTCATCATCATCGCTGCCGTCGACCTTCTCCCATCGCCGTTTGCTCGATTTTCCAATGTTGCTCCAGGCCTCTCTCTCTCCCTCTCCTCGCTTCGTGGTCGTCGTCGACGACGCCGCCGCTTCTTTGTCTCTTCCTCCGAAGGGCACAACTCCCAGGGAATCTGACGCCCCACAGTTCACGGGGCAACGTTCAACCCCCCCACCCCCCAGGTATGCACTTGGCATTTCCTGCATCCTCCTCCTACGAGGGAGCTCTTGGTCATCTCTGGCGGGCGGACACATCCTGGCATTTCTGGAGGTTGGAACGGCTCCACTAACCAACCACCAGGAGGCCACACCACTCCCTCAGTGATGGCGACACGATAGACTAGAAACCGTCACAATAAACATCACACCGTTCAACTCCTCGCTCCGAAACCAAGGGTCCCATCCCACACAGCCGCCCTCCCCCCTCCCCCCTCCCCCGGACTTGGATGTCGTCGTCGTCGTCGTCGTCGTCACTGCACGGATTCCGGCTTGGTAACCACTCGGCGATCTTCCTTATCCGCTGCCGTGAACCGAGTGGAGGGGGGGGGGGGGTTCGAGCAACTTGTATCCATGTTCAGCCCCTGCAATGGGTCACGTATTCCTGCATCCGGTCACATTACACCAAACCAGCCCCCACATTCTAGTAAGCAGCATGATATAGTTAATTGCAGGTTTTAAAACTGCCCGCCATCCGGCAACTATCATTCCTATGTGGCAGCATGTCTGTCTGTCTGTGGCCTGCCTTCGGAGGCAAGCAACATACACACATCTTCATCAAGGCATTTCGTTTCAAACTATAAACTTGCATCTTGTAACAGAGTATATATCGCTGAATACCACCGGATACATCCCGTCAGGATCGATCACTGGATGCCGTCCACCCTCCCCCCCCCCGGGCCCTCAGCTGAATAAAGCAGTCTGTGGCGTCTTCCCAGCACGACCGAATTTCGAGAGCGGGCGGGTGCACACACACACCCTTTCTCTCTCTCCGTCTTGAGGGACTTTAAATCTCCTCTCCCAAATCGATAAAGGCTAATCGTTTCTACATCTGTTCTGGTCAACCAATTCTATTCAGCCGAGGGGGTGGGGGTAGTGGGAATCGGGCGCGTCAAAAGGTTAAATGTATTTTGATACTTGCTACTGATGACTTGTACTCTTGTGCTTTATGCTCCCAGGCAATTTCACTCCGCCCAGGAAATCCATCAACCCCTCCCTCCCCTCCCCCCGCAGACAAAGGATTATTATACAACAATCTGTCTTGCAGTGACGGGTCAGTCCATCGTCCACTTCTACCACATAGCTCAACAGATCCCTTTGCCCTCATCTACCAGTTTCTCTCGGCTGAAGAGAATAGCCTGGCGGCAGCGAGAACGAGATCATAGAAGGCACTCAAAATCTTAAACGAGACGAGCTTTTTGTATTCCGAATACGAGTGACGTTTCGGACCTATCTGGTGCTATCGTCAAAGATGTGGACGGGAACCTAGAAAAAACCACCCGCTCGCGCGGGATATGTATTGTATTGTGGGAGGGAGGGGGCAGAGAAGTATGTAGGAAAAGAAAAATATAGTTGTATATGAAAGAGGGCTATTGCCACTGAGCGCTTTATATACCTTGTACACACACACACACACATATATATATATATATATATATATATATATATATATATATATATATATACTGGTGTATTTTGCGAGCAGGTTCTCTTTTAAACATGTTTGATTGAATATGACAGCATTCTGGAAGTTGTTAATTTTCTTTCTTTGTTTTCTATTTTTCTAATTTATATATATATATATATATATATATATATATATATGTACACGATAGTTCCAAAAGTAATGACTCGTACATATTATATATATATATATATATATATATATATATATATTATATATGCACCTAGGAATCTGAGGGGGTTGTTTATGACATTGTTATCATTGTTACGATTCAACCTTCACGCTCATAACCTGAAATGTTCATCCCTTTGTTGCAAAGATTGACGGTGTAATTGTCTAATAAAGTAATCCGTGTCATGGATGTGCGTCAGTTGCAAAGATGCATCACTGAATACCTCCACACAGAAGTGGATCCAATCGACATTCACTGGCGCTTGGTGACCGTTTACGGAGCCGAGACAGTTATGTCAGCACGGTTAGGAGATGGGTTCGTCGATTCTGGAGTGGCGACCGAGAGTTAAATGACAAATGCGCTCCGGAGGGGTGTGTATGCACAGGCCCTTGCTCATCGCTGGCGAAAGTACATTGAGAAGCGGTGTGATTACGTGGAGAAATATATTCTGGAGCAAAAACGCCCGTTCGTTTTAATATTACCACTCCCGTCTTCGTAGCTCATCAACTTTTTGAGTTACGAGTATAAAAAAAAGGAGGCATTATTTTTTAAACGCCTTAAGTGTACACACACACACATATTATATATATATATATATATATATATATATATATATATAATATACATATATATATATATTGCGAGAAACAGAGGAGAAATTCAAAGTATAGACGGTAAGATCTATTGTATATCATCTCCAGGACAAATTGTTGTTTGTCTGAAGATGTCTGCGCTTTGAATTTCTCCTGTGTTTTTTTCACGTATCTCCACGGTGAAGTGAGGTTTCTGCATATATATATATATATATATATATATATATATATATATATATGTGTGTGTGTGTGTGTGTGTGTGTGTGTGTGTGTGTGTGTGTGTGTGTGTGTGTGATTGTGTGTGTGTGTGTGTATGTATTTGCAGTATACAGGAACGGAACAACGCTCGTTGGGTCTTGTCTCCTCTCTAATTGATCATACCTAGCCTCAAATTCATGTGTGTTTGTGTGTCTAGTGATCTCTACAGAACGCAATCTATGCACCTTCTCTTTCTGTGGCACCTGTACAGGAGGACGCGGGGCAGAAATCGATCCGGGCCGTCGTCCTTCGAGGCGGGAAAAAAATGTCCGTTTTCATCGATCCAGTCAACGGCCTCCGTTGCACGTTATGGATGTCGCGGTGTCCTCTTAGCTTGTTTGCTACAGTTGATGAAATTAATTTTACCCAACACTAGATCATTTTACTCATCTATGGCCTCCCTGAATTGACAATAGGAAATAACCCCCTTCAAAACAAAACTCGTCTCGTGACATCCATTAATGGTATGTCATGCTCACAACTATAAAGATAGAACCGGGTACGTTTAACGGTCTTTCTTTGATATCCACAAGACAGCACTTTCCAAATTCAAACGCCATCGATGCAACCGTACTCCCACCGTTCCTACTGACGTCATTCCTGATCTCTTTGCTACTGCACGATGCATTCATATACTCAGATTTCGCTGAAGTGGTCAAGTTACTTTAAATTAGTTCTTTCGTGCAACAGTGAAGCATTTTCTGAAGACAATCAGTTGAGGTCATCTGAACTAACACCTTTGGCGTGAAAACACACTGTGAAGATTTGGTTCATGCAAATCTATTTTACATAGCTTAGGGCTGTTCCTCGTGCTGATGGTAATGGTTAGTGCTGCCTTGGTATCACGTCGAAACTCTTGAAGCAATCATTATAATTTAGTTTCTTGTAGGTGATAGCCGAGTGTCGACTGATTCGGGGGGGGGGGGATAAAACCTCGAACACGGCGGGGCATATCCTCATCCAGACTGACTGACGTACGGCGATTCCATTCAGAGGGAGCACCGACTCGCGAATCCCTCTGCTGAATAAAGTCGCAAACTGAGGGAGGCCTACAAATCGATTCATAATCCGGTGACTCACCGGTAAGTTCACTCTGCTACATACCCACCAACTACCTACCTACCTAAGACAGCCACCTCCTCGTAACAACAATAATGGATGTCAGGGGTACTATATAAATCAACATTGAAACGTTTAACTCTTTTGGACTCTTAGGAGCTACTATAAGGATCTTTTCTGGGTTACGCCAAAATATCCAATTCAGCGCAGATGGTCACAATCAACTCCACCTTTTCGGGGCCAACACTCATATTGTCTATCGGCAGCATAATTCATTCAGTTCTGGGAGATCCTTTAAGGTAGGGGTTCTCAACCGGGGGTATCTATACCCCTTGGGGGTATGGAAACCAAATGCTGGAGGTACGGTACTCGATCTCTTGGTAATGGTATCTATCTTATTTAATATATCAATTTATACTTGGGTAGAATGCTTTACTACTAACTAGCATTTTCATTCATATTTCAAATTGAAACAGGATTCTCTGCATTGTCATGTATCAAATCAAAGTGGAGAAATCCACTTCATGTGTCAGATGACATGAGAGTCGCTTTGTCGGTAACCGTGCCCCGATTCCAAGCTTTGATTGCACAAAAACAACAGCAAGTATCTCTAGATTAGTATGGGTCTGTGTTATGTAGTCCAGTTGTAGTTGATTAATTGCAGCTGTTTGCACATTTGTCATATACTATTTGGTTGTGTGATCCCTTCGGCAATCCATCTTAAATACCTTCCGTATCGAAGATGTTTATATATTCTAGCTACCCCTTCGCTAACATTTTTTTTCATTCACCTTTTTGTCCGCAGACGTACATACCAGACGACTGAAAACGGTCCTTATTGTCCAAAGTTTACATTTAATGTTAAGGATGTATGTGTCCCGCAGCCGAACACATTCAAGCAGCGGGTTCCCTGCACAGGCAACCCTAGGTTACAATACAAGAAAATAGAAGACGTTCCTGTTACCTGACACCGCCCCCCACCTCCATGTCGATGCCGATCTGACGCTGTCGAACCGAGACGCGTTGTGCGCCTGAAATAGTAAAACATCTCTCGAGTGAGCGTGAATCTAGAATGCTCAGTCTGTTACATTACGGTTCATCCTCGTTATCTGCAATGCTAACGGCCTCAACTCAAACTCATCGTTGTTTCCAACAAGGTTTTGGATAATGAATGATCCTTGGGTGCTAGCATATATACGCTACAATCCTCGCCGCGTCATGACGTCATGACGCTTGTAATGTCACCTTAGCTGACTCGTCTATCACGTCCTCTAGCCATCTGCTCACGCCTAAACACATTTCATCTCATCTTTACAGACGCAATATCCACCCCTTCTGCAAAATTTATTTGTAGCCTATTAGGTAATATTCTGAATCCTACTTACAACTTAATTAAACGACTTCCAGTTGCTGACCTTATTGGGATGACCTCAACCGCGGCAATGATGCCAATATTCAAAAGCCCTTCCCCCGTACTTCAAAACAGACTCCTATATACCGAAGGACCTTTCCCCCCTCACATGGAGAGTGACCGAGTCAAACAACAACCCATCAGAAATGAAGACTCAATCCTCCCACCTCAGCAGTTTAGGAAGGTCGACCCGGCCACGCTGTTTGGGTCAAAAGCAATGCAGCAAGTTTGTTCTTACACAGTAGGGACCAATAGCTGGAGCTTGTCTGTCCCCACCGTTTCACAGTATGCTCCTTATCCACTCACAATAAAATATAAAGAAATTTGGATATTTAAGTTTGTCAGATACGTACAAAGAGGTGGAGGACCAATACTATAAAAAAATCATCACAAAACACAGTGAATGAGTTAATAAGATATGAAAACTAACAAATACAGTAAATACAGACAAATGCAAGAATGGTTAAGAGGAATGCAAAAGTAGAGAAATCAAGAAAATGAGAAGATTCAGAAAAAAGAGGAAGATAAAACAGGTAATAAATTCCCTATACAAATATACACAGATTGATAAAATCAAATTTATAGAAAAATAATGCTTCAAGGAGAAAGAAGTAGACATATTGTGCTTTCCCAAAACCAAACTCATGGGAAATATTGATGCTTAGATGGATGAATATATAACACATGAACAGGAGAGGAAAAATGTGAAGTGCTGTGATGATAGCAGTGAAAGGAAGGATCAAGGTGGAAGAAAAGGAAATGAAAAAAAGAATGGCTGACATTGAAGATGACAATTACAAGTGTGTGGGTGGAAAGAAATCATATTGCCATATATTTCTCAAAAACCTAGAGCAGGAAATGAGTAGAATTAATGACAAATACAGCTGAGCAATGGGAAAGAACCACTGAAAAAAGAACAATGACCCAATGGGTGAAAGAACCAGCATGTACTTGCAAAACTGAATTTCATCTTAATCAAAAAACATGAGGTAACATCACTAAATTATGTGACAATTAGGAGCCCTACCATTTATAAATCTGAAAAACTTTTTGGGTTGGTCTTTGCATTTGTCGTGCGTGTGTGTGTGTGCGAGTGTATTTACCTAATTGTAGTATACAGGAAAAGGGCAACACTCGTTGTGTCCCGTCTCCTACTCTTCAATTTTATGCCTAGCCACAAATTCATGTACAGTTCCAACTTAACCTATATCCTATATTTTGATTTGAACTCATGTATTGTTCCAGTCTGGGCTATATCACTTCCTATGCTATTCCAAGTATTTATGCATTTACACGGAAAACTGTATTTATTTACATCCTTTAGAAATGTGGTCTTTCTTAATTTGTTCCCATGACCTCTAGCTCCCTCACCCTTAATCAAGAGATCTCCTATGTCAATGCAACTTTGGTGACCTGAATAATATAATCATATCACATCTCTCTTTGATCTTTCAAAGTTGGCAGACCCAATGCTTTTAGTCTTTCCTCATATGGTTTGTTTGCCAGGCTGGGGACCAGTTTAGTTGCTCCTCTTTGCGTTCTCTCAATTTTGCTTTATCCTTCATTCTGTGTGGGGACCATACCATTGTTACATATTCCAGTCTTGGATGTATTAGGGTTTCAATGAGTTTTTTCAACATCTTTTCATCCATATAGTGAAAAGCCACTTTAATTTTCTGCAGCAG
Organism: Oratosquilla oratoria; assembly: GCF_046742065.1. Taxonomy (NCBI): domain Eukaryota; kingdom Metazoa; phylum Arthropoda; class Malacostraca; order Stomatopoda; family Squillidae; genus Oratosquilla; species Oratosquilla oratoria. The sequence goes on along the minus strand of NC_134792.1, from coordinate 52,057,476 downwards.
TTTATATGGCTCTCCCACAATTCTGCTGCAATGTTGGTCAAGTAACTGGTTGTCTTTTAACAACACTTCTAAATCTTTCTCCTATTTTGGCTTTTTTAATGGGTTCACTTCTCAAGGAATAGTTTAAAAATGGTCTTTTAAAATTGCCCATTTCCAGTACTTTGCATTTTCTGGCAAATGAATTTCATTTCTCAATCTTGGCTCCATGCAAAAATAGTGTCTACATCTTTTTTGCACTAGCCCACAGTTCTGTGGTGCATGTATGAGGGGAGGGGGCTGATTTACTGAAAGAATTTTACCATCATCAACTTGGCATGACCAGAATTAACCGAGTTAAATCCATCTCAAATTAACATTTCTATATGCAATTGTCATCGTTTATTCTGATTACCACCAGGCAATTTTACTCAGCTGAGGGAAGCTATTGCAGATGTTAAATGGATCATGGAATAATAAAATACATAATAATACATTAAAATACAATCATATTGCTGTACTCACCATTGTCCTTCTTCAACCCAACTGCAAATTTCTTACCTGTAAAAGAAATAATACTTACTTCAGTTATGTGTAGCAGAAAATGGAGAAGTAGGGGTGGAGGTAGATTGTAGAGTGAGGGAAGCAAGTAAATGTCTTGGGGGAATGAAAAGTGTCATGAGAAATAGGTAGGTGAGGGTGGATGCAAGGAGAAGATTATGTGAAGGGGCCTAAGATAGGCAGAGAGAAGTTTAAATGTGTTGGAGATGAAGTGTTTGAGAAGTATGGTGTGGGTTATGAGGATGAATAAAGTGAGAAATGAGGTGAGGAGGAGAGCAGGGATAGAGAGGGAGCAGGCAGATAGGTATTTACCTAGTTGTATTATATGAGAAGAGAGCTATGCTCATAGTGACCCATCTTTGTACCTATCAGCATCTAGTTTGTTCTAGTTTTTGTACACACTGTTGCCTCATCCAATTTGTGGGAGTGGGTATGTGCCTTTGACTTGGCTACTTCCTTTATAAGAAGGAAAAAGCAGAGGAAAAGAAGCTGCCAAGCCATAAACCCATGAACTGGTTGACTTTTGTTGTATTCAAATATGAATGGTGATTGAAAGAAAGCCACTGCTTGTTTACCACTCTGAAAATCCCAGAACTTTTAAGACACACAAGATCTTAAAAGAAAGACTGCAAGTTATGTGGAGAGCAAACACAAAAACATGGGTCACCAGGCAATTCTTTACCAAATAGATAATCTTGTCTTTGGTCCTTCTGTCAAAAAGTATCTGCAGGAAAATGGCCTTCCACTAAAAGCGTCACCATTCCTTGACAATGCCCCTGCTCATCTACCAAGCCTTGAAGATGACACTTGCAATGAGTTTAACTTCATGAAGGTCCTCTGCTTCCCACCCAATCCCCCATCCAGGTCATCGCTAACTTCAAGAAATTGAACCAAGTACTTGTTCTACTGCTGCTTTGAGTTGACCTAAAACAACAACCTCACCTTTCATGAGTTCTGGGAAGAGCATTACAATATTGTTATATGCCTACACATTCTTTATTTGGAAAAAAGTTATGGCCTGACATTGTGCTTGAACAGGATTTTGAAGGATTCAAACCCAAACCTGACCCTGATCTGGAAGAGTTGGAGGAGATTGGGTCCCTTGGAAAGTCTATGGGCCTGGAGGTGGATGAGGGAGACGTCAACGAGCTCATCAAGAAACACAAGGAGGAAATATCAATGGAGGAGTTGAAGGAGCTACAGATGCTGCAACACAGAGAGGTCTTGCAGGAGATGAGTAGCAAGGAGGAGGCAGAGCCAGAGGAGGTTATCTCTATAGTGAGATAAATGACATGTTGGTAAAGTGGGAGAAGCTTTCCAGCTTCATTGAAATGAAACATCCAGAAAAATTGGATACTGGTCATGCTTTAGTGCTTTTTAATGACACTTGCTTATCACATTTTCATAACATTTTGAAAGGAAGCCAGAAACAAACTTCCTTGATTAAGTTTTTATTCAAAAGGCCGGCAAGCAAAAAATGCTAAAAACGAGGCCAAAAAGGAAAAAAAAAAAAAAAAAAAAAAAAAATAGAAGTGACAAAAGGGGCATTGGGAAAGAGGGTAATGTCTATTGAGGAAGGGAGAAGACATAAGATAGGTGAGTGGAGAATGGTTGTATATGGATGATGCTGTGATGCATGGAAGAGATGGGGGGATGGGGGGTGAGGGGAGTATGTGTGAAAAATATTTTGACACAGCAAAGGGATTTCTCCACGTCTTTTCTTTTTCTGCATGAAGGTATGGAGAGAGGGAGGGGGGTCACTGATTAAATGAAGCAGCCATGCTGTGGATGTGCTGTGACTTCCTGCATTGCTTCTAACCAAGGGCAGTGGGCAAGATACAGGGATGACCCATTATCCAGGAGGAGCCAAGAAAAGAGGGAGGGAGGGGTGGTGAATGGGAGTGGAGTATGTGGGGATGAAATGGGTGGGAATGGAATTTTATGCCTTTGAGTTTGCTTACCTCCCCTGGAAGGGGGAAAAAGCGATTGGTATATGCATGTACATTTTCTTTTACATTTCATTATGTACTTATAAAGCATATTACATGCATAATCTTAAATAACATGTTTATTGGATAAATCTGGGTAGATCGTGGGGAAACTTGCTTTAGGATATGAGCATATTGAGTTATGAGTTCAATCATGGAATGAATTATGCTCATATGTTAAGGTACCACGGTATACAAACAAACAAATATATATATATATATATATATATATATATATATATATATATATATATATATATATGTATATATATATATGGTGCGGAAGTCAGAGGTGAAGAGTGAACTTGAGGGATGACTGAGGATGAGATGGATGGAAGAAACAACAAGCAATGCCAACATGTTAGCTGATGATGCAAAGATCATGAGAAGAGTGAAAAACAAGGAGGGTGGTAGACTACTGCAAAAAGATCTAGACACTATTTTTGCATGGAGCCATGAATGGGAAATAAAGTTCAATACAAAAAAAATGCCAAATACTGGAAATGGGCAATAGTGGTAAAAGTAGTGGTGAAAGACCATCCTTAAACTATTCCTTGGGAAGAGAACCTATTACAAAAGCAAAAAAGGAGAAATATTTGGGAGTGTTCATAAAAGACAACCTGTCACCTGACAGACATATCTGCAGGATTGTGGGTGAGACATATGGACTACTGCAGAAGATCAAGGTGGCACTTCACTATATGGAAGAAGAGATGATGAAAAAACTCACTGAAATCCTAATACGTCCAAGACTGGAATATGTATCGGTAGTATGCTCTCCACACAGAGTAAAGGATATATGCAAGATCAAGGTGTGAAGTGAACTTTAACATTAAGAAATGTAGTATAATGGAATTTGGAAAAAGCAAAAATAGAATATCAGGTCAATATAGAATTGGTAACAAGGAAGTAAAAAAAAAAAAAGTAGACTCAGAAAGGGACCTGGGAGTGATTATCTCAAGTGACTTGACACCTGATAAACATGTCAATAAATTAGTTGGAGAGACTTTTAACTTATTAAGATCAATGAAAGTGGCCTTTGACTACATGGATGAAGAAATGGTAAAGAAAATAGTGGTTGCACTGATAAGACCTAAATTGGAGTATGCTACAACACTATGGGCACCTAGTACAAAAAAGGAAATTAGAAAGAATTCAAAGAGCAGTGACAAAAATGGCACCTACACTCTCAAATTTGACATACAAACAAAGATTGGATAAATTACACCTATCAACACTGGAACAGAGAAGAGAAAGGGGTGATTTGCTGACCATTTACAGAATTATGAAAGGGATGGAAGTTCTTGATAGAGAAGACTTATCAAAATGGGACAGAAGAGAAACAAGAGGACACAAGAAGCTAACGAAGGACAGTTGCAGAAGAGATTTGAAAAAGAATAGCTTCCTACACAGAGTGATTGATGTCTGGAACAAACTAAACGGAGAAACAGTGAGTGCCAAAACTTTACAAGATTTTAAGAACAAACCGGATGCGGAGAGATACGAAAACAGGTCACTACGAGCATAGCTCTCATCCCATAAAATACAACTAGGTATATACAGAGGGGAGCAACCAAACTGGTCTCCAGCCTGGCAGATAAACCATATGAGAAAAGACTAAAAGCATTGGGTCTGCCAACCTTTAAAGATTGAGGAGAAAATGGTGATATAATTATAGTATTCAGGTCACTAAATGGGATAGATTGCATTGACAGAAGAGATCTCCTCTGCTTTCTTTTTTGCCTCCTTTATCTTGTGTTTTGAACTCTTCTTTTTTTCTTTGTACTTCTAATGTGTTTCTCTCATCCTACTTTGCAACCAGTCTGTGAACACTTGCTTCTTTTCTATAACCTTCTTCACTTCATAATCCCACCATTTACTAACTACCCTTCCTTCTATTTCTTTCTATTTCTTCCCATCATCTTTGTTCCACATACTATCTTCCCAAACATTGCCATTCACTAATTGAAACACTCCCATTCCATTTCCACTTCTACCTCTATTCTATTCTTCACCACCTCCCACACTTTTCTCAGCTTCTCCTTGTGCTCCTACTCCTTTTCCTTCTCATTTATGCAGTTTACTCTAAGCACCTCCTTACCTTCTGTCCTGTTCCTCTTCCATTTATCCTTCAACACAGGGCCAGTTACAGTACACCATCATACATCAGGCAACATGATGTGCGCACAAATATAGGACTCATATTGAATAGGTTGACAGTCAGATCACAAAACTAGCTCTTTGTGACCAAGCATCAAACTCCCTTATTCATCAATCAACCTCCCCCAACCCCATATAATTTCCACAAAATAATCCCAACCAAGAGAAGGATTTTCTTTGAATGAATTGTTATTTTTGGTGCAGCAACATTGTGGTTGTATGGCGTTGTTAAAATATAATGAAGGCAGCAAAATGGTAGCTTTAAATATTTATATTAAAAATCAAATTTTGCTATGGTAAAAATTATTAATAAGCACCCAAAACATGAATGCACCAAAAGGAAATGAGGCGAGTGTCTCATGTCCCATGGAAAGGGCCTTCTTTCCAAGTACTACCTGCGAGATGTAGAATATTAATCCTTACCATAATAACAAAAGAGGTATCACTCTTGTAGGTCCATCAGACTGGGACACTATGCTAAGAAGTGTTGTGCTGTATGGGGGACTAAGTAGTCATCGCAGAATGGTTGTGTTTCCTAGGACATTAGGTAACTATGCATGAGACATGTGTAGCCCATCTGGAGATGGGTCTGTGCAATCTCTGAGGGTGCCCTTCTATATGTACACATGTCCACGGATAGAAAGCAAAAGGGGTCATCTCCCCCATCTCAGTGGTGGTTATCAAAACCTCCCATGTGCTCTGCCAATTGCCAAGAACTGTCAACCATATAGTGCAGATGTCATGAAATGGAAAGGGGCTGGAGGGAGCAATTTGAGTGGCTGCCTCTTTGGCCAGCCTATTGACCTTCTCATCCTTGAAATTCCCACATGTGCAGGGACCCAACAAATCCAAACATGGTAGCCTCTCTGCTGGAATAGGTAGAGCCTCTCAAAAACTGATAATACACGAGGATGAAGGGAAGAAGGACTAAAATGTTCTAAAGCTGAGAGACCACTACAAGAATTGCTAATAATTGAAAAGATGAAATGGAGAGATTAAAAGTTATACTTAAAGCTAAGATAATGGCAGATAGCCCTGCCATAAAAACTGAAACAATACCAAGAAGGCTACTGGCGTGACACAATTAAGGGAATATAACATACAGTATCCAACTCCAGCATCAGACTAAGGACCATCTGTAAATACAGGGATGAAGTCAAAATATGTGGAACAGTGCTTAGGAATAATGCATGATATTCATAATCTGGTATTAAGATTCTATTAGGAATAGCAGGGCTACAGACAGGAATGTTGGGGAATTGCCAGTAGCCAACACTAGGAAATCAATAGGGACATACAGAATTGGAAGGAATGTCACTACAGCTCATCAATGAGGACTGGCAACACAAGTGCAATGGAAGGACATCTGCATCTACCAATAACCAAGGTACTGGGGATGAGAACGCACCAGTTGCTATGCAAACACTGGCATGGTACCCAACAAAAGGCTTTAACAAGGATGACACAAACAAGGTCATCATATTAAGATAACAGGGCAGGACTCCCAGTAATGGATTTAAATTGGACAAATTTAGATTTAAGAAGGAAATAGGCAAGAATTGGTTTACTAATATGGTGGTCAACAAATGGAACAGACTTAGTAACCATGTAGTGAGCGCTGAAACTATAAGTTATTTTAAGAAACAGACAACTTTATGGATGGGGATGACAGGTGGTAATGGACATGGGACTGCCTCCTGTAGGCCTTATGGTCTCTTGCAGTCTCCTTCATTCTCATGTTCAAAGTGGTAACTTGTGTTCACACCACCATCTTTCACTCATACACTACTAGCACAGAACAGTGCTGGCTACGGAAACAAACTGCCTCAAACACGACCATCATACAGAGGCCACCAAATACTACACATCCTACTTTAGCTATACTCAGATGTTTCTTCCTTGAGTGACTTATGGGCCAGCCTATTGGCTGCTACCAGTTACTTGGGAGGTGGATGGAGTGAACATGAGGGGAATGTCTGTTGAAGAAGGGAGAAGACAGCCAATAGGGGTGAGTGGAGAATGGTTGTGTATGGATGATGCTGTGATGCATAGAAGGGTGTGAGTAAGGGGTAGGGGATATGGGGGGGAGGGGGAGAGGGTGTATGTGTGAATGATATTTTGATGCAACCTGAAAAGTATTTCTCCCTGTCTTCACTTTCTGCATGAGGGGACAGAGAACCCCCATTAAATGAAGTAGCCTTGCTGTGCATGTGCTGTGTCTTGCTGCATTGCTTCTGACCCAGAGCAGTGGACAGGATGCAGGGATGACCTGTCATCCAAAAGGAGCCAATAAAAGAGGGAGGGGTGGTAAATGGAAGTGGAGTATGTGGGGATGAAATGGGTGGGAGTGGATCTATGCCTTTGATTTTGGCTACCTCCCTCGTAAGGGAGAAAAAGCCCTTGGTATATATATTCTGATTTCAATTCATGTATTGTTTGAGCCTGGGCTATATCACACTTCTAAGCTACTGGTTCCCAAACTTTTTCAGCTTGTTACTCAATGCAACATACCACATTAAGTATATTACCCCTTTCACAAAATGCTGTCAACATTGATATACATGGCTAAATCAAAACACTAAAGATATTTATATTCATTTATTGTATTTGAATATTGTGCATCTCTAATGACTATTGCCAAAGATGTCAAGAACATCATTGGGATGGATGGAGTTGCATGCTTGAAGCTAGCTGAGGAATTCTTGGCTTCATGGTTGAAAGTGCCAGCCTGGCATTGTTTGCCACATTCAAACAAGTCCTCATTTTTGTTTTCATCCCCAGCACAGTTGAGAAACCCTTCTCACAGAGATACATTGTTGAGAATGATACCAACGACTTCAAGTTTTCTTGGACAGAGTTGGTGAGTCAGTCATGAAATCCAAAAGGAATCTGCATTTTAGTTTAGGAATTCGATTTTCAAGGCTTCATTGGCTCACACTGTGATACACTCCTCCCTTGCAGGGAAATCATCATCATGAATGGCCTCATCAGGTACAGAGAAGGAATGAATGATCCAATGAAGACTGACTGTTTCTTGGTCACTCTCTGGAAGGTAGTGATGCATGCTGTTTCAAGCCCCTTCAAATGGTCACTCATCTCTTTGTTGATGGTCAGTAGAAGTGATCCAGTATCATGACTATTCTCCTCAACAAACTGGTCTAGGATTGGGAACTGGGCAATCACCCCTTTTTCCAAGTGCAGAATCCAGAGTTTCAGTTTCCTCAGAAATGCAGTCACAGTTTGATGGGCATCAATGACAGTTGTGTTTCAGTCCTGGAGTTGCAGATTACCATTGTTCATCTCCACAAATATGTCAGTCAAGTAACAAAGTTGAGCAAGCCACTCCTATCAGTGAACTTGGTAGTAAAAGGAGATCCTTTTTGTCACAGGAAATCCTGAATAGCCTTTAGGAGTTCAATGACTCGACGTAGTGCCTTGCCATGTGACAACCAGCGAATATCGGTGTGGAAGAGCAGAACTCGATACTGCTCTCCCATTTCCTTGCACAGCTCCTTGAATCATATATGTGAATTCACATCCCTGGACTTGATCAAGTTGAAGATTTCCAACACATCTTCAAACACTGACTACAGATTACCAGGCAGGCTTTTCAATCCAAGAGAGTACGATGAATAATACATCCAGAAATTTCTGGATTCACAACAAGTATGAGGCCCCATAATCCACGATAATCACTCATCATTGGCAATGCTCCATCAACGGAGACCTGGATTAAAAAGAAAAATTATTATAGATTGTATCAGTTAGTCATCCTTATCTTTTGCATTATAATCATGTGGTCTTAATCTAATGTAATTTATTTTGGTACTTCAGTATAAGTACAAAAGGCTTGATATTTTTTTTGTAAATCATATACAAAATATTAGTTACACTACAGCTACTTGTACAATAAATAAACTGTATATGACTATATGCCATGTAATTCATTGCATGTTTACTTTAGACTTCATATAAACATCTCTCCCTACCTGTTGGATGCTGTTCCAATCCAATCTTAATAAGAAATTGTTGATGATATTGAAGACATCTTCTCCCTTCATGGTTGTCAGCAGATTCTTGCATAATAGGAACTCTTGATCTTGTCCTGGTGGATATAACGGTCAAACCCCAAGGAGAACAGTGCAACTGGCTCACATAATTTATTAAAATTGCAAGGAGACTTTGCTATTTCAGCTTTCCTTGATCTCTGTTGTAATTTGGGACAGGATATCTAATGCCATGTCAATGACTCATCAGTGGATTGTGTTGTTTGATAGAGATATGGCACTCAGTTTCTTTGCTTGCTCCTCCCCACATACTTTGCTCACCATCTCGTATACACAAGGCATCATCAGATTCTCTGCAATGATTTGGCATTTCTGTTGTTCGCCAACTTTATATGCAACAAAGTAGGACCACAGCTTGAAGCTTTTGGGCTTGAATTCCAGATCAACTGGACTGGATATTCTTCAGTGCTACAGCCCGACAATGAAAATAAGCCTGATCCTCAATTTGAAGATTTGGATGGCACCTCCTGAGGCGAGTTGAGAGTTTTGATGGCTCAAGAGGCTTTCATTTGTCAACACTTTGTGACATACCACACACTGTGGCCAGTCCTCTCCACCAGAAGGTAAATTCACAAAGCCATGGCCAAGAAAGGCATCTGAGAAGGTGCATTCTTTTTTTTTTTTTTTTTTTTTGGGGGGGGACATTTTATTGTTTAATCTGCAGAAAAAATATATATATAAAAGTGAGGAATAGCTTAGAATCCAATATATTCAAAGTAGTTATGCATATACATGGAAAAATGTGTGATTCACCATGGTCTTGATCTTGGATCACGTGTTGGACTCGTGATCGACAGCTATTACCCTACCGGAAGAGGGCTCTGAGCTCATATATGACCGATCTATGGATAATGCTATGTGCGCGCGGGTGTTTCACCATGGTCTTGGATCACGTGTTGAACTTGTGATCGACAATTATTACCTTCCCAGATCAGAGCTCATACATGCCCAATCTATGGGTTGCTGTGACCTTACTTTTACACACACACACACACACACAAAACTCCTTCCCCCAACAGAGTTGCCGGCTCGCAGAGCAGCAATGCTGAAAATATTTCAGTCCTGGGCGGGAATCGAAATAGGACTGCTGGAATAGCGGTTGCACAGTGTGTTTGCGTGCGTGCGCGAGCAAGCTCGTTTTAAGAGGACAAGAACTGGGGAATTACGCGAGATGCCCTCTGTGCTTCCATCGGTCAAACTTAGCTTTGAATTCGCTGTTCTCAGACTATCATGTGCGTGTGTGTGCGTGCGAATCTTGTATGTCCGGTGCGTACGTTTCCAAGTGTACATAAATTTAAGAGTGTACATTTTGTGTGTATGTGTGTGTGTGTGTGTGTGTGTGTGTGTGTGTGTGTGTGTGTGTGTGTGTGTGTGTGTGTGTGTGTGTGTGTGTGTGTGTGCGTGCGCACGACGCAGGGGGAGGGTGCAATATAAATAGTCAAATGCGCAGACGATGTCGTCACGCGGGAAGCAGACACTAGCACTGCCCCCTACCGCCGCTTTTGTTTGCTCTCTTCGTTGCCGTTTTCTACTCGACCTCGTCCTCCCTCATCCGCACACCTGCCAACAACATACCGTCTCCCTTGTCCGATGCACACCTACCTTTACTATTACTACTACTACTACGACCACCCCTTGTGCGGTGCACACCTACCTACCTTACTACTAGTACTACTACAATCACTACTACCACCACCCATGGTTTTACTTCCTATCCCTTCCCTCATCCTTTCCCTTTTCTAAAATCACCCCACCTCGCAACTCGACAGTCGTATTCCCAACTGCCTCCATGCAGAACACTTCTCCCTCCCGCCCACCACATTTAAAGAACCTTTTCCCAACTTGCAAACTTCCCTCACCGTATTCCATTTCTCTTCAGTTGTACTTATAAAAGCTCAGTTGCAACCGTTGGCGTGAAGGGCTCGTAGGCCATGTATGGTTTTTTTTTTTTTAATTGAGGTCAATACAATGATACCTAAATATTTTATTTTCAGGATCGCCAGGTAATGGTAAACAAACCTCCTTACATTCTGGCTGCCACCTCAAACTCCCAAGCCTTTCTGGAACTACATTTTCACCAGTTCATTATACTTCTGCAGTCAGCACCTACAAAAAAGAAAAAAATATCCGGGCCTCTGCGAGCATTCTCACTTAGTCATTTGGAAAGCTCTTCTAACCCCTATGGAGGGGTCGGACACTGCCCACGGACCGTCGTTCAGTTGTGTCGTATGTGGCTGGTTGCCGAAAGGCTGCTTTAGGAATACAAAGGAGATGCAAACAGCAGACTTGTTGGTCCTTACGTGACAATTTGCAAGTTGACAATGAAACGGTCAAGATCCACTGACTTTAAGTATACGAGCTCACGATGCTGATAAAATTGGGGTTGGAATCCCTATAATCTTGGGGATTTTTGAAGTGTTAAATACACATGAACTTCCGACAAGAACAGGTTGTTTCAAGTATTTACAATGTGGTTAAAGAAAAAAATATTCATTGGTGTTTGATCTCTTATAACTATTCTACAATCATTGTTTATTGTTATATGCTACGGCCCACTATGAAATAATAATTTATGTTGATATTAACGAAATCATGGATCGTTAATTAAGACTCCAATTCATCCACCTCGAATTCTACGTTTGGATAAGCTAAACAAGTTCACTTGGAAGCTCTTCATAGGGTTTATTAGTTTATTCAACTATTCTATTACACTTCTTGCCAAGAAAAGGTCTCATGCAGTGATTACTATATAGAAAAACACACATGAAGTATTAAGAAGTTAATCTGCATTATGGGGTGTTAAATAAAACTGCTTCCGAGAACGCCGGTACTCATGACGACCGTTCCACCGAGCAGCACGTCAGGTAGCTCCTGTAAGATCATGGTCCGGCATTTCCATACTTCTTTTCCGGGTTTAGGCCCCGAACCACTTGTCGCAAGGAGACACATCACGGTTAATGACGTCTTTCCTTAGTTGTGTGCCCAAGAGCAGATTTCACCTATGGAGACCCAACGTTCTTGACACTTTTTCCTGGTGCATTTTATTTTCTCAATGATGTATTTCCATAACACAATATTCCTTTCTGAACGATTGAACTGGATTTTACATCTGCCTTCTGATGTCATCTTCCTTCTCATGACGTAATCTTCATTCTCCTCCGATTTTGATCTCAATCCATGAAGACATTTTCCTTGATATCATCACACGGCGTCAATCTGCTCCAGCTATCTCAATCCCTACACGGTTTTTTGTAATTTCTAGATTCCTTTCTGGCGCCTGGTGATTTCATTTGCATTCGATACACACATTGAGGTGTTTTAATATATCTTATCCACTTCAACCGGTTAACAAAGTGTTCATACCTTGTTTATGCCAAGACCAGGTGGGTGGGTAGTTCCCAGGTGGATGGGCTGCAGCCAAACACAGCGAAATACTTTGGTCTTTGATCAGGCTACAACAGCACAACTTATAATCCACTTTTGACAAGGGGTGGAATTCAAGGCAAGTGCTCTTGAATACTGTCATACTTTCTTTTCTTAATATTTTTCTTCTAATCAATGTCCAATAACTTCGTCCACCCGAGAAAAAAAAAAGGCGCTGGTCAACGCAAAAGTACATGGTAGGCTTTCGCGTTGATGCATCGCTACATTATTTTCCCCTAATTCCCACGAGTCGACGTTTCCCTTCACTACATCCTCCGTGATTACTGTATTTTGTTTCCACAATCGCACGAGTCTTGATGCACTCCACTCCTGTCCAATGCCTCCAGTGAACCCTCTTATCACTTTTATGCTCACCAACGAAGTGCCAGATTCAAGATTCACATTTCAAAATAACATTCCCTAGAATTATATTTCTCTTCCTGGATTTCAGTTTCATTATCTGCCGTAATTTACGGTGACTTTGTAGTCCTAATCAGCTTACTAAAGCTAATAATACACTGAGGAGACGACTAATAACAAAATGGGAAATTACTTTGTAACCTATTTTAATAAGAAAAAATAAAAGTTTATCCCTCCTACGATTGCAATTTTCGTGGTAGCTGCACGAAACTAGGATGCCTTTGAGCCATCAATAGTCGAAGGCCATCCCACGAACCAGGCCAGGGTTTCTAGCCTTCCTAGCACTTGGAATGTACCATCCCGGGGTCTACATCCGTACGTATGCAGCTCACTTCGTATTGTTGGTGTTAATGTTAGTGGTGATGTTTTTGTTGTAGATGATGTTTATATCTTAAGACTGATGATGATTGATAATTGGTGAGGATTGATGATATTGATAAATGGTGATGATGATAGTAGTAACAATAACATCAATAATGACGATTCGTTTTTAACGTCAAAGCACTGCCCATGCATGAGCAAGGACGGCGTCTCTTTACGGCGTCTCTTTGAATCTGTCAATTTAATTTGGCCACGACTCCGAACTCCCTTATTGCTGTCGGGCAGGACCTTACTGGCCCCACACACTCCCACAAGTATCGACGCTCTAACGCGCTCAACCAACGAAAACCTCAATAACTAAACAGTAACAGTAACAGTAGTAGTTGTAGTAGTAGTGATTGTAGCAGCATTGGTAGTAATAACAACAATAATAATAATAATGAGTTTGAGGAACCTGTCCAGCGCCCACAGACCTATGTCACACCTAAGTTCCTCCCGGCGCTTTTCGCTTTTTGCTTTTCGCTCTCTCTCTCTCTCTCTCTCTCTCTCTCTCTCTCTCTCTCTCTCTCTCTCTCTCTCTCTCTCTCTCTCTCTCTCTCTCTCTCTCTCTCTCTCGTCACGTGAATCTGACCACGTGGAGACGCGGCTCGCGCTCTCCATGGCGGCTATTTTAATCGACGCGGTAGATGAAAGCAAAACCCGTGTTGGAGTGTCTGAAGCTGCACACCAGCCGCTGACTGTGACGCACAAACATTTGCTCTTCCAATACCGCAGGGATGTATGAAGTAGATTCAGTTACGGCAGACGTTAGGCGATTCTACTGGGCACCTTGGTGCGCGCACCCCCGATTCGAATACGCACTTTATTCGTTTCAAACAACCGAAAACCTTCTATTAACACGACAAAGCAAGTTATGTAAACAAATGGGCCTCTGTCGCTAATTCTGTAGTTGTTGCCGCCAGTGAACACCTTCCGCTGACTTGCTGAGTGGTGTCGTGTCGTCTTCTACAGCGCAGCGCGGTCAACGTCGCGGACAACACGAGAGGGTCTCTTCAAATCTCCCTGTATTATTGATTAAACGTGAGTAATGTTCGATTTCTTTATTCCCTTTCTAATTTTAGTGTTCTGGGGGATGCAGGAGCACTTTTAGTTAGACTTTTTTCAACACTCCTGCAGCACAATTGAAACTGTATTTCTTCTAATTTTCCAAATGTCAATGCTTCGCAGAAAATGCCTGATGACATATTTCTCAGAAATAGAGCGGATGAGTCGTCCCAAATCATGCGGAGTCGAGCGCACTAAAACCGAGAAAGGGTATGCATCAACTTGCGTCATCTGATATCAACCCGGTACGTGTCCTTCCACCCTGTAGGCCTGCCGCCAAACTATTTTATTCAGCTGTAAATGACCACTCCCACGCCGAAAAGTGTAAATCTATCTAGATTAACTCTGCCGGACAAAAGTGCATTTTACCCTTTCTCTTTGCTAAAAACACCCTGGCAATGTCATTCAGCTCTACAGTGAGCGACTCCCATCGTTTGATGTTATCATTACTGTTTATTCTATTTTTCCCCCCAGACTTTGGCTATGGTGATGCTCTTCTCTCCCCTGAAGAACACGAACGTCTGGCGTTGGACAGAGGCAAATCTGAGACGGGCGTCACCGTTGCAAATTATCGACATAGTTCCGATCCTTTCCCTCTGATGACAACCTTTGATCTGAGTAAAATCGTCTGGTGTCAAAACTGAATAAAACCTATCTGAGGCCGCGCCGCAGCGACTGGGCCGAGCGATGCTACTGTGGCCGGGTGGACTCATTCACCCACCGGGTGGTGGGGTGGACTCATTCATGTTACGACGCGGACCGACCTGGAATTGATTGTGAACCGATCGATTAATGAATTACAATCAAACGAACGCCGGCATGTCATTCTCGTTCTTATCGTCTGGCTATCGTTCCGACACTATCACTACATATTTGTCCTCTCAAGATATGACCATACTCTTACAATGAATGATGGTTATCAGTACAGAGTGATCAATATTCAATCTTCAATTCAAAATAGTTTTGGCATTCTACAGCGAGACTTGGCAAGAATATTCTTTATTGTACAACGGCCATTTATACGGTTTTTTCTTCCATGGATACCGTGAAGTGATTGTTTCAGTTGAAGATAGGATCTCTTAAAACACACAGATTGTCTTATGACAAGCGATTTACACACACACACACACACACACAAAATGTGGGCACCTAGCACAAAAAAGAACATAAGAAAATTAGAAAGAATCCAAAGAGCAGCGACAAAAATGGCACCTACACTGTCGAATCTGACATGAACAAAGATTGGAGAAATTACAGTTGTCAACACTAGAACAGAGAAGGGAAAGAGGCGACTTGTTGACCATTTTCAGAATTATGAAAGGGATGGAAATTCTCGATAGAGACGACTTATTAAAGTGGGACAGAAGATAAACAAGAGGACACGAAAAGAAACTAAGGAAAGACAGTTACAGAAGAGACCGGAAAAAAATAGCTTCCCACATAATGTGATCGATGTCTGGAACAAACTGAACAGAGAAACAGTGAATGCCAGAACTATACACGATTTTAAGAACAAACTGGATGTGGAGAGATACGAAAACAGGTCACTACGAGCATAGCTCTCGTCCCGTAAAATACAACTAGGTAAATACACACACACAATTATATATATATATATATATATATATATATATATATATATATATATATAAATATATATATATATATATATAATATATATATATATATATATATATATATATATATATAGCATGTATTCATATTCACATAAGGTCCAAACATTTACAATGCAGTTACAGAAAAGGTTTTTTGGTTCATAAGTGACTCGTATTCCGGGCTCCTCTGTAGGGTACGAGAGTCTGGTAGAGCTTCCAGTCATTGTCTATTTGCTCCTCATTTTATGTGGGGTAGTGGTTCCACGAGATCACATCCTCAGAGACAGGATGTTTTTAATTGTTTGAGGTGGGGTGTCCAGGTTTCTAGTTCAAAATTAGGCCAGGAACTGGGTCTCTTCAATCAGTGAGAGGATGGTATTTCCTAGCTGTTGTGATGCGGCATACCTGTGTAACAATAATGCCTACAGAAGTGCATGGCGATTGGTTTTGAGATGGAGAAATGAAATCCATGGTCTTCTGCCCACTGGTGCACTCGGCTTACATTATATTGGAAAAAACTGAATGGTATAAGCAAAGTGAGTTTTAATGCACGACAGGGGTAACTGACTGATATACAGGTTATAAGTTACTTTTGGGGGATTTTGTTTTGTCATCTATAGCTAGGCTGGAAAGAAGAATGATGATCCTTAGGGAAATCCTTTTTGGCTGGGTGCGTTGTGAAGAGTTGGTACTATTTGTCATAGGAATGTTCTACGGTTTTATTAGGCAATTGTCCTTTCGGGCAAGCGCGCTGCGATCCAGCAGCTACAGGCGAGGTACGGCACAGAGGGCGGCAGTCAATCAGCACGCACAACACGCGCGGACTTACGTTACGGCAGGACGCGACCTGACCAGGCGGATATACTCGTATAAGGCCGACGAAAACAGCCCAAGTCGCTGAACGTCTAGGATATTGACGGAGAAAATCTCTCTTGTCTCTCTACCCAATGCCTCGGAGGCCAAACAAAGAGCATTTCCACCTCTCCCAGTAGCAGTCTCTCAAGCTACCTCCTCGGAGACGCAATAATCGTCTGTAACATCTCTCCACCTTCCCCAGCTGCCGACGCGTGAACATCAAACCCAGCAATCTCCTCCGGAACAGCTACCAGTCTCTCCCTCTGCGGAATCTTCTAGGCGCCCAACCCCTGGCGAATCACCGTACTCAAGCCGCGGCGAATTTACAAAAGGTCCCCTGGGCCACGCTTTTCACTTGTAATAACAACTTTCCCACCCTTCTAATGTTTGCTTTCTAGATAGATCCTGCCCCATATTGCCACCTTACTGACATCTAGCGCCCAACGTAGGACCGCTGCTATTCCTGACATCTGACGCCCAACGTGGGGCCATTATCTTGATAGGGTTTGAAAATTGGAATATGAAGTTGGGCATAGCTACTCAAAAGCCTTAATGACATTTTGTTGATAGCAGATGATGGGCACCTTCTGGCTATACTTTATTGAAGAGATTTAATATAAAATATGTTGCAGTTGGGCATAGTTTTCTTATAGCTGGAGAAGGAAGTGTACTATTCCACTTCTAAGAATATGGTTGTACTTTTGTGGTGGAAGGTGTTGTAAAGTCTGAGAATGGCTGTCATTTAATGGTACCCTTTAATGAATTTGGGTCTGAGATTTATGTGGCAAGGTGATAAGAATTGTGTGTTTGCTATTGTTTCAGCTACATGGTAAGGTGAAGATATGAATATGGAACCCGAGTGCGACCCAATCTGCGACCAGTTAACATATTTTGTAAGTTGGTAGACACTAGATTCGTGCCTATTTCTTAGGGGCAGGCAATGTTGTTCCAGTTTTCAAAAAGGGTGATAAATCTTCCATGCACAACTACAGGCCAATCAGTTTGTCATTGGTTAGAGCTAAAATGCTAGAATCAATAACAGATCACATGGTGAGACATAATTTGATTTGTAATTCACAGCATGGTTTCACCATGGTAGGTCATGTGTAACTAATCCTCAGTTTTTTTACACAAATGTCAACAAGGCATCAGACGACAATGTTATTTACATTGACTTTAGTAGAGACTAGTAAATAGTGTCAAAGCATACAAGGAAAAGTATTTGAATGGATAAGAGCATGGATCAGTGACAGAAAACAGCTGGTTACTATCAATGGTGTAAAATCCAAATGGGGGAGTGTTACTAGTGGAGCTCCCTAAGGGTCCGTTTTGGATCCCTTATTGTTCATTATGTATATAAACGACTTGGACAATGGGATTATTAGTGATGTTAGTAAGTTTAAAGACGATACTAAAACAGGATGCCAAATCGGGTCCGGAGACGTCGGGATACTGCAGGAAGAACAAATTGTTCACATGGTCTATGAAATAGCAAATTGACTCCGACATCTCAAAGTGCAGTGTGTTAAATCATGGTTTACACAACCCAGAAAGCAGATATAGCTCAGGCATCTTTTTACAGAAAACTGAATGCGAGAGATTTGAGGATGCTATCGAGTCCTGACCTTATATCCAGGAAACAAAGCATAGTGCCAGGAATAGAGCTAACAGAGCATTAGGTTTCATTGTTAGGACAGTTACAAATAAAACTGCAGAGGTAGTTCTGAAACTCTATCTGGCATTAATTAGACCCATCCTTGACTATATGGTACAGTTTTGGTCTCAATTATAGAATGGTTATCAATTCACTAGAATCAATACAGAAGAATGTCCAAAGCGATACGTGGATGACTTTATGGATAAGGACGATAGGAGGTAATGTTCATGGAACTGCCTGGTGCAGGCCTTATGGGCTCTTGCAGTCTCTTTCATTCTTATGTTCATGTAAAAGTTTCGAAGGGATTGATTGTGACAGAGGAAGGAGCAAGGAGTATGACTGATGGGAAAGGAAAATGACAGTGCAATAGGAAAAGGCTAGGTCCACAGAGGGACATTAAGATTATGAAAGGTGGTGAGGCATCTCGGCTGGATGGCTGTCAATCAGTGTCTGAAAAGGGGTGGTACGGTTTTAGTGAATTTATTAGTGAGGTTGTTTAATGTGTGCTTGTTGGAGGGGAGTGTGCCAGAGGACTGGTGGAGTGACTGTATAGCTTAGGAGGGATTAGTTTGCTAAGCATAGTTTGAAAGGCTTATGGGTTTTAACTAAGAGGACTAGGAGAGGAACAGAGGGAATATATGATGAGGAGCAGTGAGGTTCAGGAAGGTAGAGAGTGCGTGGATCAAAATATTGTGGCAAGGCAGACTTTATATTATTATTTTTTTTTTTGGGGGGGTTATATAGACTGCCTATGATCGGGTCGACTGGCATTTTAGGAGGCACTGCAGATAAATGGGATAGGGGGAAGGTGTTAAGGGCAATCAAAAACTTTTACACGTGGCATGGGGGGGGGGTTGTTTTCACTCTTAATTTTCTTTTTTCTGCTCGATTTCCTTACCCTATATCTAATAGTGACTTATCGTTATCTATGTACGAGTGTCCCCAGTAGGGTTACACTATCATGAAGCTAAAATCAACTCCGACAACACATATTTTCTTTAGACTCTGGTATCCTCTTGCGACTTGTCATTTACTTGTTTTCGTTCTTTTTGGTCTCGTCTGCAAACATTTTTAAATGGCTGTCTCGCTCCTTCCTCAAATCGCTCACTGGCTGTCACCTCCTCTTTTCTTGGGACCTATTTCAACATTGCTCAGTTTCCAAGGCAGATTATTTATCAAAGGATTCACTGAAATATAACTGCGGTTATTACAGTCGACTCTCCTGCCACTACACGTAAGGCCTGCGCCATTGAGTCTCGGATTTTTAAATGTTTATTTCCACCCATCTGAAACGAAACGATCCGACAGAAACTGTTCTCTTCCAAGACACCGTCTTTCTCTTAACACCAACTTGTACTTTTCTGCGCTCGTGAGTGACCACAGCGAGTTGAGCAGTGCCCCCCCCCCCTCCCTCTCTTCTACGCCTTCTTGAGCCTCAGTCGACTAGACCGCCCAGTTTCAATCTCGGATACAACGTACTGTACAAACCAGGATTCTCCCGACACCTACTATTTTGCTTTGGCGGTTTCGATCGCAACTCGAGTGAGGCGGAGGATGAGGGAGAGGAAGAGAGGACAAAGAGGGGAAAGAATAGGGGGAGGGGAGGAGAAAGAAGGGGAGGAGAAAGAAGGGGAGGGGAGGAAGAACTGAGGACGAAGAGGAGAAAGAGTGAGGAAGGGAGGAGAAAGAAGAGGAAGAGGCGGAAGCGGAGGGAAAGGATGGACAGGATGTGGAAGGAAAGAGCAGAGGAGGAAAAGGAGGGAGGAGGAGGAGTAAGAGGGAGGGAGGGGAGGGGAGGTGAGGTGGATGGGTGGGACGGGGGAGGTGAATAGGTAAGAGGTAGGAAGGTGGAGTAATATACTGTAGATGGATGATAAGTGGAAAAGAGTGAGAACAAGGAGAGGAATGTAGGGAGGAGGCAGAAGAAAACGGAAGAGATGAGGGGGGTGAGAAGTAGGAACAGGAGGTGAAGGAGAAGCGAAGATGAGGAAAATGATGATAAGGAGACGGTGAAAAAGGCGGGTGAGGAAGAAGGAGGAGGAGATAGGAAAGAAGGTAGATAAGGAGAAGGATGATGAGAAGAGGCAGAAGATGAAGGAAGTGGTGGACAACTATATAAACGAGGAGAAAGCGGAGGAAGAGGAGAAGTTAAGCATGAACAAAGGGGGGGAAGAGAAAAAATAAGGGAAGAGGAGAAAGAAAAGGGTGACGAGGGAAAAAATAAGGGGGATGGTGAAGATGAGAAAGAGGTGAGGGAAGTAGACAACGATGGGAATGAGGAGGAGGAGGATAAGAGTGGGAGGGGAGGATAAAGAAGTGGAAGAGGAAGAACAAAATAACAGAGGAGGAGGAGAAAATAGGGAGAGAAGAGCAGGTGGGGATGATGGGAGGTGGAGAGGGAAGAAGGGAGAGAGGGAGTGAGGGAGGGTGGAGGAGGAAGAGTTGAAGGGAGAAACAGTGGGTAGCGGAAGAGGTGGGGACGAAGGAGAGGAGGGGAGGGGAGGTGAGGAAGACAAGGTAGAAAAGGAGTAAATAGAGGAAGAGGAGGAGGAAGGGAGAGAAGAGGGGAAACGCGTGCGTGACTCCTACCTACGTAGGGCACCAATAGTCTTCGCTCTGTGCAATGTTCTGTTATGTTACGGTTGTGTGGCTGGAGAACGTTCTTGTTCCCAAAACCAATCTGATGCAACGTAGGTGGGGACCAGAATCCCAGTAGCGAGTACTACAATGCGGAGTACCATCACGGAATAGTTTTGACGGGGCAGAGCGAGGCAGGCGAGGCAGGCGTGGTGGCACCAGTTATTTGGGTCATCAGCGACCCAGACAGCAGCAGCAGCAGCAGCAGCCGCCACACTGATACCAGTCTCCACCAACAGAGTGGCCAGCCACCTCGTCTCTGCTGCTGCTGCTGTCACACTCGCCCCACTCCCACCCTACTATGAAATGTACACGAGTGTGCACTTGTTACAAGGCAATTTTGCCTGCGTCCCTTCCAATCTCTCCTTGCCACCCTCCCTCTGTGGGTTGTATAGAAGTGACGGGCACGTGGCTGTAACCCCTAACCTCAAAATAAACAATAACCCACCATAATGGGCGACGGCTCATTGTATTGTCACGATGGCCTCAAGCATCTGCGGCTGCTACTGCTGATGCTCATTCTGCCGTTGTTGTCAATGCCTTCCCCACTCCACCCTCCTCTAGCTAACGTTGTTCTTCTGCCCGCCACCAACGTGGAGAACAAGAACACAGACGGCGTGTGACGAGTGAATCCTGCCACGAGGAACATAAGAACGATTCCCAGGGTTAGCGGCAACAGCGGCGCAGTAGTGGCCCCGAGTGGAATCTCGTTGTCTTCGGCAGCTGTGCGTGGGTGGCCACACCCGACTAATGGTCGTCGGTCGCCCTGGTCTGTCAAGCCCGTTAAGGCGGCGCGCGTCCACAAACGGATAAAATGGTTACCACTACCCAACAATACTACAGACATATTCCTCGCAGGCTCCGCCTAACACTTCTAAAATCACTGAACAAGCAGCACACACCCTCGTTCCTCCCGTCCCGCTCAGCAACCAAGTGTCACACACCGAGGGCGACGAGGAAACAAGCGAATCCAGACCCATGGGCAGCGGACAGGAACCTTGTACTCCTCCACTTGCAAGCATTTCGAGTCACTAGCGGGCACCAGTGTATCAGCGCCCAGCACAAACTCGGTGAATGAGCGTAGGGGCTCTGGAGGTCGTCAGGGCGCTCGCCGCCGACCAGGCCAACATCACCACATCTCCACCTCAGCCGCCGCCAGCATCTACACCGTTCCCCTTAACGGCTCAAGTCATCTTAATGCCATGCCACGGTGGCCGCAGGCAGCGTTTGTATAGAGGTGGAGGGCGGCCTGAACCCGGTGGCAGCAGGGAACTGGCAGCTGTAGGCCCAACCTCCCACCACACACCGCCCCTTGCCTGCCTGCCTGCCCGCCCGCCCGCCCGCCCCTAGCCACCGTCGGCCTACCCACCACTGCCGGTCTCGCCCTAGTCACCAGCCGGTAGAGGGCACCTCCCTGATGCTTGCCAGCATGTCTGCCATAAGCACGGCCCGAGAGGCGAGATCCTGCAGCCGGGAAAAACGCAAGCACAGCTGGTACGTACGTACGAGCTACATGCACCGGGAGTAACTGCAAAGCACGGCGCGGCCGGGCGCGACCACTCGGCAACCCCTCACCTCCCACTTGTTGCAGCGCAAGCACCAACCAGAGGCAGCGCAGCAACCAGGCGCCGCCTCCTCACCCCTCCCCCCCATCCTGGCCAACCCGTGCCCCGCCTACTACATGCAACACTGCTTGCAAGAGGCAACGATGCAAGCTCAGTGCTTGCATGACCGTGACGAGTGAGTGACGGACTGCCAGGAAGAGCGGCTCGTTCCCGCGTCGCGCTTCACAGATGCCGCGGCGGCTAAGCTTCTCGTGGAAATATCACGGCTATTTACCACTGAGAACTTATGTCTGATGCAGGAGCTCGGTAACGTTGATGTCGAAGTTAAGAAGAGCCTTAATGGTGGAGGCAGGGAATGGGCCACCGAGAGGAGGTAGTCGAGAACGGAGACCATACAATGGGCAGTGGTTATAACGGCTGTCCCATTAACCACACAGACTAGCGTCGTCCTTGAGAAATCCCTCGACCCCCCCCCCCATCCATCCAATCCATGCAGGGTCGCCATCGCCGACAACTATATCTACCGCTACCACCACCACCATCGCTGCTGCTGCTGCTGCTAAGGCTACTTTCGACATCCCCTTCACACACCCAACTGAACCAGTGCCAAAGAATAGTGTTGCTGTATTTCCCAACCCCTAATGCCGCCTCTAATCCCGCCCCCCTCCCGCCTGATAAAACCAACAAATATGTCGGTCGCCGCCACGACATCAGCTGCCATAATCTCGGCCCGTCAGCCAATGTTCGTACGCCTTCCCGTATTCGCATCAAAATATAAAATATACTCCTGGGGCCAGATTCTTGAAAGATCGCTCCTGCCGTCATCACCCTAATTAGCTTGAAGTCACTAACTTTTTCCGAGTCCAACTGTCTACAGTCCAGCACTGGCATGCTTGATGACGTCAGGCCTACAATTTCTACGCATTTCCTTTCCGGATGCAAATTCGATTACAGTTTTTTTTTTCTCGCAATCACACTGTATTTCCTGGTTACGTCCTCAAGTGTCTCTACTACGAGTCTCCAGTCGTAGAGTTATTTTACTGAAACAATACCAAGAAAAAGATAGTTACACGCTGCCTACCCAACTACCTCTACGAGCGGTTCGTTCCCATCATCCGCGGCGACAAGAAATGCCGCCACCTTCACCACTGTGCACGTACTTCTTCCTGCTCCTCCTCCTCCTCCTCCTCCCACCACAGTTCAGTCGACTCAGCTGACCCATGTCATTTGGTCTCGCATCCTCCTCCGCTCTCTTATCGTACTCACTTATCTTCCCAGAGGACGCACTTGGCATTCTTTGAATTAGCCATGCCTTACCTGCACATCTGTGGTTCCCACGCACTTTGATGTTACGATAATATTCCTTTTCCAACCACATTAGCTCATTTCTTACTCCATGTTTATAATTACAGACTTCCCCATCAACAGGGTGATGTGTTACTTATATTTATTTTAATCATGCCAAAACAAAATGATGTTATTCCGATGAGGGGTGGACAAAATGGGGTTCTTACCGACCGAGACAAAAATGCGCCCCCCCCCCCCTTGGAGTGCATCTCTCAGCTGAACAAAGTCTAGTCTCGGCGCCGGAAGAAGAAAACGTCCCCCCCCCCACCTCCCTTCATCCAGTCTTTATTTTCACAACTGCTTCTTCGTGTCTTTGCAATCGTCACACCTCTCCATCGAACGTTTGCATCGTTTGCCGAATGCTTGACCACATTCAATTGCTCGGTCATATTGCTCGATCCTTAATGGCCTTAAGGCATTCTGACCACCACCACCCATTTCTAATGATTCACGTGCCCTCAAATACACAATAAAACACGCTCACTCCACTTATGGACTACTATTCTGCTTCTTGAAGGATCCAATGACGGTGGTGGTCCTGCAAGATGGAGAGCGTAGTGAACCTCGGGAGTGTTATGATCTGGGAAACGATGCAGCGTACGTCATTCTGCGAGAGGCTTCGTCAATGGCGGGCCTGTGCAGAGCTCCGTGACACGAGCGTACCCGCGGCAGAAAAGTGTGTGACCAGGATGTCACAGAGTCAGTAGTAGCACCACCACCTAGGCAAGTGTTTCGCCCTTCAGAAAGGCTCGAGATTCAAGTGACAATTTTACACGCAGGCACGCACACCCCCACGAGTAAATGCATGGACTTTCTCAAGGCCAAGGGTATGCGAATGTATAAAGTGTAATTGAAGGAATAGTGTAGTGGATGTGTTGGAGTTGGGGGCGGGGGGGGGTGCGAGTTTGGCCTCGAAGGTGTACCGGAAACCCCTTTTCAAAACGAAGAGGTCGGATGCAGAAAATTTTGTCCTTCACTGGATCAACACCCATCAGTTGTGCCGCTCCGATGATCCATCTCGCAAAGAAAATGTGTGTGTGCGGGGAGCAACCTCCCCCCCCCCCAATATTCCATGTGGTACGTTCACGACAGCTGGCAGTTCCGATTTTGTCATGTCTGCCCTACTCAGACCTCTGGGTCAAGCAGAGGTTGCAGGTGTTGGACACGAACGCGGGTCTGCGTGGTGCAAGGCACGATCGAAACAGATCTATCACTTCCATACGAGTACATTCATGTCAACGTATTTACCTGGAACAGCGCGGCTAATACTCAGCCGATTACAATGGTTGTTTGCTTGACACGAACGAAGGCATGGCGGGATTTGGTGAACGCGTTGTACACTAATGCACCGTTGCATTAACTTCTTCGCCACGGTGGCGCTCTTCACTGATTTTTCCTTCGGCAAATGTCAGGCGATTTTATTCAGCTGAGGGGGGGGGGCGGACTCCGGGTCAACGGGACCTCGACCGTTGGAAACTCAGTTTGGTCCCGAGACCGGTGATCAAGTGCATGTCCGGTCGAAAGACCAACAACGGTCAACCAAGTCCTGCGAATCACGATACACGCAGAAAATTAAAAAAGAAAGAAAAACAAGTCAAACAAGTCAACCAAGTCCTGCGAATCACGACACACGTAGAAAAAAAAGTATTAGACAGTCATGCCATACTAGACCATACAGGGACCGATGACGGGCACTTGCATGCACGTGGTGGTCCTGCAAGACGGACAGCGACGTTGGCCCCATTAAAAAAAAAAAAAAAAAAAAAAAAAAAACCGTCGGCACCTCCCGA
This sequence comes from Oratosquilla oratoria, assembly GCF_046742065.1. Classification (NCBI taxonomy): domain Eukaryota; kingdom Metazoa; phylum Arthropoda; class Malacostraca; order Stomatopoda; family Squillidae; genus Oratosquilla; species Oratosquilla oratoria. Next base: position 52,031,989 of record NC_134792.1, on the reverse strand, counting down.
GGGGCTGACATCATTCGGCCTGGGCCCAAGATCTATCTTTACCAACTTCCAGTGTATTTCTTGTTCTTACCATTTTGAGTCGGTGACATAGAAACACTCTCACAACACAGACAAGGGTCCAAAGTTTCTTCCCAGAGAGATGTCTGTGTGGGACGTTCCGAAGAGTGTTGCCAGCCACATTGGGGCTGTGGGCTCTAGTGAAACTAGGCAATAAGTGATTGACTGACTACACCATACTCGACGACTACTAGGTCACAGCCTGTCTGTTCCAGTTGTGCCTCGTTCCCATTCCGAGGCTCGGCGGCATCTGCAACAGCACGGAATGCCTTCACGAGCCACGGGGTTTCCACGAGTTACCACTTTGCCGGACCACACGCTGTCGGGAACGCCCCTTCTTCGGATTTCGCAACCGCCGCCCTCCGTCGGATTCCGTCGATCTGTCGACTCGGCCCTCCGTCGGATTCCACCAGGGTGCCCACGACAGGTGGTGGTGGTGGTGGTCCTACGAGACGGACGTCACAGAGTCATCTCCCTGTCGCCCCGCCCCGTCCCGCCCATCTCCTGCAAAACTCGTCAACCACCTCGCACCTCCACATCGAGCTGCCCTCCCCCACCCCTTGTCCCCCGCCCCACGAAGGACATTCGTTCTTTGGACCGGCGAACCTCACCATCTATCTGCCCTCCATCTTTTTTTTTTCAAATAAGGAGAGTGATAACACGCGGCTTCTCCTCTCCTACCGATATAAACCTGTAACATGAAAAAGTCCTATATTAAATACTAATACAACATAACAGTTTCTTTCCAGAAAAATCTGAAAGGGGGGGGGGGCTAAGTACCGTTGCCAGCCGTTGTGGGGCTGCAGATTTCAAATGAGTGAAACAGAGCTCCATCATCATTACTCTTATCAATATGAACCCTTCGTACGTGAACTTCCACTCCCCACTTGAACAAAAGCCTGTACTTATCCAAAATAGAATCGCTTACAAAGAAGGACGTTTCTCAGTACATTCAATAAGACGTCTGCCTGCTCTGTTGTCTCACACCACCCGCCCAGCGTTAACCGAAATAGAATTCTGAAATGGATCGACACACTCGACAAGTCCTTGGCTCAATTCGCCTGCCGTTACCCACAACAAATTGTGCCAGATGACGATCGCAGCAGCAGTGACAGTTCACGCGGATACCCTTTGGATGTACGAGAAAAAATAATTAAATAGATAAACCACTAACTTCATTGCCGAGTGTTGTATTGCAACTCAACACAATACACACACACATTATATATGTATATATTATACACACACACACACACACGCACACAAACACAAATAGTTTAGATAAAATGAGATATGAAGACGGGACTTCACGAGCATAGCTCCCCTTCCCGTAAAATACAACTAGGTAAATACACACATATCTGAAGCCCTGCACGATACAGTTTTGGTAAAAATCATGGGAACCCTGCTTTTGCGTACTGTGTAGTCGTTGCACGATTGGCCGCCAGGTGGCTGCCGCCTGGACGTGGCGCGACTCCTTCACCACAGTTCTACATTCACCTTCTTCTTCCATGTTTCGTCAATGGTAAAGTGACTGGAAAGCAAAGTTCACGAGGATTCAAAATAAAATAAAATAGAAACGTCACACCACAAGAGGCTCTAGCGTTCCGAGGTGATTAATCTCGTTTTCTGCGAGCGCATTTGAACATAGTTGGTGAAGCCTGCTATCCAGCATATTTGCTATAGGTAAATTTCTATTAAAAATATGTGAAATTAAAAATATTTGTCTACTTTCTGTTGAAAATGTAGTGGCTTTCTACGACAGCTAAACTTGCATTTAAAAGGCAAAACTACTTTTAGTAAAAGTGCCTTGATTTTATAATCATTCAATCTGACACGACTTACAAATCACACTTACGCTATTCTTTAATTCCAACCCCTCCGCGTTTTTTGTTTGTTTTTTCAATATCTGAAAAGGTGGCCCCAATATCTAAGAGACAGTAATTACGTTCCCAGCCATTTCTGATGGCACGTGAGAATTTTTTTGCCTCTTTGTAGATTGGCCGATTTGGGCACGCGCGCGCTCGGACAGAGGTGGCCAACTCCAGCAGCTCAAGATCATCTCCAGGACCCCAGAGTCAAAAGAGAAAGAGAAAGAGAGAGAGAGAGAAGGGGGAGAGGGAGGGAGAGAGAGAGAGAAGGGGGAAGGAGAGAGAGAGAAGGGGGGGAGAGAGAGAGAGAGAGAGAGAGAGAGAAGGGGGGGAGAGAGAGAGAGAGAGAGCGAGAAGGGAGAGAGAGAGAGAAGGGAGAGAGAGAGAGAGAAAAGGGAGAGAGAGAGAGAGAAGGGAGAGAGAGAGAGAGAAAAGGGAGAGAGAGAGAGAGAAAAGGGAGAGAGAGCGAGAGAAAAGGGAGAGAGAGCGAGAAGGGAAAAGGGAGAGCGAGAGAGAGAGAGAGAGAGAGAGAGAGAGAGAGAGAGAGAGAGAGAGAGAGAGAGAGAGAGAGAGAGAGAGAGAGAGAGAGAGAGAGAGAGAGAGAGAGAGAGAGAAGGGAGAAGGAGGGGGGGAAGGTAGAGAGGTTCCGGTCGACTGAAATCCCACTCCTCCTCCTCCTCCTCCTCCTAAATAGAACCAGCTGCCGCTGCTGTCCAAGGTATAAACTGAAGCGAGCGAGTAGCAGGAAGTCGAGCCCTAGTCACGGCTCGCCTTCGAAAGTTGTTGGTCTTCTGGTCAGAACGGCCTCAATTTCAGATTCCCAAACTTCGCAGGGAAAGCTTCCCACGTCAACCCACGTACTTCCTTCATGCGAAAAAGCCAATGCTCAGAGGCCAAGTACACGACAACATTAAAAAAAAAAAACTTCTTTATGCTCTAAAGCGAAACACTGAAACCCGAGGTGGTTCCGCGCTGGCCACAGGAAGTCTGCGTGCATTTGCTGCCACCCCCCAAGAGCACCATCACCGCCTTCGGACGGAACGGATCGCGCGCGGGGTTCGTGCTCCACCCCCCACCCCACCGCCGCCGCTTGTGACAAATCACAACCTTTGCCTCTTCGACTGGCCTCTTACAACTTGCAAAGTCCTGCTCACTCAAAGCTCCGAGTTCGCTCTTCTACGTGGCGACGACCAGTCCATTACAACAAAACGCACCACTGTCCGCTGCGGTACTGAAAAAGTCACGTGGAACTGAACAAAACTTCCTTCCAGCAGCAATCAGAATAAAATGTGAAGAGGGGGGTTAATCGAAAGTGACGTGCGGGTGAAGCAAACTGCCAGAAAGGGCTTAAGACTCTCGTTACTTTGATGTTGAGCAACATCCGAAAGCTCGGCGGCGGCGCAAAATGTTCTGAAAACGAGGCAATCACCCAGCGACACAGCTCACCAGGCGAGGTCCAGAGGAAGCAAGGCGGACTGAGGAGGAAGCACCTGCAGCAGTGAGACTGAAAGGTCCCTTGGCCTCGAACCGACGGCATCATTCTTTACGGATTTTGTTTTGGGTGGTGACCATCTTATCGAACTGTGAGGGGAGTCCTGGGATAAAACGGTACCCAAATCGCTGCACTACCCGTCTCTTATCTACCCCCATCAGCTGAATCAAATTGTCTTCCGTCACGGTTAGGTTATCGGGGGGGGGGGGGGGCAATGGATCTACGTTCATAAGCTGCCTTCACCAAATAATCTGCAATAACACGAGACCGGAAGACGCGCGAGGGAACAGGGTGGCGGCTGAAACTGGCCGGAGGCAAGAATGCAGCAGATAGTAATGAATTGGGAAGGAAATTTCCTGCTACGCGATAGCTCTCCTGAGTCACAAGGATCGGTCCTGACGGGCGCGGCGAAGCAAGCAGGCACAAAGCCAGGCGCGTGTTACCGAAACCGACAGCTGCTCGAGTTTGAATTCATTCCTTGTGTGTAGATTCATTAGACTTGATTGTGGATCTTGCTTTAGCACGGAGGCGAAATGGGCTTCCATAGTTCACGGTGATATAGGATTCGACCAGTTCGCTCTTCTAGGAGCATTTTCGAGTACATGGTACAGCCAGACATGCAGTATGTTAGTACAACAATGAGGCTACGAGGCGAGGGGGCAGGGCACTCGACGATTTTGAAGCTCTGGCTCTGCCCAGGAAGAGGACGACATTCCGCCGGGCGATTACTCGAAGGAATTGAGGCCACACTTGAGAAGCTATTAAGGCTAAGGACGTGATACCACTTTGCACGTTTGATGTCTTTTCTCTAACGTAATGGGTTTCTCCTATTCCTACACAAAATCCATAATTGTCATATTTTCTGAGAGTATTTCCTTGTTAGCGAGTAACTGCGGGGGGGGGGGGAGGTGCCACGAGTTCGAAGACGATGTCTGAAAACCTTTTCCCTTTGGTATCCCCCCCCCCCAAAAAAGTCCCAAGGCCTTGCATCTGCTGACCTTACCGGCCACACCATG
>NC_134792.1:51865053-52022553 GCF_046742065.1 Oratosquilla oratoria | reverse complement strand
GAGGGAGAGGAGGAGGAGGGAGAGGAGGGAGAAGAGGAGGGAGAGGAGGAGGAGAGGAGGGAGAGGAGGAGAGAGAGGAGGGAGAAAAGGGAGAGGAGGAGAGAGAGGAGGGAGAAGAGGGAGAGGAGGAAGGCAGAGGAGGAAGGCAGAGGAGGAGGAGGGAGAGGAGGAAGGCAGAGTAGGAGGAGAGTAGGGAGAAGAGGGAGAGGAGGAGGAGGGAGAGGAGGAAGGGAGAGAAGGAGGAAGAGGGAGAGGAAGAGGGAGAGGAGGAGGGAGAAGAGGAGGAAGAGGGAGAGGGAGAGAAGGGAGAGGGAGAGAAGGGAGAGGGAGAGGAGGAAAAGGAAGAGGAGGGAGAGGAGGAGGAGGGAGAGGAGGAGGAGGGAGAGGAGGAGGAGGGAGAGGAGGAGGAGGGAGAGGAGGAGGAGGGAGAGGAGGAGGAGGGAGAGGAGGAGGAGGGAGAGGAGGAGGGAGAGGAGGAGGAGGAGGGAGAGGAGGAGGAAAATGGGAAGGAGGAGGAAAAGGGTAAGGAGGAGGAAGAGGAGAACGAGCAGGGAGAGGAGGAGAGGGAGAGAGAAGACAAAGTGGTGGTGAAGGAAGAGGAGGAGGAGATAGAGAGAGGACAAAGTGGTGGTGAAGGAAGATGAGGAATTATGAACGGTAGGAAGTGAAGAGTGGCTGGCTGGCTGGCTGGCTGGCTCCGAGGAAAAAGAGACGGGAGTGAGAGTCCTTTGCAACATATTTTAACGAGACTTTTTAAAATTCATCATCTACACGTTGTTGTTTTTTTCCATGGACGACGGGAAATAGTAAACAACGTTCTCTAATCCAATGAACATAGAAACGTTCTTTGGATTCCCCCCTCAACTACGAGGTGTCTGGAAGGGGTTTCGACTCTCGAGCGCCGACTTGCGTTTCAACTGGGGTTCCTTGCAGCTTAAGTTGATCTCAAGAAGGCGCTTGACTTGGTGCATCATGGAGTGCTCCGGGATCTTCTGCAGATCCGTAGGATTCCCGTAAAGTGTACTGACTTGATGAACCTGGCTTATAGTCTGGGACACAGAGTGCTGCTGCAGAGTATGGAGGAGGCGTGTCTAGATTCTTCCCTGTTCATTCAGGAGTGAGGTAAGAGTCTGTCCTCGCCCCAACACCTGCATGATCCGGGTATCGGGCAGCGTTGTCAATCATCAATATCTTTGCACAGCATCTATTGGCGGCACCACCAAGGTCTCTGACCTCGTCTTTGCTGATGATGCTGTCATCTATGCGGAGTTGTTGGTGGTCCTGGTTGCAACCCTCGAGTCACGGCACAGGGAGACGAGATCGCTCAGACTTGAGGTCTCCTGGACCAAGACCAGGGTCCAGGAGTTTGGAGACGGACCGAATGAGAGTTCAGTATGCCCATGCATGTGGAGAGGACACTGAGGTCTTGGAAAGCTTTACAGACACCTTGGCAATGTAGTGTATAACAGTGGTGGGTCATGTCAGAAATTACTTCGAAAGACTGGCATTGCTTATGGTGTTATGGACTCGCTCATCGAGAGTATATGGTATTGTCGATATCTATAAAGATGGAATCAAATTCAAATATTCACGACACTTGTGTTTCCTGTCTTGCTGTACGGCTGTGAGACATGGACACTGAATGCTGAATTGAAACGGAGTCTCGATGTCTGTGGTACTAAGTGCCTTCGAAGAATCATGAGGTATCGCTGGAATGACTTCGTATCGAACCAGAGACTGTGCCGTGCCAGTTACCTTCAGGATAATTTATAAATGTCAATTCCGGCTGTATGGGCATGCGTCACGTTCCCCTTATATTGATCCTACTCACAGGGTTGTCCTCACCAGAGACAACCCTCGATGGAGGAGACCAAAGGGACGCCCACAGAATTCATGGCCTGGGCAAGTGGATCGAACCTATCGAGAATTGTTTGGATTGGGAAGGAAGGGCGGCTGCATGGGAGCTTGCTCGGAGAGACCGTGGGGACTGACGTCGGCGTGTGTGAGCGAAGCAATGCTGTTGTAGTCGTAAATGTTCGACTACAACATATGGTGGCAGCGGTGGGATTCGAAGATAATGCGCTCCCTGGCGTATGCCCCCTCATTGATGATGATGATATTGTTAGGGTTTCTCCTTGGGGTCATATGACGAGGATTTTGGCATCTGTAGTCAAATAAGGCATTTCTTCATTATCGCCTCACTGTTGGAAGAATTCAAGGCCAAGGATCCCAGGTAGCCTAAGTCAGGTTCCACTTCGTCTTGGAGTGGGTCAAGTCGGTGGTTCGCGGGGCTGTGTAGTTTCGGGAAAGGAACATTTCTGGTAAGATTTGGGTTGTAGTTACTGACTGATGCTTAGGTCTGTCGATAACGCCGGCGGCAGCTATTATTACTCTCTGTGGAGAGGGCGAATAATTTATCTGGTGTCACTACTGTAGAGTGTTTATGAGTTGGGAGGAGAGGGGACTCAACTTGCCTCACAAGGAACTGTTGAGGGGGGGGGGGAGGAATACAACCGGTGCTCACTGCTATTATTGTTATTATCATCATCACTATTGCTATCATTATAATTATTATTTATACCGCATTATGGCTGACACTGCTGGGGAAGGCTAGCCAATCTGGTAAGGTTCAGACAAGCTATGTTTAGGGCACCTATTCTAGTCCCTTCCACATGCGTGGTGAGCAGTGCGGATTCTGAATAGGGCTGCTCATTTGTGTAGGTTTACACTGCCTGTCGTATGGGTGGTGATTCTGGGCTTCCAGCGATCACCACATGTCCCCATCTTCAGGAACTTTGAGTTGTTAGTTACTTCGAATCCAGTTTGATATATTACCTCCACTTTTTTACATCAGACAGAATGAAGAGGGCTTGAAACAGGATTCACAACACACAAGGAAATCTTAACCCTAGATATATGTGTGTGTGTGTGTGTGTGTGTGTGTGTGTGTGTGTGTGTGTGCGTGCAGAGAGAGAGAGAGAGAGAGAGAGAGAGAGAGAGAGAGAGAGAGAGAGAGAGAGAGAGAGAGAGAGAGAGAGAGAAAGAGAGAGAGAGAGAGAGAGAAAGAGAGTGAATTAAAGGAGCGAGTCGGGATGCATGGATGACTGTGGTACAAAATGGGTTTAGAAATGCATGACAGTTGAGAAATCGCCTTCTCGCTGGTTCTTCCAACCCTAATTAATCAGAGTAGGGCGCAGAAGCCGACATGCTGAGGGCAGTCTCGGATGGCTAACTGAAGCGGAGGGGGGTCACTTACCTGTCAAAGTAGTTCTCCGAGTGGGCGCACTTGAGCAGCCGCTGGAGGGGCGTGATGGTGCCCATGCCATCACCGTGCCCCACGTCATCCTGGCCGATGCACCCGTCGTCCTCGTCCTCGTCACTGTGGATGCCTCCGACCCCGACCCCCTCGTGGACCAGGCCCGAGGGGTCCTCCTCCTCCTCCTCCTCCTCCTCCCCCTCGGTGGAGTGCAAGTCGAAGGTGCTCTCGGAAGCGTCCGCCTCGCCGCAGCCCGAGTTGCTCATGCTGAGGGCGAGGGAGGCCTCCTCCGAGGGGCCGTCGTCCGATTCATCTGCGACAAGAAAGGAAGGAAGGAAACGCCCATTAGGAGACGACGACGACGACGCAACATCTCAAGAAAGCTTGGGGGGGGGGGTGTCAGTCAAACAATCTCGTGGAGAGTTCATCAGCAGGGGGGTGATGAGGTCAACAAAGAAGACAGTTCGATTTTTTTATGCTCTGATTTCATACTCTTTGATAATGTCCTAGTAAGGACGAAACGTTAAGGAACTAAAACTTCCAATGTTTTCGGTGTTGCATCAGTTGCTTCAACACTTTTCTAGCAAATGTTTTTATTCCCCCCCGAGTGGAAAGATCTTTTGGGCATTAACCGGACCATTCATCTACTCAATGCCGCTCGTCAACGTTGGGTTATCACATGGGTGAACAAATAGTGTGGCCTTGGCGGCAAGAATTAAGTTATCCTCGACAAGGAAGAGCCCATCTTGACCAACTATTATCACAGGATATTCTTCCTTTCATTTAGGGTAGCGCCGCGCCGCGCCGGCCTCTTTTATTCATCTCCAGGCCTCGACCGACCAGCGACCCAAAAAACAAGACAAGTCTCTAGTCCAGCAATACACATTCATACACCTCTTTCACAGCGACGCAATACCTGACGGTTCCTGTCGAGGACAGGCTCTTTAAGGTCGCCGGAAGCCGGACACTTTCATCCTGTGCAGAGGGCCACGACCGACCGAGAACCCTTACGGCCAGAGTCCCCTACAAGGCCATTCCCAGTGCGAAAGGGCCCCCCATGCACCAAAGGAAATGAGGCGGTCTGGCCACCAACCCTACATGCATGCGGCGGCGGTTGGCGCGCTCAGCAACTAAACCTACTCTGGAACTACAGCACTACACCATACCATGTAACATTTCAGTGTGGAAAAAAAAAATATCAGCTACGTATTGATAAGTGTCATTTTACTGAGAAAAAGAAATAGAAAGGAGAGGGAGGGAGAAAATGACACACGGGGGATGAAAAAGGGGAAGGAAACGGGAGAGAGTGGAAAGGAGTGATTGGAGTGTTCGGTCAGTGATTTAACAGTGCTTCTAGCACTGTGGACAATCTTGCACCACTACGAATTATTGGCATAGTTGGTTACGATGATTATAGTTTGGTTATGACTCTTTTAAAGGGAGTTGTGGAAGGACGACTGAGGTATTAAGTGTTTTGTCGTCCAAGACTTAGTGGAGCGCTATTTTTGTTTGCGGGGGTACACGGCTGAGTGGGTGTTCTTTGAGGAGTATACGTGTAGTGTAAATCGGACCTTCTTACATGTGGCGCTGTGGAAGGTCGTCTCTTATCACGAGGCGGTCATGTGTATGGCGGAAATGTCCTATTCTTAGACGGGCCAGTGCAGTTTCAGAAAAGTTGCGCTAATGTGAAGCCATCTATGGATGTGCGTGGAATTTCTTTAAGATGGTTCGTTGGCTGCCATTCCCAGCATTATTGCCACAGACTTCGTAATGTGGGTGAGAGCCTGTTACTACTGGCATTGGGCAGGAGTGGACGGCGCCTTATCGACTCGTTCATTAGCAGATGCCAACATGAATTGGTCACCCAAGAGAAGAACACAAATTTTAAGCGGGTGGAGAGATTTGGGTGATCCACCAATGGATTCTGTAGACCACGAGGTGGCGGAACTTCTGGGTGGAAAACTGCTTGTGGAGCGCTGTGTCAATCTAATATCCTTGTACTATAGGATGCAGGGGCAGTGGCGGATGATAATATTTTGGGCGGGCGGGGAAGGGGGGGGGGCAGGATGGCGAAAGGGTCAACGGTGAAGACTGAAGCGATGAGAGAGTGTGACAGTGAGAGTGGGGGAGGGAGGGGGAGAGAGGGGGGAGAGACAGAGAGAAGGGGAAGAGGGAGGGAGAAGGAGGAGAGAGAGAGAAGGTGCAGAGGGAGGGAGATGAGGGAACGAAAGAGATGGGGAGAGGGAGACAGAGGAGAGAGAGAAGGGGGAGGTTGATGGAGATAGAGGTGAGGGGAGAGAGAGGGAGGGAGGGAGGGAGGGAGGGAGAGATGGGAAAGAGAGAGGGGAGGGAGGGAAAGAAAGAGGGGGAGAGAGAGGGGAGGGGAGGGGAGGGAGGGGAAGGGAGAGAGAGAGAGAGAGAGAAAAAAAAATCACCAGGCGGAAGCTTGGTCGTGGCACAATAAAATGGGCCTATGGTTCTCCCATGGAACTTGTTTCTCCTCGAGGCCTAAGATCGCGAAAGGGACCCCTTTTCCACCCTTTCCGTTAGCCCTTTCAAAGGTTCCTTGCCAAGCTACGCCTCCTCTTCTTTTTCCATTTCATGGCTGTGGCGTCCCTTCCGCCAGGGAGCGAGAGAGAGGAGAACAGTACGACAGGGAAAACGTCCACAAGAAAGTTGGAATGGGTGTCCATATGCGGGCAACCTTAAAATAGTTCCATCCTCAGTTATGTAAGAAATAAAGAAATAAAATAAAATGAATAAATAAATAAGCGCGGGAAGGCTGACAGAGCAGAGAATTTCCTGCAGTACCCAAAGAAACCCCAGTCTATTCGACGGGGCGGGAGGGCGGAGGTGAAGTGTCGGGGGGAGGGGAGGAGGGGGGGCACCGGATGTTTGGTAAAGGCGTACCTCTGACACCCGACGCCGCCGCACACCTCCTCCTCCTCCACACCTTGCTGCTGCTGCTGCTGCTGCAGACAACCCACCCACAACAAACCGCGTACGAATTTTTCCCCTCAAAGATATTCATGATGGTGTCCCTTAATACTCCTAATCCAACATCACCCTTCTGGGCACAACCCGAGCGCATTCGATCACTCCCTGACCCGAGACAGGTACGTACTGAGCACATGTTCATCAAATGCCCTCCCCCCCCCTCCCCATAACAAGGGATGACTGAATCAATGCATACACTCATCCAAAAACTCGTGGTCTCCCATCTCCTCGCCACATGGCTCGGGTCGGAAGAGGAGGCAGTGCCCGCCCGCCCGCCCGCCCGCCCGCCCGAGCGGTGTGACGGAAACCGGAAGGAGGAGCCTCCCATCCCCCCTCCCCCCGACTGAAGGCGGGTCAAAGGAGGAAGTTCCACGGTATTCTCATGGACGGCACCAATACCCATGCGAATAAAAATCCCAATAATGATCATTAACAAATGCCCCACGTCCCGTCCTGTAAATCAAATAACATTCTTGACACGCGAGTTCTGTTCGACCTCCCAAAGGTCAACTGGCAGCATCTCTTTCTCCGAAAGCAAAGCACAACACCAAAGTGAGGAGGAGGAGGAGAAGGAGGAATGCCACAGACCTCCACATTCTGTGTTGGTGCCCCTTACCTCTCACAAACAATTATGTTTGTTATCTTCAACTTTCCCAACATTCAGATTCTTGGCTCCAAGGTCCTCTGTCCACACTGAACAGGAGCAAGAGAGGGGGAGGGAGGGAAGAGAGGGAGAGAGAGGGGGAGAGAGAGGGAGAGAGAGGGAGAGGGGGAGAGAGAGAGAGAGAGAGAGAGAGAGAGAGAGAGAGAGAGAGAGAGAGAGAGAGAGAGAGAGAGAGAGAGAGAGAGAGAGAGAGAGAGAGGAGAGAGAGAGAGAGAGAGAGAGAGAGAGAGAGAGAGAGAGAGAGAGAGAGAGAGAGAGAGAGAGAGAGAGAGAGAGAGAGAGAGAGAGAGGGGGGGGGGGGAGCCTGCCCAATCAATGAACAGAGATGCAAAAGGGAAATACACTGCAAGGTCAAATTAAATTTCTATCCATTTCGTCTTGTACCATTTAACACTTGCCTTCATGTTCTTTCTGCTCTTGCGTGGAGCAGTGGGTATCGTTCCCGCCTCAGAACGCGGAGGATCCGGATTCGATCCCCGGTGGTCAGTGCAAAGCACCTTCGTGGCTTTCCAACCCCTCTCCGTGACGGTGGACATCAAAAGTGCGGTAGGTCAGTGTCGCACACACCGTATTTCTATATCGCGCTCTGGCAGATATCGCGCACCTTGATGGCCTCATTTATACAAAAAAAAAAAAAGTTTAAAATGATTACGAATCATGGTACGTCTTCAGAAAGTTCCCCGTCTCTCGACTCATGAAGAGAGAGGTGATGGTATGGAAGACAAGGAGAAGAGATGATTAAGGAAGTGAAGGAGTGAAGTGGGTAGGGAGGTGGGGGGGGGGGCAAGGTTACTCGTTCTCCTGCGTGTGCATTTTATCGTGATCTGCTTTGTCCCTGCCGCCGCCGACACCGCCGCCGCAACGTCTGTGGTCCGTTATCCCTGGCAGTGCCTTCCTTCCTTCCTCCCTTCCTTCCTGTAGACGTCCGTGCGACTCCGGCGCCTCGAGGCCAAACGGGAGCGAGCGCCAGCTCACACGATTCGAAATTGCGAGTCTGTTGAAGCGCCCCGCTGAAGGAATTGTCAATTTCAACCTCAACTTTGAGGACAGAGGAGACTGAATTATAGGTGACAGGAGAGAGGAAAAGGGGGGGAGGAGAGGACGCAACGAAATAATGGCGAGGTTGAGGAGTGGGACGAAACCTGGGGAAATGGTCAAAAATAGCTGGGCGATCTATATATACACAGTACACAGCGCACTGGCGGGGAAATCAAACTGACTGACCACCGTGTCAGAGACAGAAGATTCTGATCAAATCTGATATTGTCGATAAAGACGGGGTGATGGGATAAGACACTCCCCCCCCCCCGTAAGATATTCTATATGCAAAGGCAGAATCGCGGTCCCATGCAGGAAAAGACGGAGAGGGAAGTGGGAAAAGGAGAGGGAAGGAGAGGGAAAGGAGAGGGGAAAGAAGTGGTGGAGGGGAAAGGTGAGTAGATGGGCATTGGAGGTGGGGTCAGAACACATTAGAGTGAAATCTTAGTCAAAACTAGAGTATAATTTTAGAACGTGACAAGAATTCATCCTAAAGATGTCTGGTGAGAATTTCCAACCTGTTAGACAATCTCGTTGGAGTTATTGGATGCTGCTTGCCGCCAGGCAATTCCTTTGAAGGGGGAACCCCCAAGAGGCCAAAGGGGCCGCTTCCTGTCTTGCAAGTGCCCACCTCGTGCCCCCTGGAACAAGAGAAGCCCAATCCTTTCCAGGCGAGGCGAGCGAATCGTTCAGCTTTGTGTGACACCAGACGATCTTATTGGGTATTCTAATGAGCAAGACCTCATCCTCAAAGAGCTAAATACCATCTCAAGCTTCAAGCCATTCCGAGAGCTCTGTTTTCCCCAATACATATTTCACCGAAGTTGACAGACGTGCGTTTGGTGGCATCATAGGAAGCGTGCTGTTCTTGCGTGCGTTTAGTTGTGTGTGGGTTCGAATCCCGCACTTCTCTCCGATTTCCAGTTGCAGTGACGATAACCTGCCCCAACAGTCCCCAAAGCGCATCATAGGCCAAAGCTGTCGACTGCGGCCGCAGGTATTCTCACCGCCTCCTCCTGGCGTATCAGGCTCCTCACCTTCTCTTTAACTACACCGTGTCCATAAATGTCTTCGTGTTAACCAACGTCTTTAATTAATTCTTAAACTTCCTGATGTTTGAATCCCTCGGCAAAATAGTGTGTATATATATATATATATATATATATATATATATATATATATATATATATATATATATATATATATATATATATATATATCGCGGCGTCTGGAACAGTTTCAGTTATCATCTAAAATATCTAATTCATTATCTAGAGGGAGGTGCACTCCCTCTTGACGGGGAGCAAACAAAAAGTGTCTGGAGAAGTCCTCCGCATCCTCAAAAGAATCGGAACAAAGCGGCGCCGTAAAGTTGAAGAAAAGGGCGCCTAATAATAAGAGTCGACTCTTTCACCCCAAAGGCTGACTTACAAGTTTTATTCTCGCTGCATCTGCCACCAAGGGCGACTTTATTCTGGCGAATGAAACCCGCGGCAGCCAGCAAGACGCCAAAGCGGCTGCCAAACGATCTTGTCCGGTCGAGACGGGTCCGTCCGATGGGGATTCGGTCAAAGGCGGCCATCGGATCGCGGCTTCGTTCTGGCTGACTGGCGCCTGTCCCTTGTCCCCCAGCTGCATCATCACAACAGAAGCGCCTGGCAATACTGTGGAACTTGTTTTAAGCCATGGGGGCCAAGGCAGTGAGCGGGTGCCGGGCGGGAGGAGAATGGAACACAGCCGAACTGGAGCGACTGGAGGTCAAGAAAGTGATCAAGGGTGCAGGCGGATCTGTCAGCCATTAGGACTCCATCTAACCTAACCAGGCGCAAACTCTGATCAGCATTACAGCTAAAGGAAACGGATGCGAGGAGCTCACGCCAGATGTTTAGTTGTCATCCAGGTAGGTAGGTAGGTAGGTAGGTAGGGGCTTCCAGGTGGCAAACAGTAAAATGTCTCAGCTGTTACATTTGAACCCAAGTTCACGTGGTGGGTGTGGCATCAGATTAAAACTAACACGTTCCAGAGTCACATCTCTCTCTCTCTCTCTCTCTCTCTCTCTCCCCGTGATAGGCGCATATGACACCGACAGTTATAGAATAATTAATGGTTTTTTTTCTCTTAATAATCTCTGCTAAGGTAAATCAAACCTATCATACGCTGAAGAAGCTGGATCACCAAACTACGGGGGTGCGGTCACAGACGAGACGGGGGTGGATGGGGAGAGGGGGGGGGCTGGACTTAGTGGGAAAGGCACATGGGGGCGGAAGACAGAAGAGGACAGAGGTGGAGAGGGGAAGAGGGATGGAAGGGGGTAGTTAGACGCCGGGACGGGGTGGTTGGCACTTTCTCCCATCCTGCCTGATGGCGCCAAGTTAGTCCTCCTCCTCCTCGTTTCTGCGGCAGCGATGGGGATGAAAAAGATGAATATCAAAAAGCTGCTGCTGGCGTGGTGGAGGAGGACTAACGAGGAAATAGGTGGGCAGCAGCATGCGATACGCGTGGATATGCCTCCTCATGATAACCGGGAGAGGATATGCAGCACATGGAAGAGGAGGAGGAGGAGGGGAAAAAAATGGCCAACGCGCCAGCGGGAGGGGGGGGGGCGAGGACGGGTGGCGACACAGGCGGGGCAGAGTCGAGGGGGAGAAGGGGGCGGGGGAGGAGGAAGAGGGGCGGGGCGAGGATGTCTGCCTGAGGGAGGGAGGGAGGGAGGAACTGGTTGTATGTAACAGAGTGGAGGAGGATAACAAAGGTGGCGATGGTGGAATGGAAAGGAGACGATGCAACGGAAGAGATTGAGATGGATGCAATGTGCGGGGAGGGAAGCAGAGGGAGAACAAAAAGATGAATGGATGGCAGAAATAATGTAAAGGAAAGGGGGAAAGGGTGAAAGGGGGGAGGGAAAGACGGGTCGGGGAGGCCGGAGAACAAAAGAAAAATGACCAACCCCCCCCCGGGAAACGGACGGACGGACGGAGAGGGCAGCAAGGGAGCGGAGCAGGTGAGGAAAAAAGGGGGGAAAGGGGGCAGAAAGATACAAACAGGGAGAGACAGACAGGGAGAAGGGAGGGTGAAAGAAGGGGTGGGGAAGGGAGGGAGGGAGAAGGGGTGGGGAAGGGAGGGAGGGAGGGAGAAGGGGTGGGAAAGGGAGGGAGAGAGGGGGAGGAGGAGAAGGGAGAGGAGGGAGAAGGTGGGAAGGAGAGGAGGGAGAGGGACAGAGGGAGAGAGGGGGAGGAGAAGAGAGAAGAGGGAGAGGAGGGATAAGGTGGGAAGGGGAGGAGGAGAAGGGAGAGGAGGGAGAGGGAGGGAGGGAGAGAGAAAGGGAGAGAGGAGGGGAAAGGGGAAGGGGAAGGGATGGAGTGAGGGAGGGATGGAGTGAGGGAGGGATGGAGTGAGGGAGGGACAGAGAGAGAGAGAGAGAGAGAGAGAGAGAGAGAGAGAGAGAGAGAGAGAGAGAGAGAGAGAGAGAGAGAATGGGGGAAGGGAAAGGAGTGGGAGAGGCCGGTAAAAAATAAATAAAGAGAAAGAGGGAAAAGGAAGGGAAAGGAGAAGTTAGGCTAAGTGTGGAAGAGAAAGAGTGCGAAGTGAGGAGGGAGGAGGAGGAGGAGGAGAAAACGGTACACGTGAAAGGGGACGAAGGCGGAAATGTATGGGGCGCGGATGGAAGAGATGGGAAGGAAGCTAAAGAGAAACTGAGACTGAACAGGAGAGAGAGAGAGAGAGAGAGAGAGAGAGAGAGAGAGAGAGAGAGGAGAAAGAGAGGAGAAAGAGAGGAGAAAGAGAGAAGAGAGAGAGAGAGAGAGAGAGAGAGAGAGAGAGAGGGGGGGAGAAAGAGAGGAGAAAGAGAGGAGAAAGAGAGAGAGAGAGAGAGAGAGAGAGAGAGAGAGAGAGAGAATGGGGGAAGGGAAAGGAGTGGGAGAGGCCGGTAAAAAATAAATAAAGAGAAAGAGGGAAAAGGAAGGGAAAGGAGAAGTTAGGCTAAGTGTGGAAGAGAAAGAGTGCGAAGTGAGGAGGGAGGAGGAGGAGGAGGAGAAAACGGTACACGTGAAAGGGGACGAAGGCGGAAATGTATGGGGCGCGGATGGAAGAGATGGGAAGGAAGCTAAAGAGAAACTGAGACTGAACAGGAGAGAGAGAGAGAGAGCGAGAGAGAGCGAGAGAGAGAGAGAGAGAGAGAGAGAGAGAGAGAGAGAGAGAGAGAGAGAGAGAGAGAGGAGAAAGAGAGAAGAGAGAGAGAGAGAGAGAGAGGGGGGGGGAGAAAGAGAGGAGAAAGAGAGGAGAAAGAGAAAGAGAGAGAGAGAGAGAGAGAGAGAGAGAGAGAGAGAGAGAGAGAGAGAGAGAGAGAGAGAGAGAGAGAGAGAGAGAGAGAGAGAGAGGCGTGGGACAATTGAAGGAAAGGGGTGCAGTTAGTGCGGGACTAAAATTATGGTGGGGGGGAGGGAAGGAGGGAGGGAGGGAGGGAGGGCGATATGGTGAAGAGCATCGAGGACAAAAAAAAAGGGGGGGGTAGGAGATAAACAAGTTGGGAAGGGAAGCTTGGAAGGTCCTTTGGGGGTGCGGGCTAGGACGGCCAAAGTGTAGTAGGGCAGAAGGCAACGGGAGGGAGGGGGAGGGGGGGGAAGGGAATGGAGAAGTGGGTAAGCGGAGAGGTTCAGTACGGGGAAAGAGATCAGAGAGGGAAATGGGTAACGGGAGGTAGGGAGGGGAGGGGAGGTAGGGGTGAAGAGGACCAGCAAGGGATGAGGGAAAGGGGTGACGGGGTGAGGGGGAAGAAGGAACGGGATGGGATGGGATGAAGGGAAGGCAGGGGAACAGGATAGAGGAGAAGAGATGGGACGGAAGAGAAGGGGTTGGGCAAGGGCAAGGGCAAGGGGAGGAGACAGGAGATGGGGAATGGCCCAGATAGGAAAAGTGAGATGATGGGAACTGGGATGGGGATTGGGGATGAGGAGGGGAGGGCTAAAGGAAGCAGACGCAACAGGAAGGTTTGGGGGGGGGAGGGGAGGGGAGGGCGCCACCGGAAGTCTGGCGGGAGGTGTGGCACGAGAGCAGAAGCAGCAGCACGTGAGTGAGCCAGTCAAGACAGCAGCACCGCCCTCCTTGCCAGGCCAGGGCAGGCCAGGGCAGGCCAGGGCAGGCCAGGGCAGGCCAGGGCAGGGCAGGGCAGCATTAGGGCAATGCAGCGCAGGGCTGCCGCTGTGTGTGTCTGTCTGGGTGCACAGGGAGTCTGGGTGCTTGCCGAGGGGACCAGAGGAGTTCACACACGCACACACACACACACACCAGCTGTGCGGACGGGCGAGCGGACGGGCAGCCTTTTGGAAGCCGACCCTTCACAAGGCAAGACAGACAGCCGGGGGCTTCCGCCCAGCAGACCACAGACGCCAATCCGAGAGGCCATCCGTTGACGTTACTCCAAATAGCAGCAGTTTGCATCTCGGAGGAGGCGGTGGTGTGAAATAATAAATAATTAATTACAGCGGTACGCCAATGGAGAAAGCTGGAAGGAACCACAGAAGAAATAACAACGGAATGGCATATTATCAACCACCAAACGAACAGAAAATGTAACCACAGATGTCAGACGGGATGGTAAAAGAAAAGCAATGGAACAATAAATGAAAGTGTAGAGTGCACTTTTTTTTTTTTATGCCTTAATTTCATTTGACAAGCCTCTCGTGGGACACCTTGTCAAACGCTTTGCTAAAGTCAAAGTACATAATACCGTCACTATAACAGTTACCTGTCGCCTTGTAGACATTTCTGTAGAAGAGGTTAAAAGATGAGTTATATGTGATTTATCCTTTGGTGAACAATGTTGCCAGTCACGTATCAGATGACTTATGCCTCTCAGTATGATCCCGGATACTATTTGATGACATTCATGGTTTAAGCATTTGACGTATAACTTAGGTCAAGCTCATTGGTCTGTCGCTGTCCACAGAAGATTTCACACACTTTTGGAATGAACGTTTGTGTGTCCCCCAGAAATGGAAACGAATCCTGTTCATTCTTATTGGTCGGGAAAAGATGAGAAGGCGGCTGCAATATTTCGAAACGAGATTCATGATATGTACAAGCTACGTGGGGAAGTTAAACGTTACTCCCAAGAATATAGAGAGAATTGGGCGAAAGGGGAGGAGGTGGTGGAGGAAGTGGAGGAAAAGAGGAAGAGGCACACGAGGAGGAGGAAGAGGAGAAGAGAAGGTGAAGGAAAGGGATGGTGAGGATGAAGAGGATGGGTGAGCAAGAGAAGGACAGGGGAAGATAAGGAGAAAGAGAAACAGGAGTAGGCAGAAAAGCGAAAAAGGAAGTGGAGGAGGAGGGAGAAGAGAAACACGAGGAGAAAGAGGAGGAATATATGGACGAAAGTATGAGAGAGGGGGAGAGAGGAGTGAGAGAGGAGGGGAAGAGATAGAAAGGAGAGAAGGGATAGAGAGAAGCGAGAGGATGATAGAGAGCAGAACCCTTACATGCCGAAGTGCCCCCCGGGGGGGTGCAAAGTTCTCAGCGACGCCCCCCCCACCCCTTCCCCATCCCTTGCAGCCTATGACCTTAATATGTCCAACGTGACTATAGGTTACCGGTATACATGATAAAGAAAAAAGTGTGTACTGTATAAAATAAGTGAACATTAAAAAGTAAAAAATATTTTAATATGTTCTTGATTCTAACGCAAAAGCCGTCGATTAGGGTAAAATGGGCTTCTTTGACCTGTGGGCGGCAAGTCCAGGTTAGAATCGCCAACCCCTAAATATGCCGGGGGGGGGGGGAGTGAGGGCAGCTGATGAACAATCAAAGTGGACGGAAAAATGAGGATGCAGGGAGCAGTACGAACGATACAGAAAAGAGTGAGTCGGGTGGATAACGGAGGCTGAGGATTAAAGGGTCTAGGACTGGGGCATGAGTAATCATAGCCAGTAAATGAAGGCACTATAAAATGAAAGACACTGTGAGAGACTGAGACTGAGACTGAGACTGAGACTGAGAGAGGAGAGAGAGAGAGGAGAGAGAGAGAGGAGAGAGAGAGAGAGAGAGAGAGAGAGAGAGAGAGAGAGAGAGAGAGAGAGAGAGAGAGAGAGAGAGAGAGAGAGAGAGAGAGAGAGAGAGAGAGAGAGAGAGAGAGCACAAGAACGACTGGAGGGCACAACAAGGGGGCACCATGGAACGATGACTACAGACTGGAATGTTGGATTCCTTCAGTGGTGGTGGGAGGGATGGATGGATGAGGACTGCTGGAGCACCCTGCACTTAGATCAGTGTTGGGTGCGTTTGGAAGAAAATAAAACGACAAATGTCGTTGGAAGTGCGTCACTCTAGTGTGTTCTGATCCCACCCTATGGCGATATTCTCCACAAGTACAGAAGCGCTGCGAATTGACCATCCACATGCAGCTTGGAGTTGTGCGCGTGCGCGTGACTAGGGAGGGGAGGGGGGGGAGGCAGTGCGAGCTGCAAGTCATAAACGATGTGCCAGAAATGCCGGACCCGATAGCATTTCCATTCCGTTACCGGGGGGGGGGGGGGCACAATCACGCCCAAGAAACGGGAGCCATGGCTGAGCGCGGAGAGGATGGTGGACGTCTAAAAGTTGATCAGCATTATTCTTTGAGTGGAGATGAACTTCCAATCATAACAAGCATGACCCCGTCAGTAGGGATGCCACTATCATCCCAAAGTACTCATAGTCCATGCCCGATACGGGTCGGACCCGACGAGGTCGATGTGAAGGGGTGTCTGGGTCGCGCGGCAGGTTTCACAACACCTGAAGAATACCTAAGACGACGCGAGGCCATGCACACTTCCCGTAGTTATCTTGTTTCGCTCTCTTTCTTGAGACGAAGACTTGGTGACGAACTCTTTATTTAGACTTCCTTGCGCTCCGTTCGGTTCGGCGCGGCGCCCCGTCAACCAGGAGGGCGGTCGGGCAGGTGGGCTCTGGACGGAAGGCAGAGTCGCCGGTGACCGGAAGTGGGCGCAGCAGCAGCAGCAGCCAGAGAGAAAAACCATGAATGATCACCACAAGCCCACGCCCGTGGCGACATCCACCACCACGTGCTCAAAATTGCTTTCACATAGAGACAAACACCGTCGACTTTCGTTGGTCGGAACGATGACATATCGAGCCGACTCATTGGTCTCGCTTCAAATACTGGAAATAAGCTCCATTATTGAGCTATTTTTGTTACTTATCCCAAGTATATCATTATATTCTTACCTGTGACTCGGTCTTTACGTTTGTCGATTAATTCATTTGTATTGGTTATTGGCTTGAATTACTTGTAAAGTTATCTTATACTGAAATAAATGTATAAAAGTAGTTTCTTTCTTCGTCACAACAGTCAACTTGAATGGTAGACTGCAACCGATGTCAAACAAGCAAAAAATTGCCGACTTCTTCCATCCGTCGTCACGAAATTTCAGTCTTTCGATTCGTTTCCCGCAAGTCAATATTCTTGCGAAGTCTAAAGCTTCCCGGTAAGCTGCGCACTTCGTTAGAATGCAGCTGGTGACTCACGAGAACGAAAGTCGACGAACAAACGTGTCAACGGATGTATCGACGGTTGCTCGAGTGGAAGCAGCGACTTGTGAAGGGACGCCTTGCAAGAAAGAACAGGCTTAGGCACCTTAATTTACACTCTCTGGAAAGATGCAGTGTGGGGTGATCTAAGGGAGGTGTTCAAAAGCTGAAAGGCTTTAACAAGGGTGGTGCAGACGAGGTCATCACAGGGCAGAACTCGCAGATATGGATTTAAATTGGACACATTTAGCTTTAAGAAGGAAATAAGCAAGAACTGGTTTACCAACAGATTGGGCAACGCGTGGAATAGACTTAGTAACCATGTAGTGAGCGCTGACACTATCTTGTTTTGAGAGAAAGTTGGACAACATTATGGATGGGGTTAACGTCTATCGATTCCATGTTCCATGCCTATTAATGGCCGTGGAACTGCCTAGTGTACGCCCTATGGTATTTTGCAGTTTCCCTCATTCTTATGCTAATTATTACTCACAAAAGGACGTCTTCGTGATTATAGGGATCCACTTTGTGGTGTCTCTGCCGCCCATACTTTCCATCCCTATGGCTTGTTTTGGGCGAGCTTCTATCGTCGCGTCGCGATCAAACTCCTGGCTTGTGTCTACCCTACTCGTCCTTCTTTGCCAACTTACCCCGATGTATTATAATCTTGTCGTTCGTGGGCAAGAAATGCCCCCCTCCCCCACCTGCCACCACCCAGATACGGGTGGGTGGGTGACGGGCGTGCTTACATCAATACGCGGAAGCCCAACCGCGTTTTTCCTGGAATCCCTCCTCGTTCTTCCCGCCAAATCTGTGAGTAGCGTCCCCATCGTGCTGCAGTCGATACTCCAGTCACCCTTCTCTCACCCCAGATTCAATATTTTTCCTCGGCTACCCCTCACCACCCTGACACATTTTATTTAACCTGGAATAACATAGTCTATCATCTAATTACCATTCCATTTGTTTTGATCTGTGCCCACCTCCGACAACAATTGCGGAGCCTTACCCCAAGACCGATAGAACCTATCATGCCAACACCGGGCGATGGCGACGGTGTTCCTGCTATTGAGCTTCATTTGATCGCCCGAACAAGGGAAGCTCCCATCGGATACAAATGAGTACGTGAGTGGGGCTCGAGTCTGTCAGATCACTAACCAACACTTGACCATCGAGGACAAACGTGAACGGATCTCTCCACGGAAGGCCTCACGCCCGGTTGGATGAATGAATGTGAGAGAAATAATACGTGTGGCGAGTTCCACCGAGTTTGGACAGTCACACAGGAGTGTCAGGAGACAGCGACGATGACGAAGACGACGCGTGTACCAATGCCAACTGAGTCACTACGGGCGAGACCCTACCACCAGGCGACCATGGCCATCAGAAACAACAGCTCAGGGGTGTGTGGAGAGTTATGGCAGTAGCGATGCTGGAGGGCGTGGGCTGGCGGGTATGATGCGACAACTACCCAATGTACATGCGTGAGCGAACGCGCACACAATGCTGATGTAACGGATACAGCCTTGCCATGATAACAGTACCGTAATCGAGATTAAGAACGCATCAAAACACTGTACACCCTCTCCCTTCAACAAGATGACGAGTTCAACAAATGATCTCATACAAACTATATAAAGGAAAATATCGATATCTGAAGGATCCTGTCTCTTTTTCTCACATCATACCTAATTCTGAATTCCCATGTGTTTTTTACTTTGGCTATCACAAATTCTAATCGTTCCCAATAGTTGGTACGTCTGTATGAAAAACTGTATCTTGCCATCTATTAAACACTTATTTCATGACCTCGTGCCTCTCTGGTCTCTTCTTTAAGCTTTGTGTGTGTGTGTGTGATTCACCACCATGGTCTTCATTTTGGACCTATAAATAATGCTGTAACCATACACACAGTGTGTGCATGTGTGTGTGTGTGTGTGTGTGTGTTTACCTAATTGATGCAAGAAAGAAGCAACGCTCCTCGTGTGTTATCTCTTACTCTATATTTTTTTAATCTTACCCAGCCACAAATCCATGTGCAATTCCAGTTTAACTTATATCCTTGATTTTCAATTATCACATTTAGGTTTAAACTCTTGTATTGTTTGAGTTTGGGCTATATCATCGAAGCTATTCCACGTATTCATGTTTATATAGAAAACTCTATTTCTTCACATCCTTTAGACATATGGACTTTCTTAATTTGTTCCTCCCAGGACCTCTTAAAGCCCTCCTCCCATTTTTTGTCAAAAGATCTCTTCTGCCAGTGCAATATATCCCTTTAGTGATCTGAATTCTGTAGTAACATCACCTACTTCTCTTCGATCTTTCAAAGTTGGCGGAAATAGTTCTTTTAGTCTTTCCTCTTATGGTTTATTTGCCAGGCTGGGGGCCACATTCGTTGCTGCCCCTTGTATTCTCCCAATCTTAATACAGTGTGCGGGGACCATACTACCAAAGCATATTCCAATATTAGACGTATCAGGGTTTCGACGAACTCTTCTCATTATTTCCTCATCCATATAGTGAAACGCCACTCTTCTTCTGCAGTAGTCCCTACGTCTCTACCATCCTGCTGATATGTCTGTCCGACATATTAGCT
This sequence comes from Oratosquilla oratoria, assembly GCF_046742065.1. NCBI lineage: Eukaryota > Metazoa > Arthropoda > Malacostraca > Stomatopoda > Squillidae > Oratosquilla > Oratosquilla oratoria. Next base: position 52,003,476 of record NC_134792.1, on the reverse strand, counting down.
AGTGTGTGCGTGCGTGTATGTGTGTGTGTGTGTGTGTGTGTGTGTGTGTGTGTGTGTGTGTGTGTGTGTGTGTGTGTGTGTGTGTGTGTGTGTGTGTGTGTGTGTGTGTGTGTGTGTGTGTGTGTGTGTGTGTGTGTGTGTGTGTCTTGCGTGTGTGCGAGCGCGCGCGCGTCATGCGAGCCTTCACCTTTGGCAGGTCTTCAGCTCAGCAACCTTTCATGGGACGGCAGCGCGTGACCACGTGGCGAAAGGCAGTGCGAAAGCTTTGCCCCAGGACGCTCCTGTCGTGACACGCGGGAGCCGGCAGGGCAACCACGTTTGGCCACGCCAACAACGCCTGCTGCTGCTGCTGCTGCCGCTGCTGCTGCTGTCATCCCTGGTAGCACCACTTCCAGGCCGTGACGCTACGCACTACGTCATCCCGGTGCACAAAATTGATTTCCGGTTTGCAAGCCGCCGTGATTGTCCACGCCTTCCAACACTGCCCGAAGAGGAGGAGGGACCCCCAATTCCAATGGTTAAACCACGACCCGAGCCAACAGTAACGTCGAAACTAAAGTTTCCAACCATACTGCTGGGATTCCCCCGTGCTGCCGTATTTGGGTCGGTCGGCCCATGCAAGTAAAGGGAACATAAATGGCGGCGCCCGAACGCCACATGCGTTTGCCGGCGGTCATGCCCTAGGGTTCCCTGGCTCCTCCAGCTGTGTCCATGTTTCACCTATACTCCCAACAATTCGTTACGAGATGCAATGGAACCGTAGGAATAAGGAAAGACCTGGGCCGCCCGGAGAATTTTTTTTTTTTTTCAGAACCCGCGGTTCGGTTTATCATAAATCTACAACTACACCACCCTAGTATATATCATCAAATGTGGAATTACAAACGTTAAACTGGGTTTTAAATGGCGAGCAGTTGGTCTACAATACTTTTAACTGCGAAGCAATGACAAATGTCTAGCCGTTCCCTCAACAATATGGAAAAATCGTGTTGGAAACCATCCTTAGAATTATAGAAATGTCAGTATAGTTCTAATGTGGTTAATTTCACTCCAGAAATAACCACGATGCTAGCGGCGCCCAGGCAGAAACGACGCAAGAAGCGGAGGTAGAGGCGAAGCAAGATGGAGGGGAGGGGGGTGTCTTGGGGGATAGGGGTGGGGGTGAGGAATGGTTATAGGGAGCAGGGCGCAGGGCGTATGGTAAGTGGGATGAGGCGGACCTAAAACACGTGAGGGTAAATACGCGCCCGTTCAGTCTTGTTCCTTCTGCCCCTTGTTTCTTCTACCTCCCATGCAATTTATCTACTCCTATAATCACAATAATTTGCCATTTACTCTATATACGAAATAATCAATGGATAAAACCAATTCAATCCCAACACACCGATGGGCCTAAATCAGCACGGCGTCCCATGATCCTAACGCCATCTCTTGGCCTAGGCAGGAACTATGACTTCCCTAGGCCTACGTTAGATGGCAGTACGTACTGTTGCGCTGCTGACGATGTAAATTCACCAACTACAAGTGATGGTGTTTCATATTACATTATGCAATAATATATTCATATAGAACATGTTAATATAATCTCTACTTCCTTGGACGATGTCCATACATTCAACCATGTTATGATATTCATTGCCCAAACATATCCTTATTCTTTTCCAATGTCCTTCATACTCTATCATTCTGTATGTCTTACTATAAAATCTAATAGGGAATCTTATAAGTGTCCGAAGACTGCGTTGACCACACTCTAATAAATATAGACAGTTTAGATCCTTATCATGGTTCCATGTGGCATAAAACTGATGATGTGTAATTTTGGCAATAGTGTACTTCATCAGCGCTACTCTTACGAGCTACAATTTGATGATTCATGACTGAAACTTGTCCCAATGGAGTTGAACAAGGCCCTTGGTTGAAATTTCTCTATACACCGCCCATCGAACAATAATATGCAGTGGACAGGGTCCAATTACCATGTCAAACTTGATGAACAATGGGGAATGGCATACACGTCTATGAGAATCGAGGGTGCAATCTCGTTTGATATATTTAGGACAAGACTTCGGGGTGAGGGGGTGAGTGGTTTGAAAACAAAAGAACGAGTAGAATATATTACCACAGGACCCGTGGGGCGTCAATGAGAAATAAGAGGAGCTGGATTTCTGAACAGAGCAATTTCGTTTGACACTAGAATATATTCAAGTTCCACACTCAAACGATTAACTGGAATAAGTTTTTCTATGCGGGTTTTCTTCGAGTACGATCGTGTGGCAGCTGCCAGAGTAAAACATAATTTAAGCATTCAAAAGGGTTCATCACCAAGGGGCTGGTTTATCTGGGCAATGCATCACTTGAAATATAAATGCAGCTGAGGGGAAGGGCGAATGTGGCATCTAACCCCAATCCCTGGAGGGTCTGAAAATTTAGTGTAAATTGTATGTATGTTGTTGTTCAGTTCAACATCATGACTTCACTCCACCAAACTCTTTTCCCTTAGAAATTTCTAGTTATGACCTTGCTTAGCTTTTATGTTCTTACCCTTTAATCCCTCATGCTATGGTCTGAATCAAATTATCCACCATTTGCATAATAAAATCAACAAAGGTTATAGCTATACCTATAGACTTCAACGATACACTATTCACGCTTTCAGCCAAGGAAAACCTACTCATTTTTGTTGCGTTTTGTCATATTCTATCCAATGCTAGTGGTGAAATTGTGTAGGTCTTGGCATCCTAATCACAGGTTTGAGTCCAGCACTTCCCTCCAATTCACAGCAGTGACTGTTGCCCAAACAGTCCAAGTGCATTTGGGCACAGTTACGCAACTTCTGGCGTACACTCATTTACTTCTAATAAACTACCTAGTGACTTTATCCAGCTGTGGAAAACATCTCTGCCTGACTGATTTCAAGGGGTCTCAAACATATGGTAATCTATGGAAACAAAAAGGTACAAAGTAATAAAAAACGATCAATCAATCTGAGCCACAGCTCACAGGAAACCAGCAACAGCCAGCCACCTGATTGACCCATGTCCCTTGAGGAAGAAATATTGTTATCTGGATATGGCTATGGTGGAGCAAAGTAAGATTAGGTGGTCAGTGTCTTCTGTGTGATGGTTGCATCTGGAGCAATTTGTTTCGGTGGCCAAGCCTATTCTGCGTTGGTACAGTCATAGTGTTGGAAGGTGACCTGAACAAGGCTGATATCTAGAGGGGTTTGATGGACAAGTGTTCTTGCATAGAGCTGTGTGCCTATCATTTTCATCTGATGTTCTTGCTACACTATTTCCAACCCAGGGCAGTGGGCAAGATGCAGGGATGACCAGTCATCCAGGAGGAGCCAAGATAAGAGGGAGGGAGGCAGGTGAATAGGAGTGGAGTATGTGGGGATGGAATGGGTGGGAGTAGATTTTATGCCTTTGTATTTTGGCTACCTCCCTTGTACGGGAGAAATAGCCAAATGTTGGTATATATGTATGTATGTTCCAGGGGGAGAATTTTGGTTCTCTAACCTTTATTTTGTGCATATATTCTTTTTCTGATTCTTGGGAACCATTATATAAAAGCATAGTCTATATCAATCTATATACAAAAAGGCTTCTTCCCCCTTATAAAGGAGATAGTCAGCCAAGGCATGCACCCTCTCCCAACGCATCCCACACAAATTTGCTTCCTTATCTCGACAGTGAAAAGACATCCCTGTCCCAGCCCAGTGCTTGGGTCAGAAGTAATGCAGCAAGACATGACACTTCCACAGCAGGACCTGATATTCTAAGTTGGTTTACTTCCACCACTTCATTAACATGGGAACCCCCCTCCTTGTCTCCTCATGCACAAACATAGATTAGGAAAAAATCCCTTGAGACTGGGTCAATTGACTGTCTATTCACAACCATTCTCCAATCATACCTATCTCCTACCTTCTTCCTTCGTTGCTTGACCATGTGCCAAACCATCACAGTATTCTTTCATTAATCACTTCGGTACGATGATGCCTTCATAGGTGTCATGAGGCACGAGTGGGTACACAAGGATGCAGGACATTTACTTGCATCCCCACTCTTCAATTTACTTCTATTCCCTGCCACATATACATACATATACCAAAAGCTTTTCCCCCCTTACAAGGGAGGCCAAAGTCAAAAGGCTATAAATAGTATAAATATTTTGTGGTCTCTCCAAAACAGGGAGGTTCCGTCTTGTAAAAAAAAAAGTGCCAAGTTGACGTTTTGATACAATTTCCTCAAAGGATTATGTACTGGCAATCTCTGGCTTTCAGGACTGACCAGCCACTTGGAGACCAAGATGTTCATTGTTGCACTAAATATGTAAAAAACTTGGAGAGTTTGGCAAGTCTTGTCACTGACAGTCTCCCTCTCTCTCTACCACATAAGCCCTAAATACTTAAAACCATCCACTCCCTGCCAGATGTAACCTTAAATACTTTTTCCACTTCTTACTACATTCATAAACCTATAAGCCTTCCTATTGCATCTCTTATCACTCAGGCAGCATCAGTTTGAGTTACCCTACCCTATCAAGCAGTTGTATTAATTGTATATACCTGGACAGTAAATTTCACCGTGGCCCCTAAGAGGCAGCCTGAATCTAGCATTGGAGCTTGTGGCAAGAAAACAAGAAGCCAAGAAAGACTCTTACTTTCAATATGGAGATACAAGTAATCAAACAATACAAGGATGCAAAAAAAAGTCAATATAATTTTTTGCAAGCTTCAGCTCTCCTATTCCATTGTATCAACAATACTTAAAGAGTGCATCAAAGAAGCACTGAAGTCCACCAATAAATTAGGTATTGGGGATGAGCGGAATGCAATAGGTGCCAGGTGAATACCCCTCCAATCTATGTCTGGTGCTCTTCCACCCAACACTGCTGCCCAGGATTCATCAAGCTCTATCATTTCTGATGACAAGGAGAAGGCTTCCTCTGGATTTTATTAAGACTAGCCATGAAAGGTATGTACAGTGCAGGATCAGGTCACTAGTGGCTAGTGGTATTCTACAGAGCCTCTTTTTCTGCTCTTTCCAGTGGATATAGGGTTACCAGGAAAGCCATTGTATAAAAAACATAACATGTCAATAACACTACCTCTTTGGATGATGTGGAAAAGTGTTATATCTCTCTCATTATAGACTAAGCCAAAGCTACTCTCCCCATTAAATTAAATCCTATTAAAACTTAACTTTGCTCTCTGTTATTTGATCAGGTATTCAGGAATGTAACCCAATTGTATAGTGGGGGAAACCTGTACTTCCCTGCGGCATGCCATCCTCAAGTGGATGAGCTTTAGACAGAATACTCCCAATTCATACCAAAAAGAAAAAGTGAAATCAAAACAGCTGTATAAAAATGGAGAATCAGCCACAAAGACAAAATTCACATACACATACCAACCGCTTTTTCTCCCTTACAAGGGAGGTAGCCAAAGTCAAAAGGCATAAATCCATTCCTACCCATTTTATGCTCACATACTCCACTACCATCCACCACCCCTCCCTCCCTGTTTTCTTGGCTCAAATAAACTTAGAAAAATGCCATGGCACCAAGCCATGTCCTATGCTTTCTCCAAATAAAAAAATACAATAATGTGCTGTTGTTTATTTGCAAACATTTCACAAACAGAAGATTCTAGGGACAAGAAAGCATCAAATGTGGACGTTTTTCAAAAACCATATTGAACAGGCAACAAGTAATTGCCTCTCTCTCCAAGTACCAAATAAACCTGACATTTACCATCTTTTCCAGCAATTTACAAATGCATAAGGCTAAGGAAATGGGATGATAATTTGTCACCAACTGATGGTCTTTTCCAAGTTTTGGGATTTGGATGATTACAGCAACACACCAAGAATAGTGAAGGTCACCATTATTCCAAATAAAGTTGAATAGGTATCATAAAAAGGAATAAATCCTATCAGACGTTTGGTGTAGAAAGGCATATGGGATGTCATCAAAGCCTGGCAACAAATAACTGCGCTGTGATAAAGCTATCTTTGGTTCTGAGATGGAAAAGGAGCATTGCAAAACTCACCCTCAGTGAAGGCAAAGTTAATTTCACAAGATTTCAAATGGCGACGATGGTGTGCCATAGGTGAGTTAGGATCTTTCTTGTTAACACTAGCAAAGTGATCTGCAAATATATCGGAAACCACTTTGGGATCAGCCAGTCTCACTAACATAAGACAATATAGGAGGGGTAGGAGGCAAAAATTTCCCAGAGATCTTGCAAATTCTGTTCCACACTTGTGTATGTAGGGTCTGGACTGTAAATGATGAGACACAGTCTTTCTAAGATGTTCATTGTGCATTCTTTAGGACTCATCAAGCCTGAGCCCATGCTCATCATACGGCACCCATAAACTGGAGTGTCCCTAAGATGTTGGTGAAGATGAGAGAAAACATTACATCTTGCCTGCACAGAAGCAGAGCAATCATTGTTCCACCAAGGCATTAGACATTTGGAAAAATGGCCTGACATCCTTGGCACTGATTGGAGTGCTGCAGAATATAATTTATCAGTAAAATATGCTGCAACCTCTTCCGAGCTATCAAAGTTGGCCAGCAAAAAATCAGGTGAAGTGAGTTGTGTAAATAGAATCAGCCTTTTAAACAGCACCAGGATGTACAGACTCCGGTCCAGACCTTGCCAATTAAATAGCATTAGGGGAGCTGAAAGAAATATCAATGGCCATTATACCAGTTTGACAATGAAAATGCATTGCATCCCAAATTTAAAATCCCCAACTCCTCATCCACTATAAAAGAAGCTAGCAAAACATCTCTGGAGTTGATTGTGCTGTCTCCACACAGTAGGTACTGACAATTGAAGTCTCCTAGTAAAAGTAATGGAGAGGGAAGGTCTCACATGAGGCAATTAAGATCATCTCTCCTCACAAGAACACTGCATGGAAGATAAATACTACAATTCATATACAAACATATAAGGAGATCAATAGTCTAAGCTACCTGGCTGAGAGAGTTAGGGTGTTGTTACTTGCAGCAAAGGTTGAGGGGATGACAGTTCAAACCTTGCCACAGGCAAAGTTGAACCAAGGGTATAGTTCATTAAATTTTATGCTATAAAGTCCTGTAAGGGGCATCATCCTAGCCTCCCATTACAGGGTTGTTTGTGAGGTTAAACCATATCATCATATATAAAAACAGTTTAAGATTTTCCCTGGTACAATCTGTTATGTAATTTGCAGTTCGAGAACAATATGAGGCACGCCATTTCTAATAATTACTGCAGTGTTAAAGAGTTTTGAGACAGGATTTGGGTGACACTCAGGGTTTTCCAGCATGAGAAACAGTGCTAAGAGCTAAGACCTCCCCCCACAACTCATCCTAGCCTAGACACCCAACCATCTAGCACAGGACAACCTCATTAGTCCTGGTGAGCAGCACTGTTAGCCCGTATGGGCAGCCTAGCTCTGGAAACCATTTCATCTGGTCCCTCACTGGCAACCTTGCTAGCATGAGTAGTCCTCTCCCCCTAAGTAGGACTTGCTCATTAGGCCATAGAGTTGCACAAGCCATGACAAGGTGGTTCACATTAGGGGGCATAGGAAAGTGTGGTTCTTTATAAGTTGTTAGAGATTCCTTCTGTTTACCAAAGCCTCTGCTAGCTACAGGCCTTATTATATCTATTGTTGATTTTCACTCTCAAGTCTGCTGTGAGGGCTGAATGTTTAGAAAATAAAAACAAAAACAACAATGGGAAGACAAAAACAAACATTAAAACCTAAATATAAATCCATCATCCACCCATGAAGTAGCTGGAGCAAAATAAGAAAAAATCCCATCATCAAAACAGCAGTGAGACATCAACTCGCAGTTCTCCAAAACAAGTTTCAGACACACAACTCCAGAAAAAAGGAAAATAATTAACAAGATACATAAAACAAAACTTGACACAGATGCCAACCCCTATTCTCCGACATGCATAGTAAATGCAATAAACTGAAAAATTCTCATGCAGAAGGTCCAGATACCATACATTCATTTAAAATATCTTAGCCCAAATGCCTAAAGACAAATATTTTCAGCCACTCCTGATTGTATAGTACATACATACATATACCAAGGCTCTTTCCCCCTTACAAGGGAGGTAGCCAAAAAGGGAAAGGCATAAAATCATTTCCACCCATTCCATCCCTGAATCCCATCATAGATTGTATAGTAAAATTATATATATATATATATATATATATATATATATATATAAAAATGAAATATAAAATGTATAATCCCCATTTCAAACCAAATAAACTATACGATCCAACATCTCGTAGACCAATTTTTCTATTATCCACTATATCTAAACTGATGGAAACAGTGATCACAGAAATAAATTTAATTAATCTACCCACTTTCCCAAACCAACATGGATTCAAGAATGGCCACTCCACAAGCACTCTTCTCACAAATATCACCCAACAAGTGTTGTAAGAATTCTACAAGAACCACCAGAAACAACAGTATGGTGGCAATTGTGATAAATGGCATTTGATAAAGTTTCCAGGTACATACTATCAAAAGAGAACATGGAAACAAACATCCACAACAATGACAAAAATTGTGAACAACCTCTTTGATGGCAGACAGTGTAGAGTAACCTAAAACAACCATATATCTGGAACCAAAAGACTCCAATAAAAGGTACCCCAAGGAGCAATACTCTAACCTGCATCATTCAACCTCTTTAACCACTTCAGTATGACTCAAATTCTAGTGCGCAGCATCAGCTGCCATATATAATTTGCATCACATTACTCTACTACTACTACTCTACTCCAATGGCTATCAGGACTGCAGTCCCTTCACCGCTTTCACTATGCCTCTCCAGACCAATCTGTCCTTCACCATTTCCTTCCAATTTTGTAGGTCAGGGTTAATGTGGGCCACGTCATTTGCCACTCCATTGCTCCACGGGTACCTAGGCCTTCCCAAGGGGCGTCTACCTCTTATACTTCCCCACACTACTCGCCATATAAAATATAAGGTCACTGCTGTATTATTCATTCTCTTTTACTCTGAGTAATAATAAACACAGAAAACGTGATCAAACCAGTTCACAGAATCCAGGGGTAACTCATGTAGAACTACAAAAATATATATACAGTATATAATCAAGATGCCGATGATGGCATTCTTGTGTACCTACTCGTGGCTCATGATGCCTATGTAGGTGTCATTGTACCAAAGTGCTTAAAGCAATCTCCAGATAAAGAGCACAATAACAAAGTACTCACCTATGCAAATGACCGAATGATAATAACCCAGCACACCAACTACAAATATTTCACCTAAACTTAGACAAACTAGGACAGTGAGCTCATCAAACTAGAATGGAGGTTTCCCTTCAGTAATTATCAGCAACTTTGCTCACCTCCAGACAACTATAAATTAATGAAACAATCAATCATCCCATTGCCCTAGGTGTCTCTTGCACTTGCAGGCGATGGCTCCCACATATCCAGTAACAGCCACTGTTCTGGACCACAAGTCACTCAAGGAAGAAATATTCTGTTGTTGTCTAGATATGGCTTGGGTGGAACACTTCAAGATGTGTTCCATGTTTTCTGTGTGATAATTGCACCTAAGGCAGTTTGGTTCTATAGATAGGCTGATTCTATGCTTGTACAGTTGACCCAATTATTGTGGGTTTTGAGGTACCACACTCCACCTTGCCAACAAATAAAGAAAATCTGTGAACACTGGAAACATACCCTTAAAACTCTTATTTCAATTAAGCTACAGTTACAGTATATACCCACATACCTTCCAGAGCATTCTATTAAATTTTAAGATTCATTTATGTAGTTTTACCTTCCAAAAGAAAAATGGAAGTAAATAACAGCAATTTTACTTCCTGAAAAAGAATATATATGGTATTCCATTTGCACAGAGCAGGATATTATAGGTCATACCTTAAATAGAATAGTATATGCCATTTTCTATCAATATATTAATAGAAAATGGCATATGCTAGTGTTTATAAGCATCAAAGAAATTATGGTGTTGAAGGGGGGACTGAACTGTATTGTACATCACACAATTCATGTATACTTACTTGGACATGTAAATGAATAAAGTACACAATTTTCAGTACAGTATTGTACAATAATAAATAAACAGTATTTACTGTGCTCCCTAATCATAACATAAAATTACAAGAATGGTCAGTCACCACACAGTCAAAATTCTTTCATTAGGGTGCTTACAAATCAACTCTGAGTGACTGAATTCCTCTGTGTGTGAGGCAGGATGGGGTGAAGGAAGAGGGTACAGCCCATCTCTATGGCAAGGTTAGATAAGGTAAGCATGCTTATAATAAATGCCACTGTTCACAAATTAAAAGTACATACATATGAACAAATACACATGTCTCAACTAGCAAATACCAATGGTTGCTACTATCCTTGAAAATCCACTAAAAATTGAATCTGCAAATGGTGAATCACGAATAGGATGGGTCGAATATACTAGCTTAGTGATAGCTACCTGAGTGCAAACATGTTAGTGTGGTTCTTACTTTTCTTGAGAGGGATATTTCTGAGTGAGTCATGTCCGGGGAGGCTCAATGGAGTAGGAAGTTTGGTGGTTGGTCTTGAAATGCATCATTTGTGATCTGAACATGAATGTGTCTATGTAGATGCAATGTATGTTACAGGTGTTGTTGTTGCTGCTGTTTGAGTCATATACAGCTAGAGTAGTTTATTTGCTGCATTCAGTTGGTCATGCTTGTGTTGTAACGAGTTGGATGAATTGGGTTGAGGGCTCTTCCACAGAACTGTGTACCTGTCATTTTCATGTGGAGTTCTATGGGGGAGGATTTTGATTTCTGTGTCCAGGTGTTCTATTGAGGTGGTTTTGGTGTATCTTCTTATTATTCTCAAGGTTTTGGTTTGTGCTGTTTGTTAGGTGTCTAATTTTGTTTTCCTGATTGATGAGAACCAGGTTATGGAAAGCCAAGTGACATTCTGAAAAACTAGTTGTAGATTGTGATTAAGAACGTTTTGTTGACAACAATTAAGAGATTTCATCTGCTATCAAACGTGATTGATCTTAGTATTTTTACTTGTGGGCTGATGAGGTGTGGTTTCCATTCAAATATTTTTGACCCATTGTTCTAGTTTGTCTATGTATGCTTAGGTGTTCTTTGCCACTATTCTGTAGTTGCTGTGCTGGGTTATTATTGCCAGGTCAACTACTAGTTTTTTCTTCAGCTTTGGTATAGTGGATAGTAGAGACTGGTCTGTTGGAAGCTGGATTTTCAGGTGGGTATATAATTTTAACAAGGGTACTGTATAGGTTTTATCCAGTGTTGAATTTTCATTGTACATCCAGGAGTGGTGGTGGTGGCTGTTGTTGTTGTTGTTCCCTAGATTGTCTGGCCAAGCAGTCCTGTCTCCCTGAAGAACACCATGGCTAGAACGGGGTTCCCCCACAAATCCTTTATAGAGTGTATATTGTGTTGTTGGCACACATGATTGTGTACAATGCAGTCTTCCATAATGTGTTGTATAGTATGGGGTGAATTATTGCATCCTGGACAGTTATCTGCAATGTGATCATCCAGCCTCTGCTGATAGCTTAGAAGGGCTGGATGGTGCCCGCATTGCAGTCTGGCCAGGTGGAATCTGTCCTTTCAGGAGCAAGAGGATTCAAAGAGATGGATATCAGGGGGTCTGGGATGCAGCAATGTACTGTCTTTCAGTTTGTTGATGGAGCAGTGAATGATATGATTATGGATATGTTTATGGAGGCTGGTGCATGGTGGTTGTGGAGAAGAGTATTTGTGTGTGATGTAGTAGTTTTTTTTATGTTTGTGGAGGCTGCAGCAACTGTTTGTGTGCCTCTCATGTCAAGGTGATCCTTGACTATGAGGACTTTTGTTTCATAGTGTGGTCTGTAGGTGTTGTATTTGTGCAGCCTGTATTTGTCTTTGGGGCTTTGTTTAGTATAGTCTGAAGGAAGATGTGTTGTGTCTTAGTGGGGCTCACATAATTCATCACCGAACACATGCATTGTTTGTACACCGTTGTATTAGTTTATTTGCTTTGTTCAAATATTGTTCCTGTAATTTAACCACATAAAGTCTAGGTGTACATTTAGTCCTTATGTTTGTGATGTGTTGTTTGAATGCCTTGGATGTATCATATGTTACACCAAGAATCTTAGGTGTATTTGTGTGTCGTATGAAAGTGTTGTTGATATAGAGGCATGGTATGTATTTGTGTTCTGCTGTCCAATTGGTGAGAAGTGTGGCTGTAGACTTGGTTGGGGATATTTAGATTCTATTTATAATGAACCAGGTACTGAGTTTATAGAGGTATGGTTGTAGTATTTCTACTGCTTTGTCTGCATTATGGTGTGTCCATGTAATTGTTATGTCATCTGCATAGGAAGAGACGTATTACTGAGGTGTCAGGTACGAGTCTATCTTGCATGTGTAGCTTAAAGAGTGTGGGGGATATGAGCATTGACCGGCCATCTTTTGGTATTATTGTGCATGACTGTGTTACCGTATATGTTTTGTTTGTGAGATTGTGAAGGGGGTTGGCATCAAAAGCTTTACTGACATCTTGTGCTATGAGAAGTGTTCTGCGTGGGGGCTTATCTGAATTGATGCCATCAAAAACTCTTTAAGTGAGGTTTATCGGAAGAGTGTTTCTGGAGTGTAGTGGTCTAAAACAGTGTTGTGATTCAGCAAGGGGGTACATGTTTGTGAAGAGTCGTAGTATGAGGCATTCTCTGACTTTGGAGGGGATGCAGAGATGTGTGATTGGGCGGTGTGATGCTGGAACTCTTGGGTTTGGGTATGATGATTTTCCCATGCTTCCAAATATTGGGTATAGTATTGTATACCTAACATCCAGGAGTGGTTGAAAGTATCAGTCAAGGCTCTTTTTGCAGTTAGGCACAGGAAATTCAGATGTATATACGAGACCTTATTCTAGCCTTCAGCACGAGTTTTTTCAATTTCTTTACTACCCCTTGGATATCTTTGCTGGAAAAGAAAGGAGTTGTTGTTGTTGTTGTTCCCTAGACTGTCTGTCCGAGTAGTCCCATCTCCCCAAGGAATGCCAGGGCTGAAACGGGGTTTTCCCACAAATCCTTTGTGGAGTGTATGTTGTGCTGTTTGCATGCGTGATTGTGTATAATGCAGTCTTGCATAACATGTTGAATAGTATGGAGTGAAGTGTTACATCCTGGGCATTTGTCCACAATGCAGTCTTCCAGTCTCTTCTGATAGCTTAGAAGGGCTGGGTGGTGGCCACATCGCAGTCTGGCATGCAACAATGTCAGAAGGGGGTTGGCATCTGTGTTTAACTAAATTTTTCATAACCCTTTTGTTATTTTTCTTATTTCTGGAGTTGTGGGTTTGAAATTTGTTTTACAGAAGTATTTGTTAATAATACTGTATTTTCAAACTGTTCCATTGGAAAAGAAGCCAAAAATCCTTGGCTGCACTCTTGATATTCACATGTCCTTCAACCCACACACCAATCCCCTGTTCTCTCAGAGTTGCAAAAGACCAGCCATCACATGGGACCCTAATTCACTTAGAAAAGAGATATTGTGTTGTTGTCTGGGAATTGTTAGTGTGTGGCATTCTAGTAAGAGGTGGGCCGTGTCTTCTGTGTAATGATTGCATCTGGGGCAGTTTGAATCTGTGGCCTGATCTACTCTATGTTAGTACTGTCTAAATGACCAATGGTGACCTGAGCACAGGCATGCTAGTGTGCTTTTTGTCTGGTGTGTGAGGGTTTTCTAGGTGTGACTTATATTTCGAGTTCTTGGAGTACTGAATTTGATGGTCTTTCTTAAAGGACTTGTTTAGTTACCTGGGTGTGAATATGTTTCAGTGTGGATATTTTGTTTGGTTTGGGTGGCAGGTTATGGTTGATGTTTGAGCAGTATGCTGTTGGTACAGAAACATGGAACATAAGAGAGGAAGAGAGAAGGAGTTTGAATGTGTTTGAGATGAAGTGTCTGAGAAGTATGATGGGGGTTACTAGGCTGGATAGAGTGAGAAGTGAGGAGGTGAGGAGGAGAACGGGGGTGGGCGGGGAGCTGGGAGATGGGGTTGGTGAGGGAGTGTTAGGATGGTTTGGACACATGGAAAGAATGAGAGAAGAAAGACTAGTAAAGGAGGTATGGAAGGCAGATGTGGAGGGAGTGAACATGAGATGGATGGATGGGGTGAAGGGGGCTTTGGGGAAGAGGGGAATGTCTGTTGAGGAAGGACGGGAGAGGACAGAAGACAGGGGTGAGTGGAGAATGGTTGTATATGGAAGATGTTGTGATGCATGAGGTGGAATGGATGGGGGGATGGGGGGTGAGGTAGTGTGTGTGAGCAAAATTTTGACGCAGCCCGAAGGGATTTCTCCCCATCCTCTCCTTTATATGGGGGGACGGAGAGGGGGGGTTGCCGATTTAATGAAGCGGCCTTGCTGTGGATGTGCTGTGTCTTGCGACACTGCTTCTGACCCAGGGCAGTGGACAGGGTGCAGGGATGACCCATCATCTAGGAGGTGCTAAGATGGGAGGGAGGGTGGAGGGGTGTGGAGTGTTTTCAGGGATGGAATGGGTGGGAATGATTTTATGCCTTTTCCTATTTGACTACCTTCCTAGTAAGGGGGAAAAAGCCTTGGTATATGTGTGTATATGTACAGTTTTTTGTTGTATTTTGTTGGGTGATTGTGAGATGTAGTGTGAATGGCATGTGTTGTTAAAAGTTCTGATACAGAATTGAGTTCCTGTCATTTTCATGTGATGTTCTGTTATGAGAACTTTGGTTTCTGTATGTAGGTGTCCTATTGGGGTGGTTTTCATGCATCCTAATATTACATTCAGTGCTCCATTCTATAGTCCTTGTAATTTGTTTGTGTACTGACACACCAAGGACCTGACAATGAAAATCAACAAGAAAATGAATATGCTAAAATTAGTAAGAATTCGTTTGGTTTAACAGAAAACACTGAACTAATCAGTCTACAAACAGCTTTTGAGAACCAGACTGAACTACACCTCTACAGCATGATTCTCAATCAGGAAAACAAACACCTTACAAACTGTATAAAATAAACAACTGAGAATGATGCAGCAAAACTACTCCAACAGAACATCTGCACATGGAATACCACAAGAATATGATTGGCAAGAAGACAAGGAAGTCGACGAAGATGAAGAAGAACTGACAGCATACTATTCAAATATCAACGACCTACCACCTGCACCACATCCATACAAAACACTCAGATCACAAAACAAACAGCTCAAGACGGATCACTGAACTCCCTACCAATGAAAACCCATCCAGACACAAGCCATAAGGGACAATCCCTCCCAAGAGAAGTAATGACAATATTAACAACACTAGGCTTGGCCACAAACACAGCCATCACATAAAATCCTACACTGCCCTACCCTAGCCCTACTCAGACCAATTTAGTGGCTACTGCTGATTACCTGTGAGCTATGGGTTTCCTGCAAGAGAGAAATGGGGCAACTAATTGACTGACTGATTGATCAGTTCAAATGTAGATTTTGTACAGTATGTGTCTAAGTTTTACCTCAGATCATTATTTGATTACCTTATGTATAAGATACTGGATATATAAAAAAATACACATCTTACACATTTTAAAAACTCAAAGGGAATGCAATCACTCCAGTCTACATCTAAAGTCTGCTTCTGATTAAATGACAAGGTACTTTACGAGACAAAACAGTTCAGTGTTAAGAGATCTAGTTTCTGGACAGCCATCATGTCATATACCAGTAATGGTAAATAATAACTACTCATGCCAATTCAATTACTGCCTCAAATTTCTCAGAACTAAAACATAATAGTCCTATGGCCCTATGACAGCCAGCAACAGTCCTTGTACATTCCCATCTCCTTACAGAGAAAGAAACTGCTGTGTTCTGTAAGTGGGGCTGTTTCTAAGTCACCCACAAGAAAGAGGTGGTTATCAGCTCTCCTTGTATCAAAAAGAGGTGAAACAATTGAGGCAGTTGTTCCAGACAAAAAGTGATATTCCCATGGGGCATTCTCGCCTCTAATGAGGTGAGAATATTCAAGGTCTTATGGGAAAATTATCCTCTCCATCCCATGTAGGTGCCCATCACTACCAAAAGAACTCCATGAACTGACTTCCACCTCTAAAATATATTCTGGAAATGATAAGCGTTGACTATGACAGTTCCTAGACACTACATCAACTTTATGAAAAATACCAAACTAAATATTTAAAAGAAAAAATTCAAAGTGCCATGTCTAATTGGCAGAGTACATAAAAATGGCTATATGAAAAGAGGAATGTTTATGCAATTTTCTTCCTTAATAACAAATATGGGTTACATAAAATGTCAATAATGAAAGGCTACATGCAGTGATGAAGTAGTCAGGGATTGTCAAAATGACATTTGGCCTTTCATTTAAGAATGACAATTGGAGGAAAATATCAGCGAAAAGTTGTACCACTATTGCATTCCACTATCCATACTACTATAAAAAGACTGAAAAAAGATAGCAAACGAAAGACAACTAATAAAAACCAACAAAGTTAGGCATTAAAAAGCATTAGAATCCCAAAACAAAAAGGAAAAACCTATCTGCACCCCGTGGTGTTTAACCAGGGTGCTTGGGCAACTAATTAAACATGTAAACATGCTGTATATTCTGTATAGTTCCATACATTATGTAATATGGAAGTGCCTAACATCAATATCAATAAGGTACTATACTTGTAATGTAGTGTTGTGGAATGCAAGATATATCAGAGGAGCATTCTATAATTTCCAAAATTCGTAAGTATGCACTGGTGTGAGTCCCATGGGTGTGCAAACTAGAGGGATCCAATGTAGCTGAGGCATCTATGGACTTCCCTTGCGATGGCTTGAAAGCTTCATTACAAACTGTAACCAAACAATCAGTTTCAGACGCTAACAATCTACAAGTGGACCAGTTACTAGGCTTTTCCTTATTTACTTATACACACTTTCTCTAACTGACATAAACGCACTCTAATGAGAGTATTCAGTCTACTTCCCAGATGTATGTAGATGGCATAATACATCGCTTAAGGAAAGGTAATTTCCCAAGGCTAAGCAAATGTCATAAAATATATATATATGAATTCCAACAGTTACTCTTTATGTATTGGATTGTACATACATACATACATATACCAAGGCTTTTTCCCCCTTACTAGGGAGGTAGCCAAAAAGGAAAAGGCATAAAATCATTCCCACCCGTTCCATCCCCGAAAACACTCCACACCCCTCCACCCTCCCTCTTATCTTAGCACCTCCTAGATGACGGGTCATCCCTGCACCCTGTCCACTGCCCTGGGTCAGAAGCAGTGTCGCAAGACACAGCAAGGCCGCTTCATTAAATCAGCGACCCCCCCTCTCCGTCCCCCCATATAAAGGAAAGGACGGGGAGAAATCCCCTCGGGCTGCGTCAAAATTTTGCTCACACACACTACCTCACCCCCCATCCCCCTGTCCACTCCACCTCATGCACCACAACATCTTCCACACACAACCATTCTCCACTCACCCCCGTCTTCTGTCCTCTCCCGTCCCTCCTCAACAGACACTCCCATCTTCCCCAAAGCCCCCTTCACCTCATCCATCCATCTCATCCTAGGACGTCCCCTCATGTTCACTCCCTCCACATCTGCCTGTCTTTCTTCACTCATTCTTTCCATGTGTCCAAACCATCCTAACACTCCTTCACCAACCCCAACTCCCATCCCACCCCTGTTCTCCTCCTCACTTCTCACTCTATCCAGCCTAGTATCCCCCATCATACTTCTCAGACACTTCATCTCAAACACATTCAAACTCCTTCTCTCTTCCTCTCTTATGTTCCATGTTTCTGCTCCATACAGTGCTGTTGGCACAATCACTCCTTCGTATAGTCTCCTCTCAGCATCTATTCCCAAATTTCTATTGGATTGTAATATATATATATACACATATATATCTATATATATATATATATATATATATATATATATATATATATATATATATCACAGGTGAGAAATGTAGTAACACATTTATAAATCACAACTAACACCACAGTCGGACTGGGAGAAATCTGATCTCATTTACAAATCGGGGTGTGGGTTCAGAAGGAAAATGGTGGAATCAACATTAATTGATTATCTGCCCACGATGAATATTTCCAAGGGTCAATGGACCCCAGACATCATTTCAGGACTATTCATCACCAAAAATATTGTCAACAAGCTTCCTCCCCCTCCCCCTGACCCGACCTCGTGTCAGCCTCAGGTCAACTAGGGCTGGGGCAGTGATGTTCTGTATTTTCTCGTGTTCCCTTTCTTTTGTAAGAGGTTGCTACTTAAGATAGCCTCCTCCCTGCCACTTTGTACTACTGAAGAGGATTGCAGGTAGCAATCGAAATATATAGTTCCGCTTACGCAACTCTTTCTTTCGTCCGACTGTGGTGTTAGTTGTGATATATATATATAATTTCTATTGGATTGTTATATATATATATACACACACACACATATATATATATATATATATATATATATATATATATAGATATATATATATAAATAAAAAACAAGGGCTTTTCCCCCCTTACAAGTGAGGCAGCCAAAATCAAAGGCATAAATCCACTCCCCACCCATTTCATCCCCACACACTCCACTCCTGTTCACCATCCTTCTCTCCCTCTCTTCTCAGCTCCTCCAAGATGATAGGTCATCCCTGCATCTCACCCACTGCCTCAGGTCAGAAGCAATACAGCAAGACAGAGCACATCCACAGAAAGAAGGAAGAAATCCCTTCAGGTTGCACCAAAATATTCACACATATCCTCTCCCTAACCCCCCAACTGCTTCCCTTTCTTGCATCATGGTATCATCTATTCACAGCCATTCTCCACTCACCCATATCTCTTGCCTTCTCTCTTCCTTGCTCAACAGACATTCCTCTCTTGCTCAATACCCCTTTCACCCCATTCATTTATCTCAGCCTTGGTCATCCCCTCAAGTTCACTCCATCCACCTCTACCTTCCAAACCTCTTTTATTAATCTTTCTTCACTCTCTTCACGTGGGATGAGTGTGTGGATACAATCACCACCATCAGAAATGGTGCATCATATCTTGTGCCAATATGATGGCAAGGAAGAGATTACCCCCTAAAACAGTAGTTCAAATATGCCTGGAAAATTGGTGCACCAGAGGTGGGTAAAGGCTAGCAAGACCGATGACATCACACTGCCTTGAGTAGATCAGTTACCACTGGCCTTTGTGATGGATGGATGGACGCGTTTTATTCTTCTCTGCAAATTACATGTTTTTTTCTCCCTTACCCTTCTGCACTATTGTCTTCATCACTGAGCAATGGGCTTGGTAAAGGACTTAAAGAAGGACCAACTGTCAAGTATTGCTGCCCTGGTAAAGGAAGTCTAACAAAGAAATTTCAAGCATCACCAGCATTCTCTTGGATTCTGTGCAGAGGCGGACTAACCATTGCCACAACACTGGCAACTCCAACCCAGAGCACCCAAGGGATAAAAAAAAAAAATCATAAGACAATACCCAGGACCTTAAAGGTCCTGCAGTGCCAAGTTGACAGTTAACCTCACATTTCTGCTAAAGAATTAAAACACAAGAACCCTCAACTGCTGGCCAATGTGTCTCTGAGGACCATGCATCATCGCCTCCACAACGACCTTGGGTACAAGTACTGCACACCTCAGAGAAAACCAACTTATTACAGACGGGCAAAAGAAGAATCAAATTCATTTTTGCCTGGCAGAAGACAAGTAGAAGAATATGCTATGGTCTGATGAGGCCACTTTTACCATCACTAGCAACTGAGGAGGGAAGATAAGGGTAGGCAGTGGTCATGATCACTACCCCTCCTGACTTTTTTGTGGTCTAGGGTGCTCCTCTTGGGTTACCACAGTGTTGGAAAGGTAATAATCTTAGCCAACAAAGAGAGGTACCTGGAGCTCTTGGCAGACCATCTTGAGGACTGCTTCGACATCTGTCAAAGTGAAGTTTACTAGCAGGACGGGGCACCTGCTCACACAGGAAAATTTGTAACTGGTTGGCTAGATTTTGTGGGAACTACATAAATAAAGGATTGGCCAGGAAACAGTCCTGACCTTTCTTCAACAGAAAATTTGTGGGCTTTCGATGAAAACCCTGTTTAGGAAGCATGACACATTGAGCATGCCAAAACTTGTTGCCAAAATATCTGGGTTAACTTCTCTCCATCCATCCTTCAAAACCTCACCCTCTCTGTTCCCCATTGCCTCAGGTCTTGTTTTGTGCATGAATATGATGTAACGGGGGTAGAAAATTATGCATGCCAATTCTGATAGCACTGGTTGTATGCATATATATATATATATATATATATATATATATATATATATATATATATATATATATATATATATATATATATGTATGTGTGTATTTACCTAGTTGTATTTTACGGGAAGGGGAGCTATGCTCGTGGGGTCCCGTCTTCATATCTCATTTTATCTAAACTATTTTTAAATTCATGTATTGTTTTTGCACACACCACTTTCTCATCTAACTTGTTCCAACTGTTTATTACTCTGTGAGGAAAGCTGTTCTTTTTCAAGTCTCTTCTATAGCTGTCTTTTTTTATTTTCTTTCCGTGTCCTCTTGTATTTCTGTTATCCCATTTTATCAGATTCTCTCTATCAGTAATTTCTATGCCTTTTATGATTCTGTAAATAGCTATCAAATCTCCTCTCTCTCTTCTTTGCTCTAGTGTCTGTAGTTCAAGTTTTTCTAGTCTCTCTTCATATGATAGTTTTGAGAGTGTTGGTGCCAGTTTTGTAATTGCTCTTTGTATTCTTTCAAGTTTTTTTATACATTTTTTTGTACTTGGTGACCATATCGTTGCTGCATATTCCAATCTTGGTCTTATCAGGGTGATTAGGATTTTCTTCACCATTTCTTCATCCAGGTATGTAAATGCAACTTTGATTGTTCTTATTAAATTATAAGTTTCTCCAAAAATCTTATTTATATGTTTCTCAGGTGACATATTATTCATAACAATGACTCCCAGGTCCTTCTCATTTTCTACTTTTTTTATTCCTTCTTCTCCCAATTTATATGCTCCTGTTATTCTGTTTTTGCTTTTTCCAAATTCCATTATACTACACTTTTTTGTATTGAACTCCATCTCCCACTTCCTACTCCATTCATGTACTATATTTAGATCTCTGTAGTGATTCACAATCTTCTTCAGTTTCCACTCTTTTCAGTAGTTTTGCATCATCTGCAAAGAAGCTCATATAGCTTTCTATTCCTTCATCCATATCATTAATATATATAGCAAACATTATTGGGGCCAGTACTGTTCCCTGCGGAACACCGCTTATTACTTCATCCCATTTTGAGTGCTGGTTTCTTATCACTACACTCATTTTTCTTTCTTGCAAAAAGTCTTCCATCCAATTTAGTAGTTTTCCCTGTATTCCTCCTTCAGTTTCTAATTTCTTAAGCAACTTCTTATGTGGTACTTTATCAAAAGCTTTCTTTAGGTCTAGAAATGCACAGTCTGCCCATCCATCTCTTTCTTGTATTATATCTATTAGCCTTGAATAGAAACATATTAAATTGGTGACGCATGATCGTCCTTGTCTGAATCCAAATTGTCTTGGATTTAACACTTTGTTTTTTTCTAAATATTTTCTGACATCAAGATTACTCAAGTGTGTCAATATTTCATTCTTTGCTACTTCTATTTCTTCCATAGGGGGGACTTTCTCTTTCCATTCAATCTCTTCAGGTTGTATGTTCTCCCGCCATTTCCATTTCCTCAGTGTATTCAACTCCCTCTTGTCTTAATTTCTCCAAGTCTTGTTTGTTTTTCAGTTTATTGTTTACAAATCTGTAGAATAGTTTTGGTTGATCTTTACACTTTTCTATGACATCTTTTTCATATTTTCTCTTTTCCTCTCTGCACGTTTGTACATATTCATTTCTATAACCGGTATATATTTTCCATTTTTCAGGTCTTCTGTCTTTTTTCCATCTGGTCCAGGCTTTGTCTCTTTTGCCTTTTAGCTCCCTACAACTTTTGTTGTACCAGCATTTTACATATTCTTTTTCTTGTTTTTGTCTTGGGACATACTTTTCCACTCCTTTTTTGTAAATTTTTGTCAAATCATTCCATTTCTCTTCCACTGTTTCTTCTTTGTATATTTCTTCCCAGTTTTCTTGTTGAAAGAATTCTCTTATTTTATCAGTTTGTTTTTTCATACATCATTCTTCCTTTTCTATATTGCTCATTTCTTTTCCTATATTTTTCTTCATTAAGTTCCATTTCAATCAATATGTGGTCACTTTTACTTATTGGTGTTTTATATTCAATCTTGTCCACTATTCTAGGTTCAGATGTAATTATTAAGTCTAGTCTCGATGGTTCTTCTTCATTTCTATACCTGGTGTTCTCCTGTATCCATTGTGTCATTGTATGGTCAGTAATCATCTCAAGTAGAGCGTTTCCCCATGAGCCGTCTCCACCCTTTACTGTCATTTCTTCCCAGCAGATTTCTTTGCAATTAAAGTCGCCCATTATAACTATTCTTCCTCCATCTTCCATTATTTTATTTAATGTTATCTTTGTGTCCTCTAACATACTTTTATGTTCACTCTCCTCCCATGAGGCTGTTTTCGGAGGAACATGATTTATCACAAATTTTCTGCTCTTCTTATCTCTGTCTTCCACTTCTATCATAATCATCTCTACTGTATTCTTTCCATATATGACACCCTTCACGTTTATATCCTTCTTAGTCAGGAACATAAATCCACCCCCTTGCTTTTTCTCTCTTTTTTTAATCCAATAATTATATGCATCATGTCCTACACTATTGGGTGGTAGTGGGCCTTTTAATTTTGTTTCTACAATTCCCATTATGTCTGAATCTTTTTCTTTCAAATAATCATTCAGCTCATTCAATCCTGTTATTAATCCATCTATATTTGTGTAAGACACTCTTAGTTTTCTGTCACTTCTATTGTGTTCTCTGTTTCCCTTTTGTTTTTCTCTTGTATGTCGAACTGCCTTAGTTTCATATTCACTACTCTCCAATAGAATCTCTCTCTCTGACTCCGTTCTGTTCTCGTTTTTTTTCTTAGCTTCAAGTCTTTTCTGCTTTTCTTCCTCTCTTTCCTCTTTATTCATTTCCCTTTTTATCCATACCTTTTTATATTGTTCACTTGTTGCTAGTTTCCCTGTTTTGGATAAGATATTCTCTGCCGTCGTTTGTGACCTGAATTTAATCTTAATTGGTCTGGTCTTATCTTTACTATACTTTCCGAGCCTGAATTTTTCCTCAATTTCCTTCATAATTTCTGGTTCATCTTCCTGAACTAATCTTAGTAAACTGCTTACTTTTTCATTTTCCTCATTGGTTCTTGAGGTTCTATCTGGGTTATGTTTCTCTTCCATTCCTAATATAATTATACATTTCTTTTTGTCAGCTAAGTCTCTTACTATATTCTCCTTCTGTCTCATCACTTTAATAACTGAGTCTTCAGTTTGTTCTCTCATTTGCTGTTTAATTATATCAGTAAATGCAACTTTACTGTTTTCTTTTATCAACTTCCATCCCTCTCTGTTTTCTTTACTATTCCTCTTCAATTCCTCATTCTCCACCTTTACTTCTTTTAACTGTCTTTTCCGGTTTTCTATTTCATCAGTTAAGTTTTTGTTCGCCTTCTCTAGTTCTTCCAATTTTTCAACCCTCCGTATAATATTGTTAACATGACCGAACCTATGCTCCAAGTCCTCGATCATCTTATCGACCTTCTCTTCTAGTCTTGTCAGTCGGGGGGGGTGGGGGTGGGGGGGGTTTGTGTCCCCCCCACCCTCTTTAAATCCCTGGAAAATATTCTCATCACTTTCTACTGTATTGCTCTTATCTATACTTCTAATCTTTACATTTTTATTAGACATTTCATCGTCGTCTGGGGGCCGTTTGTTTACCTTTCGCCTGTCTGCCTGGGCCAAGTCTACTCCTTCCTCATTTCCTTCCATTTCTCTCAGTAATCCCTCCCCTTCTCCTCTTTCCCTACTTTCCTACTACCCCATGAGCAATTTCCCCCCCAACCTGTAAATACAACAGGCACTTCTCTTTGCGTTGGGATCCACAATACTTCAATTTTCTTCAGAACGTCTTCTAAGCCGTCCGTTCGTTGAAGTGTGTGTGTGTGTGTGTATGTATATATATATTGTATGTACACACCTGAAGTAAATCACTACTAACAGTAAATATCAATCAAATAATTTCCAATTGTGTGTGTGTATGTATGTATGTATATATATATATATATATATATTTATATATATATATATATATATATATATATATATATATATATATATATATATATACACACACACACTCATCCTTCATTTCAATGGCCCTCCATTTAAGATATTGGAAACAATGGACAAAATCTGTTGCAGCCACCTCAGTCTATAAGTCCCATGTGATGCAAACAGACTTGTAGCAGCACTGAACATGAGCTAAAGCTTCACGAGTTGACCACTAGTTGGCAGGAGCGTCACTTTGTTTACACTGGTGTAACCATATGTTTTACTTATTCTTCCATGGTTATTCACCCTTTTGTGTATGTCAATGTGTTTAAGTGATTTTGCAGATAATGTTCTATAACCATGTCACCTGGATGAAGAGTTGAAAAGCAGGAGTGTTTAAATGATTTTGCATATAATATTCTGTAACCCTGATCTCTAGATAAAAAGTAGAAAAGTGGGAAAGAGTGAATCTGAGCTGATCAAAAAGTTAGAAAATGGTGTGAGGAAGACAGGATGCTGGTAACATTGCCAGTATTATCTGAGGTGTGCAGCTCTATGGACACTGTTCAATACTTTGCAGAACACACCACAAACAGATATCAGTGGCATTTACTCACTTCTCTCAATTTCCACCCCCACTCCTTCCTTTCCTGCCACATTCGCACCCAAGTATCTAAAACTATCCACTTCTTCCAGTCTCTCACTCTTTATGCTCACTTCCAGCCTGCTATCACACTCTCCCCTTGTACATCTCATCACCTTACTTTTGCCCACATTTATCTTCAGCTTCCTTCTTTCACACACCTTCTCAAACTCTGTCAGTAACTTCCTCAATCCCTCCTCTGATCCTGCTACAAGCACAGTGTCATCAGCAAACAACAATTACCAATACCCTGTCTGGGGTATTGGCTGCATGTTATTGTGGCAGAGTAGCATGTAGTTGATACTTTAGGGTCTATATGGGGCACCCCTATGGAACAGAGCCACATCATTTTGGCTGTGATAGAGGAAAACTCTGTTCATAGAGAAATGATGACACTTTTATACTACGACTGTCCCTCCGTTATGCTGTCCCCCAACCCCTTGTTACTGTCCTGTACCATTTCTCTGAATATTCATTTCCTTTTTTCGCCTACCCTGTGGTGGGGGAAGAGAATGCTACCACCAAGTCTTTCCACTTGAGTCGTACAAGGCGACAAAAAACGGGACGGGGGGGGATTAGGAGTCCTTCTACCTGTAGCCCCAAAGGGGACATTCCTAAAAAAAGTAAAGGCATAAGAGGGTATGGGAGTTTTCCAACCAGTACCCTAAGGTTTGGGTCTTTTAACCTCTTCACTCCAGGGCACATCACACATCTGGCAGCATTAACTGCCCGACGTGCGATGTTGCGTCATAATAATTGCATTATAAAAAATAAAGTCAGTGCTCAATCTTTCGTTCTCTCTCACCCATGAATTTTGATAACCATAGAAAATATGATGAAGCCAGTTCAGAGAGAATGGAGGTTACGTAGGTACGACAACAATAAATATAATCAAGACGCCAACGTCGGCACCATCGCATACCCACTTGCTCCTCATGACGCCTGCGTAGGCGTCACCGCATGGAAGTGGTTAATGTGCGTGGATGTGGTACAGATGAGAGTAAAAGGGAAGAAATAGGCAGTATGTTTGCGAGAAGAAAGATGGATGTACTGGCTTTGAGTGAAACTAACATGAAAGGGAAGGGAGAATGAGTTTGGGAGTGTAGCTGGGAGGTACTCAGGAGTGACAAGGGAGAGAAGTAAAGAGATAAGTAAGCATGTAGTGGAGTGGAAGGAGGTTTCATCTAGGTTGATGTGGATGAAAGTGAAGCTGGGATGGGAGATGTGGTTTTTTGTAAATGCGTATGGGCCTGGTAGTGAGAAGAGCGTAGAGGAAAGGAAGGCTTTTTGGGTAGATATAAATGAGTGCATAGAGGGATTAGGGAGAAATGTCAATGTAGTTGTTTTGGGAAGTATGTAGTTCCAGGTAAAAATCGTAGTGGAGAATTGATGGTGGAAATGTGTCTTGAAAGAGAATTGATGATAGCATATACAGTGTTTAGGAAGAAAGTCAATTATAAGTACACATGGGAGAGGGTGGTGGATGGAAGGGTGGCAGACAGAGCGTTAATGGACTATGTAGTGTTGACCAGGAGTATGGTAGGAAGAGTTAAGGATGTATATGTTCTAAGGGGAGAGAGTGGGGGAATATCAGATCATTTCCTGGAAGGTAATTTGAGAGTGGAGAATAGGTGGAGAAAGAGGAAAAGGGCAGAAGGTAGGGAGGTACTTAGAGTGAACTGCTTAAATGAGAAAGAAAAGGAGAATGAGTATAAGAAGAAGCTGAGAGAGGAGTGGGAGGGAGTGAAGGATAGTATAGAACTAGGAATGGAGGAGGAATGGGGATGGTTCAAGGAGGGAGTCATAAGGTGTGCAAAGATGGTGTGTGGAACAAGGAGGGCGGGAGGAAATAGAAGGAAGGGTAGTGAGTGGTGGGATGAGGAAACAAAGAAAGGTGTAGAAGAGAAGAAGCAGGCATTCATAGATTGGCTACAAATTAGGACGAGGAAATCGTATGAGAGGTACAAAGTAATGTGAAGGGAAGTTAAGCATAAGATAAAGGAAGCACAGAGGAGAGCAGATGTGAAATTGGGTAAGAGTATGACAGATAATTTTGAAAGTAATAAAAAGATGTTTTGGAAGGAAATTAAAAGAGGAAGAGGAGGCAAATCAAGTAGAGAAGAAAAGGTAAAAGGTGCAGATGGAGAGATGATAATGGAAGAGAAGGCAGTGAGAGGAAGGTGGGCAGAGTATTTCAGGGAGTTCCTAAATGTGAAGGAGGATAGGGAGGGAAAGATAGTTGCAGTGGGAAGCGCTAAGAAAATGACCGTGATGAGTGAGGAAAATGGAGGAGAAATAGGAAAGATGAAGTGAAAGCAGCTGTTAACCACTTCACTCCGGACTTAAATCTCGTGGGCAGCAGCCAATGCCAGCCGTACGACATGTCGTAATAATACTCGCATCATAAAATATAGTCACCGCTTATATCGATCGTTCTTTCTTTCACCCGCGAATTTTGAAAACCACAGAGAATGGGAGTCAGGGCACATTTGGAAGAATGTAAAAACACAGGGGCGACTACAATAAATATAATCAAGACGCTGATATGGCAGCATCGCGAATCCACTTGCTCCTCATGACACCTACATGTGCGGCACCGTATGGAAGGGGTTAAGATGATGGGAGCAGGTAAGGCACCTGGGTTGGATGGATGCCATTCAGAATGTCTAAAAAAAGGAGGTACAGTTATGGTGGACTGGCTGGTGAGGTTATTTAATGTTTGTTTAAGAGGGGGTAGTGCCGGAGGACTGGAGGAGTGCCTGTATAGTTCCGCTTTACAAGGGAAAGGGGGACAAGTGTGAGTGTAGTAGTTTCAGAGGGATCAGCTTGTTGAGTGTAGTTGGGAAGGCTTATGGGAGGGTCTCAATTGAGAGGATTAGGAGAGGAACAGAGGGAGTAATTGGTGAGGAACAGTGTGGTTTTAGGACAGGTAGGGGTTGTGTAATTCAGATTTTTGTGGTAAGACAGATATGTGAGACAGCTATAGGAAAAGGTAAGGATGTTTTTTGGGCTTTTATGGATCTGGGAAAGGCTTACAACAGGGTAGACAGGAAGGCACTATGGGAGGTACTGCTGATATATGGGACAGGAGGAAAGCTGTTATGAGTAGTCAAGAGTTTTTACGAGAGTAGTAGAGCTTGTGTTAGGATTAGAAATGGAGAGTGAATGGTTTGAGGTAAAGGTGGGACTTCGACAGGAATGTATTATGTCGCCCTGGCTGTTCAATCTATACATGGATGGAGTGGTGCAAGAGGTGAATGCAAGGGTAGTGGGTCAGGGGTCGGAGATGGTTAAAGAAAATGGAGAAAAATGGGAAATAAGCCAGTTGTTGTTTGTTGACGACACTGCGCTTGTAGCAGGATCAGAGGAGGGATTGAGGAAATTGGTGACAGAGTTTGAAAAGGTGTGTGAAAGAAGGAAGCTGAAGATAAATGTGGGCAAAAGTAAGGTGATGAGATGTACAAGGGGAGAGAATGACAGCAGGCTGGAGGTGAGCATTAAGGGGACTGGAGGAAGTGGATAGTTTTAGATACTTGGGTGTGAATGTGGCAGGGAAGGGAGGAGTAGGGGTGGAGGTAGAATGTAGATTGAGAGAAGTGAGTGAATGCCTTGGTGGATTAAAGTGTAGCGAGAAATAGAAATTAGGGAATGGATGCTAAGAGGAAGGAGTGATATGAAGGAGTGATTGTGCCAACAGCACTGTACAGGGCAGAAACATGGAACATAAGAGAGGAAGAGAGGAGTTTGAATGTGTTTGAGATGAAATGTCTGAGAAGTATGATAGGGGTTACTAGGCTAGATAGAATGAGAAATGAGGAGGTGAGGAGGAGAACAGGAGTGGAAAGGGAGCTGGGAGATAGGGTTGATGAAAGAGTATTAGGATGGTTTAGACACATGGAAAGAATGAGTGAAGAAAGATTAGTAAAAGAGGTGTGGAAGGTAGAGGTGGAAGGAGTGAATATGAGGGGGTGTCCTAGGATGAGATGGATGGATGGGGTGAATGGGGCATTACAAAAGAGACGAATGTCTGTTGAGGAAGGACGGGAGAGGACAGAAGATAGGGGTGAATGGAGAAGGGTTGTGTATGGATGATGCTGTGATGCATGAGGGGGAGTGGGCGAGGAAGTATGTATGAGAAATAATTTGATGCAGCCCAAAGGGATTTCTCCCCATCTTCTCTTTTTCTGCATGAGGGGATGGAGAGAGAGAGAGAGAGAGAGAAGGGGTGGGGTCGCTGATTTAATGAAGCGGCCTTGCTGTGGATGTGATGTGTCTTGTAACACTGCTTCTGACCCAGGGCAGTGGACAGGATGCAGGGATGACCCGTCATCCAGGAGATGCCAAGATGAGAGGGAGGGAGGAGGGTGGAGGGGAGTGGAATGTGTGGGGAATGGAATGGGTGGGAGTGGTTTCTATGCCTTTTTCTTTTTGGCTACCCCCCATGTAGGGGAGGAGAAGCCTTTGGTATGTATATGTATTATGTAAATCTCAGAATTTTTCAAGAAGCTATGATTAACCTTAGCATACGATGACTGTGACTGGCATCATGAGGAATGAGTGGATATACTTGCATACCAGCATCAGTGTCATGAGGCATGAGTGGGTATATGAGGATACCGGTGTTGGCATCCTAATTACCATATATTTATTTTGAAGTTGTAGCTGAGTGACCCTCGTATTCTATGAAGTTTTTTTTTCTGTGGTTATCAACATTCAAGGTGAAAGAGAACAAGTATTAAAGCTGTAGCTTTACATTTTATGTCACACATACTGTAATGCATGATCAAATCATCATAACCAGGCAGCCTAATATTGTGTGCGAGTATTTGACTTGTATTGAAGAGGTTAAAGAAAATTTCTGAGTGGTAAGCAGTTAAAGTTAGTTTTTCAAACCTGCTCTGGCTCCACAATCAACTGGTGCACCATCACCTAACAAACCAAAAACCTCTACCTCTGTTACATTAGCACCACCAGCACAGTCTAGCACCAGTGGTAGTACATCATTGGAGCTGCAAAGATCCAGTGACTCAGAGTAAATCTCTGAGGCCCCACTATATGATCATGGTATACCAACAACACCTCTCTATCATATGTGGTAGGTCTGATTTTGAAGTAAAAATGTTGAATTTACTGTATTACAGTGTATATTTATAATACAGCACTCCATTATTCCTCTTTGGTAATGCAACTGTTGATACTAGCCGCTACAGACTTAGTGTCGGTAACTGTGGGCAATCAGCATTAACGGACCAATGTTCCCCCATTTGTCAATTAAACTGAGGAATGGGTGTATATATATATTCATATATACACACACACAAATTGCCACCAAAATTCTAGAAAGGTATTCCTAGTTGCCCTCCACACCTTTTTCCTCTAATGGTCTTGTCCTTCCTTTGTGGACAACAGCCATCCCATCTTATTTTCTTCTTCCTTTTGTTCAACAGCAGTGAACAAATGTCCTGCACCCAAACAAGATCCATATTTTCCTTAATCTTTCCTGCACCCAGACACTTAATCCATTTTCTCCTTAACCGCTCCAATACAAGTCAAATTCTCACATGCAGCATTGGCTGCCTGATGTATGAAGATTTGATGATGCATCACAATACTTGCATTATAAAATATAAAGTTACAACCATACTACTCGTTCTTTCACTCTGATTTTTAATAACCAGAAAAAACACGATCAAGCCAGTTCATAGAATTCGGGGGTCACTCACCTACAGCTACAAAACAAATATAGTCAAGATACCAACACCATTATAATTTATCTTATATTATTTGTTTTTGTTTTCTTATCCTTTGTCTGTCTGATTTTCATTTATTATTAGTTATATGTCAATTTATTATTATTTACTATTTACCTGTTTGTTTATTATTTAACTATACCTATGCATTTATTTATGTATTTTGTTATTTACATTATAGTTTTTATTTACCATTTTATTATTAATATGATTTTTTTTTCGCATTCGACCTAGATATGGATCAAAAGGTCTCCTGTCGGCATGCTCCGTCTTTGTAATACTTCTTTGTATACCCACTAGCTCCCTCCTCATGACGTCTACATAGGCATCATCGTATGGAATGGGTTAAATCTTTCCTGCACCTAGACAATTGATCCATCTTCTTAACCTTTCCTAGGCTCCGATGATCTCCAGATTCCCCCTAATCCCTTTATCTGATTTCAGTCATGTGTGTCACAATTATGTACTTGATAAAGCTGTAACAAGCAAAATGTTATACCAATAAAGGCTCCATCTTCATATGGTGTTTATTTTGACAGACAAAAATCTGATCCACTCAGCCCCTACTTTTCCTAAACCAACACTGTTCCTCTCCTAATCCTCTAAATTAAAACCCTCCCATAAGGTTTCCTAACTACACTCAACAAACTGATTCCTCTGAATCCACTACAATCACGCCCCCTTTTCACTTGTAAGGCGGAACTATACAGGAACTCCTTTTGTTCTCTGGCACTCAACCCTCCCTTAGTGTAAAACAACCTCACAAGCCATTCCACTATTACTGCACATCCTTTCTTCAAACACTCCACATGACACCCATCTAACCCAGGTGCCTTACCAGCTCTCACCATTTTCAAAACTACCTGTACCTCATCTTTTCATATTTCTCCTCTATTTTCCTTTCCCATCACTGTCATTTTCTTACTGCCTCCCACTGCTACCACCAATGCCTCCCTATCCTCCTCCACATTCAACAGCTCCCTAAAATACTCTGCCCATCTTCCCCTTACTGCCTCCACTTCCATTAAGATATGTCCATCTGCACCTTTTACCTTTTCTTCTCTGACTGACTCACCTCCCCTTCCTTCCAAAACTCCAAATCTTTACACTAAGAAAACACTCTTCAATACTTTTTGCCTCACCTCTGATCTTTTGCAAAGGAGTTTTTCCTACATCATCTTTCTTCTTTATACAAATTGTTTGTTCTTTTGGGGATGAAAGATACTATAGCCTACACACATGAATGGCATTCACCTTTACATTATTGGAATTCTAAATAAAATTACAAAAAGTAATATTGTATAGCATTAATAAATATGAATGTTTCTGCAATATATCACAATAGCTGTGGTCATGGCTCTACCTTCCACACAATCTTATCTTCATATTAATCATGAGAAGCTGATAAACCAGAACCCTTCTGACCTCTCACTCTCTGTTAAAAGATGCAAGGGCATGGAATATCCTTTAAACAACTCCACCACAAAGAGAGTGCACAAAGCAAATGCAGTCCACTGACAATCAAAGTGACCTGTTTCTTGAATGCTTGAGAAAGTTAGTAACTCTGTGGTCAGTATTTACTGTTTATAACTTCATAATCTTATAATGATAATAAGCATATCAATACTACTTTAACTTTCAATTATTTCTAAAGTTCTTACGGGGTGATGAAGTGTTGCAAATGATGCACAAGCACATCACGTCAGACCCAGGATGAACCTCTGGCAGGCTTTCCTTGTGAGCACCTGGAACATTCTCTCTCCCAGGGCAACCAGCTACCCTTTTTATCAGCAGAGCTCAGGAACCTTAGACTGGATATATTAACTCTCTCAGAAGTGAGAAAACCAGGCAGCAGCGAGATCAGTAGTTAGGGCTACATTTACTTCTGGTTGGATCAAACTGATGGGTCCCACCTCACAGGAATAGCTGTAGGCATATCTTTTGGACTACAACACACCATTGTAAAGGTTACTCTGGCCCATGAGCGTATAATGCTGGTAAGGCTGAAAGAAACATTGGGCTTCATCTCTCTTATTGCAATATATGCTCTTACTGAGGTATATAACCTTGAAGGAGATTTACTATGACACACTTCAATCTATAGTTGACCATAACCCACCATGAGACCCATTTATTGTTTTGGGCGACTTCAATGCAGTTACTGGCAATGACAGAGCTACCTATGAAGTATGTATTGGCATCTCCCATGGCCCTGGGACCAGGAACATCAACAGTTCCCTCCTTCTGAGCTTTGCACAGTCCAGAAATCTGAGGACTGGCAGTTCTTGGTTCCAGAGATGAAAGCCACATTGATGGATGCAGTATAGTTATGCTGGAGGTGTGGCCATGGAGACAGATCACATACTTGATGGAAGATCCTACAGAACTCAATCATAGGCTTGTGGTCGCAAGACTGACTGTACATCAAATCCAGGAGAATCCTAAGATGACAAATTAGTGCCAGGTGTGGAGGGGAGTAGACCCTTTGCCGAGTATTCTGAGCAGTTGCCCATGGGTGAACCTCCAAGCGGACAGCTTCCCTTTAATGGTGTAAGGTGATGGTTCCTGATCTATCAAAATATGAATCTCTTCCCTTTCTGACAAAAGTCAAAGAGGCTGCGAGCAAGTTGAAGGGTGGAAATACAGCTGGTATCTGCAATATCAGTGCAGAGTTGCTGAAAGCTGGAGGTGAGGCCATGATCCATGGGTTGTATGTAATACTGTCTGCTCTCTAGCAGTCCAGTACCATTCCCTCTGACTAGAAATAGGGTCTGGTCGTCCCTATGTAGAAGGGGAAAGGGGTCTGGCAGAACTGTAACAACTACCACGGCATTACACTGTTCAGTGTGCCAGGTAAGGTCCTTGCCCATCTATTGCAGACACAAGTTTATTCACATCAGAGGACTGAACAGTCTAGGTTAACACCAGGTAAGTCAACAATTTATCGGATCCTAGTGCTTCGTATTCTTGTGGAGCACCAATGTGAGTTTCAAAAAGGGTTTCTTGCAGCTTATGTTGATCTCAAGAAGGTGTTTGTCTCAGTGCATCATGGAGTGTTCTGGGATCTTCTATGGATTCGTAGGATTCATGTAAGTATTATTGACTTGATATCTGGCTTATACTCTGGGACACAGAGTGCTGTCAAGCATGAAAGAGCATGTCCAGCTTCTTTCCTATTAATTCAGGAGGGAGGCAAGGGTGTGTCCTCGCTCCAACACTTTTCAATACCTGGATGGACTGGGTATTGGACAGAGCTGTCAATCAGCTGTCAGCAACACCATGGTCATTGACCTGATCTTTGCTGATGATGCAGTCCTTTTTGTGGAGTCACTGGAAGTCTTGGTTACAGCCATTACGTCACTGCATAGAGAGACAGACCATTTGGACTTGAGGTCTCCTGGACCAAGACAAAGGTCCAAAAGTTTGGGGGCTTACTGGATGACACAGCTTAGTCTGTCCATGCATTTCACAAGGACATTGAGCTCTTGTAAAGTTTTACATATCTTGGTAGTGTAGTGTATAACAATGGTGGACCATATCAGGAAGTACTTCAATGGATTGCCTATGACAGCAAAACCAGATGAAAATACTTGCCAATTGAACTGACATGGAAGCAAAGCAATTCAGGGTCATGAGAGAGGCAAAGCACTGCTAATTCCAACTTTTGGAGAGAGTCAGGGAGGGAAAATAGTGGTCTTCCTCTCCAAAGTCGCTCATCATAGAAAAAAAAAATAATTCCAAATTAATTTTAGTTTGTAGCAGAGTTGAAAATATTTAGAAATTTAATTTCCTCCAATGTGGCTAGATTGCACGATATAGAGCAAAAACTTGCACAAGAAAAGGAAACAACCCTGGCTCAAAAAGAAGCAAAATGAAACTTTGATAAAGAGAAAAAAATCTTCTCAATACCATGGAGGAAAAAGAAGATAGACCAACAATAAATGAGGATAGGAGAGATAGAGTAACCTTCAAAGAAGTTATGGAGTACCAGGGAAGAGATAGCCAAGAGGGAATAGTCAATAATATATATATATATATATTATTCTCAGAGATATAGCTGACAAGTCTAGATGCATCTACAAATTATCTCATGGATGTTACACCAGGAACAAGAAATGAAAATAATTTGGGAAATTACCTTAATGACGCTAGGGAAGGACTTGGATGTAACAGACCAGACTGATAGCATGGGCAGGTTAGGTCAGTATAAGAGAAATGGCACACATCCAATGAAAATAAAGTTCAGGTTGCAAGCCATGCTAAGCAAAGTAATCAGCAAGTCTTGAAAGCTAGCAAAAGAGAAAAGTTAAAA
Organism: Oratosquilla oratoria; assembly: GCF_046742065.1. Taxonomy (NCBI): domain Eukaryota; kingdom Metazoa; phylum Arthropoda; class Malacostraca; order Stomatopoda; family Squillidae; genus Oratosquilla; species Oratosquilla oratoria. The sequence goes on along the minus strand of NC_134792.1, from coordinate 51,968,364 downwards.
AAATATTTGAATTAGGAAAGATGATAGCAAAGTGGAAGGTGCAAACACATGAAAGCCCTTGGAGGAAGCCAAAGCCAAAAATGATAAGAGGAGGACTGAAGAAGAGAAACTGCATTTGTTTTTGTTTTTTTGTTTTTTTTTGGGGGGGAGCTGTCAATCACAATGTAAGGAAATGGTTTCTTAAAAAAGAGGGTGGCAATACTGTAAAGGAAACACTAATGTTGATGGCTAACTATGGCCAACTTGGAGATAAATGACTACTTAAGGATAAATGAGCCTGATATTATGTATCTAGTAGAGACTACTTCCAAAAAAATTTGAAACACAGTTGGGAAACAATAAATAAACCTGGGGAAGAGACAGAAAATAAAAAGGGTGGAGGGATGAAGTTTGTTGTGAGAAATGATAAAGGTGAAAGAAACAAATCTGAATGAAGGCAAGGCTGAAGCAATCCACCTTAAAATGAATACTAAAGGGCAGAATAAAAGAGACTTCATGGTGGCACATGTCCCCCTCAAGACAAGAGCTTCAAATGAAACTATCAAGAAATGCTACTGAACCCAGATCTTTCCTTAAAGAAAACAATTGACCAAAGACATTTTGTCCCCATAAGAGATTTTCATTGCAGTGAGGTTAACTAGTAAGAATGGGAAACAAGCAGCAAAGCAGATTCCTTCAGAAATACCCTGTTAAATAGAGCATTGTATAACACAATAACCCAGTGAGTAAAGGAAGTGACCTGGGTAAGAGGATATAACATTCCCACAAGATTAGATCTGATACTATACAAAACATCAGATATGATCAGCTCCATGAACTACTCCTGCCCCATGGGATAGGAAATTGAGCCAAGGAATGGACCACACAGGCAAAGGAGACCCAATTTTAGGAAAGCAGATTACTTAGGACTGAACAACTGCTTTGAAAAAGCAAACTGGGTGGAATCCATAAATACATACATATACCAAGGCTTTTTCCCCCTTTCAAGGGAGGTAGCCAAAAAGGGAAAGGCATAAAAACACTCCCACCCATTTCATCCCTAAATACACTCCACACCCCTCCCACCCTCCCTCTCATCTGAGCACCTCCTCATGGGTAATGAGTAGGAAATGGGAAATCTTTCTTGACATTTACAACCTACATGTGAAGGGAAGCAGAAACAGGACTGGTTTAATAAAAAGTGTGAAACTGAAAAGCAGGGAAAAAAAAAGCCAAGGACATGGCTTTGGGAAAATGGAGGAAGAAAAGCAATAAAATAAGAGGTTACAAACAAACAAGAAATGACTACAGACGCTCCTCAACTTACGTTTTAGTTACATTCCGAACGGCAGAACGTAAGTTGAAAATGAACGTAAGTTGTTACTGTACAATACATCCGTAAATTCTATTACCGTATCTTATAAAACACCCCTAAATCATTAATTATACACATAACATTGTAAAATAATAACATTAATTTCAAATAAATTAAATTCAAGCAACATAAATTGGGATGGTGGAGGAGGGGGAGGAGGAGGAGGCAAGGCATGTTCAGTTTGTCGTTTGTGCAGTGTAAACAATGGACACAGCGGCATGCGCAAGTATCGTTTGAACTACGGAGAGTGCGCTAAACTAAAAAATTCACTCATTTTTTTTTTTTTTACAATTTTTTTAACAGTCAGTTCAAACGTAAAACGAATGAACGTAAGTAGAGGAGCGTCTGTATACAAGAATTTGCACGAAGAAGGCAGTTTTGAAAGATGTGTAATAGATAATATATATCGACAGCATCTTAGTCTTTGTGGAAAGAGCACAGCTACATTGGTATGGACATGTCATGAGAATGGAAGATATTAGAACACCAAAGCGATGGCTGAACTGGCGTCCCAGGGGTAGATGACCACCAGGAAGACCACGGAAAAGGTGGTGTGACAACATCAATGAAGCGCTTAGGAATAGAGGATCCTCTCTGCAACAAGTACTACAAGAGAGACAGTATGATGACTGCACCGACTGGAGGAGGCTAACGCAGACTGACAGGTCTACATAAACCTACCAGGCGGATGGTGAGAAAGGTGAGAAAGACAAATGGTAAATTCAGACACAGAGAAGTAATCACCAATTTAATAGTGGGTGGTGCAGTCTTTGAAGAGGTCTCAGCTCAGGTAGATACAATAAATGAATGTTTCCAATTGGTCTTCAAGAGAGAGCAATTTATTTGAGGAAAGTGAGGGTAGCAAAAAACCAGGTTTAGAAGATATAAATGTAGAAGTAGGGGAAGTGCTCAATTTCTTGATAGGATCTCAAACTGGATATCTAAAGAATGTAGGGAACAACTAGTAGACAAGGTTCACAGTCTTATTACATGTTCGTTGAAAGAAGGCATTGTGCCTCTTGATTGTAAAAGGGAAAGTGTGGTGCCAATAAGGAGGCACCACTTATAGAAGAACCTGGAAACTACTGACTAAAGGGGGGACTATTCATCTATTAAAGCTGTTTGTCTGTAGGTTCTGTGTGTTGAACCGAATATACATAAAGGGTCGTACTGATTACCTACAATTATTGACAACTATTGTCAACCTTATTTTGTTTTTTGTTAATATTGGCATAAATAAATTATCTGCATTATATTTCATCATATCTGTAAATTTTAAAGCATTTGGCCATATCAATATTAAGATTATAGATGTGGTACATTACCAATAACTCGTAACTCAACACAAGCTTCCAAGAGCCAAGTTTTTGTTTGTTGTGGACACCTAACTAACAGAAGTCTGAGGATGGTCCTATCTTGAATATTGAGTAGTAAAAGCAGAGCTAGGAGTAGATACATTCTCTTATACGAGTACATCTTAATCTTACTGAAAGAACAGCTACAAGGCAGTTCTGTTACTACAGTTAACTCCCATCATGTTCATTTTTTAAAGTTAATATTGTACCATATTTCATCATATATGCAAGTTTGAAAACATATGGATATGTCAATTTAACCAACAACACAAGCTACGTGACAGTTCAATGCATTTCAAAGCTCGCATCAAGTTATCAGTAGTGTATCACATCTTGATTATCTTGATATGGATGCAGACAAACACTAAAAATTACTGACACAATAAACTATGCCAATATTGACTATAAACAATTAATATCACTGTAGTTGTCGGCAGCTGTTGGTAATTAGTACAACAGCAAATAAACACAATCATACAACCATGCCCTAAATCTTGGTACAGTATAAATATAATATTGTTAGTATTTCAAAGAAAGTTCCTTAATGTAGCCCTAAGTGCATACATAAGTGTGTGGGACAGACTAATACAACTGAAGCACCAGAAGTGTCTGGTGTTGCCACATTTCCATGGGAATTTTCATATTTCAGTAGGAATTTTTATTCTCCAGAACTTGTACATAGTTACCAAAGTCCGTTGCTTCAGTGTCTATAATTTCCAGTTTCTTCTGCATAGGTCAGTATCAGTGACCAGCACAAGACTGAAATTATGTACAGGATTGTGAAAGATCAATGGACCAATTTCTTGAAGAAATGAACATTCTGACAGACAATCAGTTTGGCTTCAGATCTGGAAGGTCATGGGCATCGAACCTATTGAGTTTTTACCTGAAAGTGATTGATGTGCTGCAAGAGAAGGAGAGGGGTGGGTGGACTGCATGTACCTTGACCTTGGGAATTCATTTGATATAGTGCCTCACAGTTAACTTGTGTGGAAATTGGGGCACATTGGAGGACTGAGAGGTAAACTACTAGAATGGACTTTTTGAAGGAAAGATACATGAGGACAGTAGTAAAGGATACGATATGAAGATGGAGTGCAGTAATGAGTGCTTGCATCAATAATGTTTCTTGTCTATGACATGATGGAAGGAACAAACTACTATGCTAACATGTTTACAGACAATGCAAAAATCATGAAGAGTGAAAAACAAGGACAGTAGGATACTGCAAAAAGATCTAAAGACTATTTTTGCACGGAGCCAAGATTGGGAAACGAAATCCAATACAAAAAAAAATGCAAACTACTAGAAATGGGCAACAGCAGCAAAAGATCATCCTTAAACTATTATTTGGGAAGTGAATCAATTACAAAAACAAAAGAGAAAGTTTTGGAGTGTTGATAAAGGACAACATGTCACCTGACAAACATATCAGCAGGATTGTGGGAGAGACATAGGGACTACTGTAGAAAATTCAAAGAGGTGTTCCATTATATGGATGAAGATATGATGGAAAAAACTCATCAAAACCATGTTACATCCAAGATTGGAATATGCATTAGTATGGTCCCCACACAGAGTGAAGGATATAAGGAAGATTGAGAGAATACAAAGGGCAGCAAACAAACTGGTCCCCAGCTTGGCAGATAAACCACACAAGGAAAGACTTAAGTACTGGGTCTGCCAACTTTGAAAGATCAAAGAAAAAGAGGCGATATGATTACAGTACTCAGGTCACTTAAGGGGATGGACTATATTAACAGAAAAGATCTCCTGATTAAAGATGGGAGGGATTTAAGAGGGCATGGGAGTAAATTAAGAATGACTCCAAGATGAAAGGTGAAGAAATACAGTTTTCCATATAGATGCATAAATACTTGAAACCGCTTCGATGGTGATATAACCCAAGCTCAAACAATACAAGTTACAATCCAAATATGGTAAATGGAAACCAAGAATATAGATTAAGTTAGAACTGTACAAGAATTTCAGTCTAGGTACTGTATGTTAGAAAATTAGAGACGGGATGCAAGAAGCATTCTTCCTTTCCTGTATACTATCATTAGGTAAATACATCCATACGCACATATATATATGTATGTGTGTGTGTCTGTACAAACATATATATATATATATATATATATATATATATATATATACATATATGTGTGTGTGTGTGTGTGTGACAGAGGTGAAGGTGATGAGGTTCAAACATTGCCACAAGTGAGTTGAACCAAGGATATGGTACATTAAATTCCAGGCTACAAAGTCCCGTATAAAGGGCATCGTCCTAGCCTCCTAATGGCGGATTTTGTGATATAAAATCCCATCATGCACACAGTGTGTGTGTGTATACATATACATTTTTTTTTTCCAGAAACTGACAAAGAAATAGCAACACTATTATCTTAAGTTCTGGCCGAAATCAAACTAATCAGACCTTCTTCTGAACTACTTAGACAGTTCAGGAATAGGATGGAGCTGTTATATAATAATTGTTAGTGGTAGATAGAGCTATAAAAAGTTGCCTGCCAGGCTCTAATTTTTGTACGTTGAAAGTAATACACTGGTCTAAATAACCATAATTTGAAAATATCATATGTGGGTACAGTCAAATCTGGAGACTATTACCAACATCTAGCCATACCATAACCCTTTTCTTTGAGCAAAATTTTATCAATGTACATATCACCTGTTCATCACTAGTAGAAATCTGAATTCTTGCATATCAACAAAACACATCTACAGTTGACCCACTGGCAGGCTACTGCTCTTTTTATTTGGAAAAGCTAGCGACTATTTTCAATATTTGTGGTACTACATATTCATCAAGTGGTCCATACCCAATTGAAAACCCTCCAAAGGAACAATCCTCTAAATAAAACCCAATGCACATCACTCAGGGTTGGGCAACCTCAACAATTTACAATACGAACACAAAATCCATTTTGTTTTACATATTGTGACCCGTGTAGTATAAAAGGAAAATATTTATCCACTTTCGGGCCTTGTCTATCACAACCTGTGCAATGGATCAACTTAATTTTATGCAACTTGGGTTTACGCCTACAGAGTTCCCTCACTTTCCATTACCTCGTACCTGTGACCCTGTCCACAGACACATATACTTATTAATGCTAATACTTTATTCTGGAGCGTTATTTGCATGAATATAATGAAAAGCATTCTTGCCCATGGTACAAGATACAAGATTGTACGTAAATATCTCCTTGGTACCCTACATCATCCATGTTCGCAATTATTTGAATCAAAATCACTCAATTCTAAGGCTTATCTTACCTATTTTACTGTTCTCCATGTCATCTTCTGTGTAGCAGTATACGTCTGGAAGACGAGAATGGTATCAGATGATATATAACTCTGTATTTCTAATGTAAACACTCAAACAACACTATCCACTCACCCGCCATATTGAAGTAAACATGAACCACTGTAAGGAATGGTGCGATTGGTCAAAACTTCGACATCATGACGTCATGACTACGAAAAGGTTCCAATAATTCTTTTAATCATTACTGCGCAGTATAAACATCACAATAACGAATTTGAGATTAAAGTTGTATAACATAATTATCAAATGCTGTAAAATAATGCAAATAACAGTCATATGAATGGGAAAGATTTCGAATACTAACAATACATCAATGTAATGTGTGTTGTACATCATATGCACGTAAGAAAAGTTTGACGCAAAATTCGCAATGAATGAAGCGTAATAGTAAGATGTGTTGAATGAACTAAAGATTACAAAATTAAAACACTGTCTGCTATTGTGAATTAAAAAATATTAAAACGCACACTGACATGTTGATTTGCTATTCCAAATGTTCATAGTAATTGAATGTTTATGTAAAATATACCTAATTTGCAATTTACTTTAGCAGTCATTGCACTGTACAATTGGGAGCATACGCCTGGAGTGGTGGTGTTGGGGGAGGGACTGTTGGTTCTCACACACTGGAGGTTCACACCCACGGTCTCTGCGAGCAAGCTCCCATGCAGCCGCCCTTCCTTCCTCAAACAACTCTTGATAAATTCGACCAACTTGCCACAGCCATGAATTCTGTGGGTGACCTCCTCTTCGTCATTTCCAAGGGTTGTCTCTTGAAGAGACAATCCTGTGAATGGAATCACCATCAATTGAAGGCATACGCCAGGGGAAAGGGCGTTACTTCAGACACGCCGGCGCCAGTCCCCTTCACGGTCTCTCCGAGCAAGCTCCCATGCAGTCACCCTTCCTTCCCACTTTAAACAAGTCTTGACAGCTCCGATCCACTTGACCCTGCTATGAACTATGTGGACGTTCCCCTCTTCGTCCCCTCCATTGAAGCTCACCCCTTGTACAAGCAACTCTGTGAGTAGGGTCAACATCAGAGAAGCGTGCCACAAAGGATGCCGTAGGTAACTGGCCTAGACTGAGTCTCACAGTACAGTCTCTCATTTGATATGAAGTCATCCCAGCGATATCCCATGATTCTCCGAAGGCACTTGGCACCAAAGCCATCAAGACGCCTCTTCAAGTCCGCATTTAATGTCCATGTCCCACAGCCGAACAACAAGACAGGGAGCACCAAGATTCGAATCTTCAAGTCACTCGACTTGAAGATTCGAATTTTAGTCCTCATGCACAAATAACGACAACGCCATTTAATACTATGGTTGAGTGTGTCCACGACACAAAGGGCAATGCCAATACTCTAAAGCACTAAGTTCCTGATCCACCACTGATATGCAGTGCACGACGAAGGTATATAAATATTTTCTGTATTTCAATGTCCTCGCCACTTGCACGACAGACTGAGCTCTGTTATCCAGAAAGCCCCCAAACTCCTGAACCTTGGCAGAGCTGGGCGCGTTCCGCTTTAGTTTGGCCGCGGTTAACGTTCCCACACTATTAAAGATTGAGAGACAGGTTCATACCGAAATAAAAGTCCGGTAGGTCACATACTATACCGACACCTACAAAGGATTACAAAGGCGGAGCATGCCGACAGGAGACCTTTTGATCCATATCTACATTGCTTTAATAGTTTGGGAGCGCTAACCGCGACCAAACTAAAGCGGAACGCACCGAGGAACGCGCCCAACTCTGGACCTTGGTATTGGTCCAGGAGACCTGAACTCCATGTGGTCTTGCCTCTCTGTGCAGTGACTCGAGTGCTGTAACCAAGACCTCATGCAACTCCGCAGAAATGACTGCATCATCGGCAAAGACCAGTAACATTGGTGTTGCCAATAGATGCTTCGCAACAATACTGATTGACAGCTCTGTCCAATATCCAGTCCATCCAGGTATTGAAAAGTGTTGAAGTGAGGACACACCCTTGCCTCACTCTTGAAATAACAGGAAAGAAGCTGGGCACGCTCTTTCATACTTTACAGCACTCTGTGTTCCAAAGTATAAGCCAGATATCAAGTCAATAATACATGCAGGAATCCTACGAATCCACAGAAGATCCCAGAACACTCCACGATGCACCGAGACAAACGCCTCCTTGCGATAAACATAAGCTGCAAGAAACCCTCTTTGAAACCCATGTCGATGCTCCACAAGAATATGAAACGCTAGGATCCAATAAGTTGTTGACTTACTCGACTTACCTGTCGTGAACCTAGACTGTTCAGTCCTCTGAACCTTTAGCAGATGTGAATAAACCCGTGCCTGCAATAGATGGGAAAGCACCTTGCTTGGCACACTGAACAGTGTAATGCCGTGGTAGTTGTTACAGTCCCCTTTCCCCTTCTAGACAGGGACGACCAGACCCTATTTCTAGTCATAGGGAATGGTATCGGACTGCCGGACAGCAGACAGTATCACATGCAACCCACGGATCATGGCCTCATCTCTAGCTTTCAGCAACTCCGCGCTTATGTTGCAAATGGCAGCTGTATTTCCACCCTTCAGCTTACAGTGTCTTTGACCTCTGTTAGTGAGGGCGGGGATTCATCTATCGGTGGATCAGGAACCACCACATGAACACCCTCAAAGGGAAGCTGTCCGCTTGGAGGTTCACCCATGGGCAACTGCTCAAAGTACTCTGCAAAGGGGCTACATCCCTCCACACCTGGGACTAGCTCGCAATCAGCTGTTCGGATTGTGCTCCTATGGGTCACAGATTAGGAGCGGATTTTTTTTTTTATCTATTTTTTTTTCAGGGTTCGGTAAGCAGGCCTGAAGTCATTTGCATTAAAACGTCCCTTAATATCCTCAATGATTCTACTTACGTACCTTTCCTTATCCATTGTTATGAAAGCCTTACATAGTCCACCGTTTCTGAGTCCTGTATTAATCAAGGTCCACCAGCCATTCTGACAGCACGACCTAACCCTATACTTCCCAGTGTCCCCCGCGACGACACATCACTCCTCGACCTTGGGTGCTCTCCAACGCACTTTTCAGCAGCTTTCATAGTTTTACGTTTAAAAGTTTCCTGCAGTTCTCCAGGTTCCCCAAGAGAGCTAAATATTTCAAACCTATAAGAGATTGCTACTACACACTTCTGGGTACACGCATTACCTCTGAGTTTCTCCAGATGAATCCTAGGTGGGTTACATCTCGGAAATCTTCTGGATTTGATACGCAGTCTGAGTGTTGCGACTACAAGTCTATGGTTAGCCCCAAAGAATTCAACACTTCAATAAAACCTGAAGTTCTTAAGAACTTCCAATGAGTGCTAGCAAGTATGTGATTGATCTCCGCTTCTGGACTATGCAAAGTTCAGAAGGAGAGAATTGTTGAAGCTCCTAATTCCAGAATCTTGAGGACCATACCAATAAGTGTGACTCGTGGCGGGCACTTGTCAACTATAGATTCAAGCTTGGCATAGAGTAACTTCTCCTTAAGGTTATATGTCACAGTAGGGGCATATACTGCAATAAGAGAGATGAAGCCCAAGGTATGCTTCAGCCTCACCGGCACCATACACTCATCAACTGGAGTACCTTTACAACGGCGTGGTGTAGTCCGTTAGGTATGCCTACAGCTACTCACGCGAGGTGGGCCCCATCGGTTCGGTACGACCAGAAGTAGGTGTAACCATGACTACTGATCTCGTTGCTGCCTGGTCTTTTCACCTCTGAGAGAATCAATATATCCAATCTAAGCTTCCTGCGCTCCGTCGATAAAAAAGGACAGCTGGTTGACCTTATAGAAAGAATACTCATGACGCCCACACGGAGAGCCTGCCGGAGGTTCACCTTGGGCCTGACTCGACTTGTTGGTACTTCATTTGCAACACCTCGGCACCCCGCACAGCATTCTTGGTGATTTTGATGGGGACAGGTTTTAACCCCATTTCCACCATATGTGTCTAGTATGATTACCATAAACATATACCTGTGATTCACTCTCCCACGCCTTCACCCACCACAGAACTCAACAAGGGGATGACACTCATTGGTCCTCACTGCGGGCCTCACTCCTTCTCGGCGTCTCACGACCTTACTGACCCCCAAGTGGTCCTATGGGACACGCTCTCGTCTTTCCAGCTGCGACGCGACCCAGAGCTTCTTTGAGGTCCACGGGTGGGACAAAGCCTCCCTGAAGGAATCACTCGAGGGGCCCTAGGATGACTAACCAGCGCTAGGGTCTCCCGCATGACCATCACACAAAACCCCCTACAGGAAACACACGTGCAATGGCTGGCCTGCACCTCGGCCAAACACATGCCAGAACACTGGATTCACTGAGGAACGCCTACCCTCTGTCTTCGTAAGTCACCGGCGTCTGAACGTTTTGCCTCCTACTTCCCTCGCCTCACACTTGACCTCTCGGCAGTTAGGAGAATGGGTCATGACCTGCCCGTGTATATAAAGGACAGACCAGCGCTCGAAGATGCAGATAGCCTCGGAGAAGCATACGTGAGCATAGATCGCTGCTTCTTGCCTTCTCGCCCCCCCACACTTTTTTTTTTTTTTTTTTTGCTCCCTCGCAAGCAGATCGCCGGAGACCCGTCTTGAAACACAGTCGTTATCTCTTTCGCCGTCTCGTTCTTCCCCCCCCCAGCCCAATTTCATTGATAAATTAAACCAACTCTATTTCCATCAGAGTTTGCCGTCAACCAGCCTAGCTGGCTGCCCAACGTGAGGGAGACTACCAGTCTAACATTTGGCGGCCCAACGTGGGCCAAGATCATCCTAACAACCTCCTTGGCCTATCCTTCGGCATTGTTATTCCTAGTCCATCGGTAAGGTAATTGTCTCTGGAATCGGAAACAACCAATCATCAGCCTTCAATAAATTTTAAAGTTCGCAAGGAATTATTAGTACCCCTACTTCCATAGCCATGGGGGCTAATACATACTCCATAACCAGCTCTGTCGGCGCCAGTAATTGCATTCATCAATTGAAAGCATACGCCATGGAATGCGTTGTTTCACTCAACCACCGGCACCAGTCCCCAAGGTCTCTCCGAGCAAGCTCCCATGCAGCCGCCCGCCCTTCCCAATCCAAACATATGTCAGTAGATTCGATCAACTTGCCACAGCCATGAATACTGCAGATGACCTCTTCGTATCCTCCATCGAGGGTTGTCTCTTGTGTGGACAATCCTGTCAATGGGATCATTATCGGGGAAACGTGCTACATGCCCATATAGCCGGAATTGATGTTCATGAATTTTGCTTGTAACTGGCTCAGACTAAATCTCACATTACATTCTCTGGTTTTATACAAATGCGTTCTAGCGACATCACATCATTTTCCGAGGGCACTTGGTGCCAGAGACATCGAGACAATCGTCAAGTCAGCATACAATGCCCATGTCTCATGGACGCACAGCAAGACAGGGAGCAGACAAGAATTCGGATTTTAGTCCTACATGAATATCGACAATGCAATTTTACCTGGTTTAGTGTGTCCATAACACCATGGACAATGTCAATTATTCGAAGTACCTCTTTACATGACCCACCACTGTGATGTTCTACAGTACCAAGTCATGTAAAGTTTTCCAAGGCGTTAAAGTCTTCGCCACATGTATGGACAGACTGAACTGTGTCATCAAGTAAACCCCAAGGCGTCTGGATCTTGGTCCAGTAGACCTGGAGACCAAACAGTCTCACCTCCCTATGCAATGACTCGAGGTCTGAAACCAAGACCCCAAGTGACTCCGCAAGAATGAGAGCATCATCAGCAAAGGCATTGTTCGACAACTCTGCCTAATACCCAGTCCATCCAGGTATTGAAAAGTGCTGGATCGAGGACGCACACTTGCCTCACCTCAATCCTGAATTAGCAGGAAAGAAGCTGGACACGCCTCTTCCATAGATTACAGCACTGTATTTCCCAGAGTATAAACCAAACCTCAAGTAAAAAAAACCCTCGCAGTGTCACATGTAACTCACAAATAATGGCCTCACCTCCAGCTTTCAGCGTTCTGCACTGATATTGTATATGCCAGCTGCCTTTCTACTCTTCAACTTACCCACATCTCTTTTATCTCCGCAAGAGAGGGCTGAAATTCGCCAATTGGTTGATCGGCAACCGCCACCCGAACACCATCAAGGGGAAGCTGTCAGCTTGGAGGGTCACCCTGCTCAAAGTAACTCCTCAAAGTACTCGACAAAAGGGCTACACCCCTCCATGCCTGGCACTAGCTGGACATAAGCTGTTCGGACTGTGCTCCTCTGGGTTACAATTTAGGAATGGAACTTCTTAAGGCCTGAGGTCATTTGCATGAAAATGGCCCTCTCCATCCTCAGCGATTCCACTAACGTAGCCTACCTCTCCATCATCATGAGAGCTCCATTTAATTCAGAGCCCTGCATTGGTCCAGGTCCCCAGCCATTCTGGCAGCACGGCCCAATTCAACCATTTTAGTGTCTCCCGCGACGCGACACCACTCCTCGACCTTGGGCGCTCTCTAACGCACTCCTCGGCAGCTCTCATATTTTCACGAGTATCCCATAATAGTTTTTTGGAGTTCTCACAAATGCCAAGTACTTCAAACTGATTAGAGATTATCACATAGTCCTGTGGTCAATCTAGATTTTGAATGATTCATGCAATATAATATTTGATGTATAGAGTTATTTGATTCAACATCCATGCTTGATTTCGCTGCTCAAAATAGAAGCCCACCTGAGAAAGATACACACATGACACATCCCTGAGCGATGGTGACGACAAAACTCCAAAATTGGAAGGGTGTAACTTCACCACTAAATCTCCCTTCCCCGCTTTGTTGCTAAGATTTATCAATGCTCCACCCCTTCTTCCATTTCCTGAGAAGCGACAAATAAAGAGCACCTTAAACGCACCCATTTGCAATAGCAGCTTGTACATACAATTTTCTTGAACTCTTGACAGATGTACCCGGAAACACCGATTAAGTAAGAGACGGTGGATAGTAGATCCCATTCAGTAGATGAGAAACACTTTTTTTAAGGTGAACATTCCTTTACATATATTTCAAGTCACATGTTGTTTAAACCATATAATATGTTAATAAAACTATGAATTTATTAGGTGTGTTTAAAATAAACCTGCCTTAGGAAAAACAACAATAACAATCGAATGCGGTGCAGTCGAGGGTCGGTATTGTAAACAAATAGACTGAGAAGGTGAGTGGAAAAGTTTATTAGATATTTTCGCTAGAAAAAATACCGACATGCAATTAACTGAAAATATAAGGATAGGTTATCAGAGGGTAGCTTCCCGTGTCCTCTGTCATGATGTGTGTGGATGGGAAACTCACCTGGACAGAATATAGAAGTGGTTGAATTCACGAGATAGGTGAATTGTTTTGAGTCTATCATACAGTCATGCATTCATGTATTTTGAAGATAAAACTTATATTGTTCAATACCTTTCATTAGATATAGGGTTTTAGACTGTCATCCTTCTCATGAATATGATATATGTATAAGTATATACCTACACATAATATATATACCAAGGGCTTTTTCCCCTTTATTTTTTATAGGCCTTATAATCATAATGATAATCTTATTATAAAAGTGAAGTAGCCAAGTCAAGGCAGGTACCCACTCCTATCCACCACCCTTACCACACTTTCCTCCCTCTCATCTTAGCTCCTCGTGGATGACAGCTCATCCCTATATCTCACCCAATGCCCTGGATTAGAGGCAATGCAGCAATATACAGTAATTCCACAACAAGACTGCTTCACTTACTTGGCAACCCCCCCCCATCTGTCCCTTCATGCAGAAAGAGAGAAGATGAGCAGGAATCTTTTCAGGCTGTGTCAAATTATCATTCACACTCAGCCACTCCCTACTCCCCATATCTCCTGCTCCCATCCATTCTTGCATCACAATATCTTTTATACACAGGCATTCTCCATCATACCAATCTCCTGCCTCTATATATATATATAACATAGATACCACTGTTGGAGTAGAATAGACTGGAAACAGGGAATCTATATGTTTCGATTGCAAACTGCAATCCTCTTCAGTAAATGAGGATTGCAGTTTGCAATTGAAATATATAGATTCCCTGTTTCCAGTCTTTTCTACTCCAACAGTGGTTTCTACGTTATTGACAAATGTGTGATTACATTTATCACCTGTAATATATATATATATATACAGGTAAATATTTAGTTTCGACCATGGGAGGAATATGGCAATAGAAAATTAAATATTAATTTTGTAAATTAAAATGTATTAACGTAATATGCAATTTTGTGTGCGGAAATGAAAAACAAAAAAGGTGCTAAAACACATTTCTTAAGTAACGAAGTTGTGGACGATGAATGGTAGGCCATGTTTATGGTAGATGCCGACGTCGGAAGAAATGAAAGGACGATAAATTCTTCTAAGGTAAACTAAACTAACCTAACCTAACCTAACCTAACCTGTGTTTAATAAATCATTACCTGCAAATTAGATGTCATCCGGCTCGTCCTTGTTGTTGTCGTCATGAGAGACGTTGGCGGGCTTTTCAACCACACTCTCAGCTTGCGGAGTATACAAATTAATATTTAATTTTCCATTGCTATATTCCTCCCATGGTCGAAACTAAAGATTTACCGGTTAGGTTAGTTTAGTTTAGTTTAATTTACCTTAGTTTAGTTTACCTTAGACGAATTCATCATCCTTTCATTTTTTCGACGTCGGCATCTACCATAACAAACATGGCGTCCCAGTCCTATGCTACCGACTTCGTTCATTAGCATATTTAGCTTGTAGCAAGGTATTTTTATTTTCATTTCCGCACACAACATTGCATATTACGTTGATACATTTTAATTTACAAAATTAATATTTAATTTTCTATTGCTATATTCCTCCCATGGTCGAAACTAAATATTTACCTATACACACACACACACACATTGGAGAAGGGAGCATATTCTCTTGTATACATGTAAAATTATAAATGACAACATTATTGCAGTTCTATAATACTCTAATGCTCTGATTAAACTTCTTGCATGAGGGTGATGAGCAAGCTCCAAATCACCTAATGTAACAATATTATATTGATATTTCGTCCTCAAGTGGACATCTTCAGGAATTATATTTGTAACAATGAATTATGCAATATTACCATATAATAAAAAAAAACAGATGACACATTTTCTATTGGAGTAATTATATTAGAATATGATGTAGGGTATTTACAATGTTGAATGTGTACCCTTGCCACATTACTGTCTGCTTATGTACTATGCTAACCTCACCTGCCTGGAGGTTGACCCCACAGTAGCATCATTAAGGTTAGGTAGGAGGGGGTGGTTGGTGGATTGTGGTGGAGGGTAATTAGTAAGGTATTATAGTACAGAATTAATTAAAGAGATCATAGATGGCACATCAGATTGTATGTTCAGTGATGGGGAATTCTTGCAAATTAACTACGCTTCCAGCAATTATAATCTTTGGAAATCCCCAATGCTAGTGATTATTTTTGTGTTATTCATTAACTCATCTCTACTGGTGTCTTTCTTATGGTGTTTTATATATTGTTTGGTATTATTTTAGTTGTGCACACCTATGCAATATAGAATTAGAAAATTAAATATTAATATTGTAAATTATAATACATGAACATAATATATAATTTTCTTGGTGGAAATGAAAAACAAAAATTATATGGTCCAGATGCCATGCCAGTCCAGTCACTGTCAGATGATAGCTTTCACGTTGTGGACTAGGTGTTCTCCAACTCCAGATGACATTAATAACTGCTGTTACAAAGACAGTAGGCTTCCTTGGACTTATGAGAGAACATGGTGTTCTGCTGTCATCTGTTTGCCTGAGGTACATTAATAATCAGACCATCACCATCCATGACGAAGAAAACCTAGATGATCTTTAGAATTTGAGGTACCGAATTACTAAACATTAGTTAGGTTATGTAGGTTAGGTTAGAATAGCCTAATTTATCATCCTTTCATTTCTTCAACCTTGGCACCTATCAAAACAAACATGATGTATCATTCAACTGCCACAACTTCATTTGTTAGAAAATAGGTTTTAGTAACTTTTTTGTTATTGATTTCTGCCAAGAAAATTGCATATTACATTGATCTTTTACAATTTTCAAAATTAATAATTAATTTTATATTGCTATATTGCGTAGGTGTGCACAACTAAAATTTTACCTGTTGTTTTATTGCTCCATTTTGTTCATGCAGCATTAAAGCCAGTAAAGACTACATCTCGTATAACCTATGTATGTGCTGTTATGAGAGGCACAGTCCTTGGTATGTATTGTTGGAAGCATTGTTAATTCACAAGACAAGAATTCCCCATCGATGAATATACACTTTGGTGTGACATCTACAATCTCTATTTAAATCTGCACTACTTCTGGGTGTAGAGAGGTCACCACCCCAAGCCACCACCCAGATAATTATCCTCCCACCACCACCACCCACCTCCTCCTACCTCACCTTAATGTTACTGCCATGGAGTCAACCCCCAGCCAGATGAGGTTAGCATAGTACATAAGCAGAGAGTAACATGGCAAGGGTACACATTCAATATTGTAGGTAGCCTATGTTGTATTCTAATGTTATTACTTTGATAGAAAATGTGTCCTTTATATTCATTATTATAATAGTAATATGTTATATCAGTAAATATGTTATAACAGTAACAATTGTATAATTCATTGTCAGGGATGTAATTCCTGAAGATGTCCACTTGAGGATAAAATGTCAATATAACACAAGGCAACAATAGATTACCTGGTATTTTCTCATCCCCCTAATACAAGAAGTTTAATTAAAGCATTAGAGAATTCAAGGAAGAAAATTAATAACTGCAATAATGCTGTTAATTTTTTATTTATATGCACACACAAAAAAAAGACAAAAAAATGACCAGATAGCAAACATACATCAAACTGAGAAATGAATATGTAGATATATACAAGGAGAAAAAAAGAAACTATGAAAAAGATATAATAGATAAATGCAAAGACCAACCTAAACTATTTTACATATATGTAAATGATAAACGAAAGAAAAACATGAAATAATGAAACTGTGTGAAGGAAGTAAAGAATATATAGATGATGTAGAAATGGCTGAAGTTATGATCAGGCATTTTAGGTCTATATTTATAATTGAAAGCTCACAAATTCGGGATGAAGGACAGCAAGAAAGATCCCCCAAAATGAAAGAGATAACGGTGACACAGAAAGAAATAAGGGACCAAATAAAAAACCTTGATGTCAGAAAGTTACACGGGGCCGATGAACTTACAAACTGGATGTTGAGAGAATGTATGGATGAACTAATGGAGAAAATACACAAGATGATTGACTTCTCACTCAAAGAAGGAAAAGTATTGCAAGATTGGAAAAATGCAAATACAGTATTGTACCAATAAATAAAGGAGACAAAGGAAATCCAACAGAATATGGACCGGTATCCCATACAAGCACAGTAGCAAAACTATGCGAAAAAGTTATAAGGAATAAATGGATTAAACACTTGGAAGAGAACAAAATACTAAATCCTAAACAATTTGGTTTTAGAAGTGGAAGATCATGTACCACAAACTTAAAACCTTCACTACGGGCCAAAATCTCGCGGGCAGCATTAGCTGCCAGACATGCGATGTTGCGTCATAATACTCGCATTATAGAAAATAAAGTTACCGCTGTATTGCTCGTTCTCTTTCACCCGTGAATTTTGATAACCATAGAAAATATGATGAAGCCAGTTTACAAAGTATGGGGGTCACACAGGTACAACTAAAATATATATAATCAAGACGCCGACATCGGCATCCTCGCGTACCCACTTGCTTCTCATGACGCCTACGTAGGCATCATCGTATCGAAGGGGTTAATATGCTTTTACTTAAGATTAATTGAAATAATGCAAGAAAGAGATGGATGGGCAGATTGTGCTTCCTTGGACTTACAAATGGCTTTTGACAAAGTACCACACAAGAAGCTACTAAGAAAAATTGAAGTAATAGGTGGAATACAAGGAAAGTTATTGGAATGGATGAAAGATTTCTTGAACGGAAGAAAAATGAGGGTGGTACTTAGAGACAAGAACTCAAATTGGGAAGGTATGATAAGTGTGAGTCCCACAAGGCTTTGTATTGGCTCCAACAATATTTGCTATTTATATAAATGAAATGGATGAAGGTGTAGAATATTATATGAACTTTTTTGCAGATGATGCTGAACTACTAAAGAGAGTAAGTTCATAGTAGTATTATGCTAGGGATGTGTTTTTGTTGTGTTCAGCTGATTGTGTTTGTGTAATATGGTGAGAGGGATGTATGAGGTTAACCCCTTCAATACGATGACACCCACATATGTGTCATGAGGAGCAAGTGGGTACACGAGGATGCCGATGTCGGCGTCTTGATTATATATATTGTGGTTGTACCTGCGTGACCCCCATACTCTGTAAACTGGCTTCATCATATTTTCTATGGTTATCAAAATTCATGGGTGAAAGAGAACGAGCAATACAGCGGTAACTTTATTTTTTATAATGCGAGTATTATGACGCAACATTGCACGTCTGGCAGCTAATGCTGCCGGCGAGATTTTGGCCTGGAATGAAGGGGTTAAGGTTTCTTGCACAGAACTATGTCTATCAATTTAATGTATTTTATAGGGGGCAGGGAGTGGATTTTAGTTGTGATGTGTAAATGATTGGTATAGTTTTGGTTGGATCTATATATTATTCTTACAAACATACATGTAAGAACTATGAACTATGTCTATCATTTTCATGTATTTTATAGGGGGCAGGGAGTGGATTTTAGTTTTGATGTGTAAATGATCCGTATAGTTTTGGTTGGATCTATATATTCTTAACCTCTCCAATACAAGTCAAATTCTTGTGCCCAGCATTGGATGCCTGATGAACAATGATGCATCACAATACTCATGTTATAAAATATAAAGTCACAGTTGATTTACTCACTGTCTTTCAATCTGAGTAATAATAAACACAGAAAATGTGATCAAACCAGTTCACAGAATTCAGGGGTCACTCAGCTACAACTATAAAAAAAATATATTCAGGACGCCAAGCCTCATGACACCTATGTAGGCATCATTATATGGAAGAGGTTAATGTTTTGTTTTGTGGTTGGGGGTTAATGTTTTGGTTTGTGGTTGCAGGATGTAGGGAACATTGTATGGAGATATAGTCAAGTGTGGTTCTATTAGTTGTTTGTATGCTATGATTAGTACTTATTTCTGCTGGCCAAAACCTGCTCTTGCCACTAATCTTATAAAATTCAGTTTTTTGCTTGTTTTCAGTGTCAGATCCTTGATTATTTCCATTCTAGTGTCTGGATTAAGTTATTTTTTCTCCCTATTTAAAGATGACAACAGTTGAATGGTCTGAGCACTGGAATGATGTGCGGAAACTTCTTGAAAGGCCTGGACCATTTACACATCCTGACTTTGAACCTTCTCCAGAGACTCTGAAGGTGGTACAAGAAAACATCAAAGTCCTTGTGATAGGTAAATAGCAAAATACACTTGACTCAGCAGTGCAAACTGACATTTCTTGTTATGTTATATGTATATATATGTATATATATATATTTTTATATATTTATATATATGTATATATATATACATGTATATATATATATTTTTATATAATTTATATGTATATATATATATATATATATATATATATATATGTATATATATAGATATATATATGTATATATACACATATATATTTATGTATTTATATATGTATGTATATGTATTCTGGTAACTCAATTTATACATGTTCTGGTTTCACATTTTCACTTTAATGCAATAAATTTTTGAAGAGAAAATATTCTATTTATATGATTTCCCACATTAACATTGGGTAAGAATATTGGGCTTTGCATTTAATCAGCCATGCTGCTACTTGACAAGAATTTCAAACATTGTTTACATTGTAACATAATTGTTATGCAATTTAAAATCTAGCCAAAACCTTTATTAATTCACATTTGTTTGAATTTAATGGACCCTTACATGTCTTGGGAATACATGCACATACAAACACCATTACAATAGTGAAATTGTGTGAAAGGATTGTGAAAGATTGATGGACCAAATATTTTGAATAGATGATTATTCTATCCGTCGGTATGGGTTCAGATCTGGAAGGTCATGTGTGTCAAAACGTTTAAGCTTTTACTTGAGAGTGACTGATGTGCTGGAAGAAAGGGAGTGGTGGGTGAACTGTGTGAGTCAACCAAGATAAGGCTTCTGATAAAATACCTCACAATTCTGACCCAGGGCAGTAGGCAGGATATAGGGATGAACCACCATCCATGAGGAACTAAGATGAGAGGAAGCAAAGGGTAGTGGATGGGAGTGCCTTTTGACTTGGCTAGCTCCCTTATAATGTGGAAAAAGCCCTTGGTATATAGATAGATAGATCTTACAATTAACTTATGTGGAATTTAGAGCATGTTGGAGGACAAAGAGGCAACCTACTCGAATGGATGAGAATTTTTTTAAAAGGGAAGATACATGAGGACAAGATGGAGAGTATTGGTACTTACACCAGTAATGTTTCTTGTCCATGTCAATGATATGATAAAGGGGGAGTTGGGAAGGGGGGGATTGTCTGTTGGGGAAGGAGGGGGGAGAACAGAAGATGGAGGTGAGTTGAGGGTGGTTGTGTGTGAATGATGCTGCAATGCATCTTACTTATATCCCACACAAAGTGAAGAATATAAGTAAGATTGATAGAATACAAAGGGGAGCAACCAAACTGGTCCCCTGGCAGATAAGCCATATGAGGAAAGACTAATAGTGCTGGGCCAACTAATCAAGAGAGATCTCTTGATTAGTGATGAGGGGGCTGTAGGTGATCATGGGAACAAATTAAAGGATCAGAAGAAATACAGTTTTCATTATAGATGCATAAATACTTGGAATAGCTTAGAAAGTGATATAGCTGAGGCTCAAACAGTACATAGATTCAAATCTAAATATGACAGTTGGAAATTAAGGATATAGAGCAAGTTAAAACTGTGCATAAGTGTGAGGCTAGGTGTGGGAAAATTGGAGAGTAGGAGACAGGACCTGATGTGTGTTGCTCCTATCCTGTATACTACAATTATGTAAATACACACACACATAAACATGTACAGTTACTCATGATGTTCACATGATGCTATTCATTTTCAGAAACCAACTAAAAAGGCGGAATTTTCTACTATTTTGGAACCTGACACCCTTATTTTCCATTTTTTTTATTAGGAAATTATGACTATTTTTGCAGTTTTTATTTATGCGAGGTTTTTAGGAACACTCTTGCATAAATGGAGAGTAATCAGCATATGGGTGTTTAAGCATTGAACCTGATCTTTTTAATCTAGAGAATAAACATAAACACAATATGATCACATTCTTACTTCAACAGGTGCTGGAGGTTTGGGATGTGAATTATTAAAAGACCTGGCCTTAATGGGATTTACTGACATACATGTCATTGATATGGACACAATCGATCTGTCCAATCTCAATAGACAATTTCTTTTCCGTAAAAAAGACATTGGTAGGCCTAAGGCTGAAGTTGCTGCTGAATTTATAAACAGAAGAATTGCAGGGTGTACTGTCCATCCGTATCCTTTTGTTACAGTGTAATTTATTTGCTTAAGAATGTACTACAGATAATTCTTTTTTGTATGAATATGACTTGATGATTTGGCTTAACATCACTAATTCCCTTCCATCAGGAGGCTAGTATGGTGCCCCTTACAGAGGACTTTGTAAAGTGAAATTTAATGAACCATGCCCTTAGTTTAGCTTGCTGGTGGGGAGGGTTTGAACCACCATCAACTGAACCTTTGCCACAAGTAGCAACAGCCAGACCCACTTGGCCAGCAAGCATCCTTGTATGAATGTGCCTTTTCATAATTGTTGGAGGTTTGTGATTGTGAGAATGGTAATTACATCCATAAAAAAAGAGCATTTCCTCAGCAGTATTAATTGTTTTTTTTTCATCCTGTGAGATAATGTGGCACTGAAGGGGCGAAGTCATAGAGGTGGTAAAGGAGAGATCTACGGAAGGAGGGAAGGAAGGCAGTGGCAGAATGGAAGGATAATACAAGTTAAATGTGAACAGCATTCTTGTTTGAGTGAAGATTGGCTCCATGCATAAGAAAAAGAAAAAAAGCATAGCATAACTCTGGTCCATGAGAGGTCACTAAAGTCCCTAAAATATTACATATTATACATTAACCCCTTCCATACGGTGCTGCACACGTAGGCGTCATGGGGAGCGAGTGTATTCGCGAGGCTGCCATATCGGCGTCTTGATTATATTTATTGTAGTCGCCCCTCCATAATGACATTCTTTCTAATTCTTTTGTAATCGCATTTTCTATGGTTATCAAAATTCACGGGTGAAGAGAGAACGATCGATATAAGCGGTGACTATATTTTATGATGCGAGTATTATTACGACACGTCGTACGGCTGGCATTGGCTGCTGCCACCGAGATCTAAGTCCATGACGCCTACGTGTGCGGCACCGTATGGAAGGGGTTAATAAAGGAGAAAGAAGAAGAAAAAGAAGTAAGTATATGATATTTTAGGGGCTCTAGTGATATCCCATAGATGTGCACATGTGAAAAATGAGTGAGGAAAGACCAAGAAAAAGAATGTAGAAGGCTGAGATAGATGGAGGTAACTTGAGGGGGAAGAGTGAAGATGAGATGGATGGATGGGGTGAAGGGGGCATTGAGTAAAAGGAGAATGTCTGTTGTGTTGAGCAGGGAAGGGTGAGGGCAAGACATAGAATTGAGAATGGTTGTGAATGGAATATAAATTGATGTGGTCCAAAGGGGATTCCCAATGTCTTCTCTATTTTACATGAGGGAATGAGGAGGGGGGGAGGTCACTGTGTAAATGAAGCAGCTGGCCCTGCTGTGGATGTGCTGTGTCTTGTTGCATTGCTTCTGGCCAGGAGACAGGGATGACCCTTCATCCACAAGGAATTAAGATTAAAGGGAAATGGATGATGAATGGGAGTGGCCATTTTACCTCTTGTAAGGGAAGTACCCAAGTCAAAAGGCAAATACCCACTCACACCCATCCACCACCCTTTCCTCCCTCTCACCTTAACTCCTCATGGATGAAGGGTCATCCCTGTATCCCACCCACTATCCTAGGTCAGAAGCAGTGTAGCAAGACACTTAATTTCATCCTCAGTCATCCCCTTCGTATTCAATCCATCCACCTCTGCCTTCCACACCACTTTTACTAATCTTTCTTCACTTATTCTTTCCATGTGTCTAAACCATCCCAATACTCTTTCGTCAACCTTATCCTCCCATCTCCTTTTCCATCCCCATTCTCCACCTCACCTCTTCATTTTTCACTCTATCCAACCTTGTAACCCCTATCATTCTTGTCAGACATTTTATTTCAAACACATTTAAAAATTTCCTCTCTGCCTCTCTTAAATTCCAAGTCTCCATTCCATACAGTGCTGTCAGGAAATCACCCCTCCATATATTCTCCTCTTTGCATCCATTCCCAAATGCCTATTTCTCATTACACTTTAATCCCTCAAAGCACTTCCTTGCTTCTCTCAATCTACAACTTACCTCCACCTCTACTCCCCTCGTGCCACATATGATCTCAAATGCCTAAAACTAGCCGCTTCTTCCAGCCTATCTCCTTTAAAATTTACATCCAACTTGCTTCCATCCTCTCCCCTTGTACATATTCACCTTTACCCATATTTACCTTCAACTTTCTCCAATCGCTCTGTCACTGACTCCCTTAATCCCTCCTCTGACCCTGCCGCAAGCAGTGTTGTCAGCAAACAACAACTGACTCACCTCCCACTTTTCTCCATTTTCTTTAACCATCTACAGTCCTCTGCCCAGTACCCTTTCATTTACCTCCTGTACCACCAGTGGCGGATCCAGGATCAAAATGGGGAGGGTGGGGAGTTAACCTGAATTTTGTAAATGTAGATGATGCTTTGGGGGTGGCTGACCTGAATTTTGTAAATTTAGATGATGCTTTTAAACAGATGTATTCCGTAGCACGAATACGATGATTTTGAATATAAATCGGAGTACATGTTCTCATTTTAGTTTCTTTCAAAATACTGGACAAAAGTAATGATTTAAAGATTTATGCTCAATAATGTGTTGCATATACTTTCAATAATTCTCACTGAAGTGTTTTATTAAATGCTGGGATAAAAATCTGCCACTGTATTACTGCTTTCTGCCATGTACCAGTGTACAAGAGGCAGGTTTCTTGACCGCTGCAATGAGGTAATAAAGGAACAAATGGAGGAGGGGGGGGTCCACCTGGATTCACCACTGTGCACCACCCCATCCATATAAACATATGATTAATATTACATAATATTTTGAGAAAGAGGATTACAACATGTTCAAGTTCTTTCTCATTGTCTTTGAGTATTTCTGTTAGTTTCCTTTTTGGTAGTTTATGAACATCCTCTTGGTCATGTGTTGCAGGTTCTCTTCCAGTTCTATGGTGATCTCAATTGGGAGGTGATTGGATGAAAAGTCTTGTATGGTTTCCCATGTGGTTTGGCTTTGTGTGGAGCGTGAACACATTGTTATGTTGGGCAATGTTGGTTGTTGTGTTGGAGAAGTTGTCTTGTGGGGTTAGTTGCAGGAGTTGATTATGTTTAGGTTGTAGAGTCATTCAAGAATTTTGTGTCCTCATTAGTCTGCTGTTTGTGTGGCAAGCACATTTAGGTCACCTGCCAGTGTGTGGTTTGTTATTCTAATAGGTTGGAGCTGTGGAATGCAGCCTCTTGGGGTTGATGTAGTTAGAGGGACTTAAATGTTTGTGATGTTTTAGGTTATTTTCTTTATTTCTTTGTGTTTTGAGTATTTCAGTGATGGTGTCTGGGATTGATTGTTTGTTTTCACCCATTCTGTTGGAGAAGGGTAAGCTGTTATTTGCTAGTGTTATGACTCCACTTTTGTTTCTTGTGTTGTCCTCTCCTATTGTTTTATTGTTCTTGTATTAAGGCTTTATTTTTTATATACCATAGAAATTGCATGTAAATTTATTTGCAGCCACTATAATTTGTTAAAAGATTTATGGAGAGCCCTTCCCCATTTCCCTGGGGTGGCAAATAAGTAATTTGATATTTTGCATGCAAAGCTAATATAAAAGTTTGAAAGTTAATCCAAATAATCATATTTGTTATCCTTAATTTTGTACAAGATATTACAATAAGATTCAAGACTTTGATGAAAGCTTCTACCGTGGCTTCCATTTGGTTGTATGTGGACTAGATTCAATTGTGGCTCGGCGTTGGATTAATGGAATGCTTCTATCTTTGTTGAATTATGAAGATGAAATGCTAGACCAGGTAATACTCCCCAAAATATTGTTTGTACTATGAAATGTGAATGATGTCCCAATAATGTATAATTTACAACTTCCTGATTTTCAGACTTCAGTTATACCTTTGGTTGATGGAGGCACAGAAGGTTTCAGAGGGAATACACGTGTCATTCTACCAGGGTTAACGTCATGTATTGAATGCACCTTGGATCTGTTTCCACCCCAGGTAGAAAATGAAATAGGCTTTGTTTGCAAGTTGTGATTTAGGCATATTACTAGAAATAGTTTATCATTGATGTGAAAAGATGTAATCCATAGCCAAATGTAAAAATTTTGAACTATTGAAGTAGTTAAAACCTTAGGGAAAAGAATGTTGTTACTTCTTCACTTTACAGGTGAATTTTCCACTGTGTACAATTGCACACACTCCCCGTCTCCCAGAACACTGTATTGAATATGTAAGACTGCTTTCATGGCCAAAGGATAATCCTTTTGGTGAAGATCAGCCCATTGATGGAGATGATCCACAACATATTACTTGGATTTATGAAAAGGCACTGAAAAGAGCAGCAGAGTACAGTAAGTATAAAAATTTCAAAATGTGGATTAGTGTATTTAGTAAAAGTCATCTTTCAGGGACAATAGATATGCAGGAATCAGTAGTGCTTCCATCGGTGCATGGGGTGACGTTGCTATCCGGACCCAAGCTTTCTCTTCCCATTCCTTCATATTCAAAGATAATTTCTTTCTATTTGCAGGAAGAAGAAATTGTTATTTTTATTTTCTATGATGTGTTTTTGGTTCCTAAGTAAAGAAAGCATAAAGGTAAAAATGCTTGGAGTGCATATCTATCTGTTTAACAAGAGCTTCTTACCCAATCCAGCCAGGGCATGCAGCCACCCAGGGCTATCCTTCCCATTCCCATCCACCATCCATTTGTTTCCCTTTTATCTTAGCTGCTTGTGGATGAAGGGTCATCACTATCTGCCACTTACTGCCTGGTTCAGAAGGAATGTAGCAAGACACAGCACATCCACAGCAAGGCCCCACCACCTCATTGACCTGGTGACCTTCCCTCCTTGTCTCCTCATGCAAAAATAGAGGAAATGAGGAGAAATCCCTTTTTTCCTCCCTGTGAATATATCTAGCTTGTTTGTAAGCTTTTGTTTATTGTTTCTTCTCTGTTTTCCCCAAGCCACATCCCTGACCTTTTTTGCAGTCTCACATTTTTTGTTAAACCAGTCCTGTTTCTGCTTCCTTTGGCACATTTTTATTCACTCCCAGGTTGTAAATATCTAGAGAGATTTCCCAGTTCCTCCTTGTTCCCATGGTATTCATGGATTCATCCCAGTTCGCTTCTTCAAAGTGTGTAGGCAATATCATTCCACCAGAATACACTTTAATGTGCATTGTCACTAGTCATGATGAGATGTAGTTCATGGAGAAAACTTTTCATGCAAGTATTAGGAAACAATTTTATTTTAGGAGAAAGAATGTTTCTCATGCATAACATTTGTTGCTTAACTTTGCAGGCATTAGTGGTGTTACATATCGCCTGACCCAGGGAGTTGTGAAACGCATCATTCCAGCAGTGGCATCAACTAATGCTGTCATAGCTGCTGCTTGTGCCACAGAGGTATTCAAGCTGGCAACCTCTGCATGTACCCCAATGAATAACTACTGTGTCTTCAATGACATAGATGGTATATACACCTATACATATGAACATGAAAAGAAGGTAATTTATAGTTATATTATTTATGTAACTAATATTGACAAGTAAATGTGTGTAACAAAGTAAGTGTGAAAAGAGTGTATATATTAAGCCAACAATGTGATAATTGAGAATGGAATGCCATATATGAATTAGCAGTACTACTAGGTAAGGAACTTTATGCAATTTTCTCATGGTTCTTACAAAAAAGAATGAAAGGGATGAGTGAATGGAATATATGTTGAAAAATAAAAATACTGATAAGAAAAGCATTGGTACATGTGTGATGGAGTGGAACTTTCTAGAATTAATTGAAATGGCTACTTCTCATCAACAGAAAAATGATACACTTGTATTTATATATATATATATATATATATATATATATATATATATATATATATATATATATATATATATATATATACATATATATATATATATATATATATATATATATATATATATATATATATATATATATATATATATATATATATATATATATATATATATATATATATACATATATATATTTACCTAGTTGTATTTTGCGGGAAGGGGAGCTACACTCGTGGTGTCCCACCTTTGTATCTGGCAGTGTTCTAGTTTGCTCTTAAACTCATGAATGATTTTTGCACACACTAATTCTTTGCCCAGTTTGTTCCAAGTGTCTACAACTCTATGTGGAAAACTGTTTTTCTTCAGATCTCATCTGCAGCTATGTTTTTTTATTTTCTTTTCATGTCCTCTTGTGCTTCTCCTGTCCCAGTTTAACAAGTCCTCTCTATCAAGTATTTCTGTGCCTTCCATGATTCTGTAGATGGTCAATAGGTCACCTCTCTCTCATATTTGCTCCAGAGTCGGTAAATCTAGTTTAGCAATCTCTCCTCGTATGACGAGTTTGAGAGTGCATATATATATATATATATATGTGTATATATATGTATATATATATATATATATATATATATATATACATATATATATATATATATATATTATGGGAAAGGTGGAGGGGGAAACACGGGTCTTTATCTGATTATCGAGTTTATTCCTGACCGGTTTCACTTACAATAGCTTCTTCAGAGGAGTGTTACTCTGGGTCGAAGTTGGCGGTGTATATAGTGAGTCAGGCCCACGTTCCCTCCTTGTGGAGTGGTTGGTGGCTGGTTCCAGTACATGTCAAACAGCACCGGTACAATATGATACAATAATAGTAATATAATAATAATACAACACAACACGATCTATGATACAATATACAATATAAATTATAATATATAATATAATATACCAAAACATATCATGGTATTATTGTATCATATTGTACCGGTGCTGTTTGACATGTACTGGAACCAGCCACCAACCACTCCACAAGGAGGGAACATTGGCCTGACTCACTATATACACCGCCAACTTCGACCCAGAGTAACACTCCTCTGAAGAAGCTATTGTAAGCGAAACCGGTCAGGAATAAACTCGATAATCAGATAAAGACCCGTGTTTCCCCCTCCACCTTTCCCATAATTTGTCCCAATGTCTCTATATATATATATATATATATGTATCTGTGTAACTAAACATACATATAATGTGTCTATTCATTGTTTTACATTTTAACCCTGGACAGGTAGCATGGACAAACTCTCCCGGTACAGGTAGCGGGGTGTCATATCTGTTACTTTCACTTTGGGCGCTTATACCCAGTTACCATTATGCCCTTCTCTATTTATTTTATTATATTTTAATAATATAAAGACTCTACTTTCTACTGGTGAAGGAGAAAAAAAAACGCTGAATATAAAAATAACACTTTACTTACATGATTACAAAAAATGTGTAAAAATAAACATTTGGTCAAATAACAGGCACTGTACACTTTAGAATACCAAATTCCACTAATAACGAGTGTTTTCTTGAAAGTAAAAGAGTTCCTGAGTTGATTGATATAAAAACATTGTTGATTGGAGCAAAACTGCAAAATCTGTAAAGAAAAGAAAAAGCGGTTAATTTTTTTATGTACAAAATCACTAAAATACTTATTAGATCTGGATGAAATTTTCCAGAAGTCATCTACAATAATCCTAGATGATGACAAAACCTTAGAAAATGATATTTAGTGACTATAAACTAAAAAAAAGGGCTTAGTTTCAATGTAACCCTTACTGTGTGCAATTTACGTAAAAGAAAGGCATATTTAGAGTACTAATAATTGATGGATATGCATGAAATTTTGCAAAAGTAATTTACAATGGCCCTAGTTGAGGATAAAAAATATTAAAAATTATATTTAGTAAGTATAAACTGGTAAAAAAAAATCATTCGTGAAACTTACCACGCGCGATGGCACTGGTCACAGATGTAGTTGACATGCGAGTTACATGCAGGTTTATGGCACTTTGCACACAAAAGCTTGGTCCAGGCATTAGAAGAGGAAGGGCAGAGAGGGCATATGCCTCAAAAGTCACTATAAGGCTCTTCTTCATCGCTACTCACGAAAAGGGCCTGCAAATACTCTTCCTCCGTCAGGCTTCTCTTTGCCATGCTGAAATCTGATAATAGAAAAAAATTGAAAATTAGCCTCAAAATCAAATTTTCGCTGCCCTCCGATCCAATATGGCAATTGGTACAGGTAGCTACACCATTCACTGATATTTTCCGATAAACACAATAAAATTATTTCACTAAGTAATAATGCAGTAATGTAAAATGCAAACCTTTTGCAATTGCGTGACTTACCCGAGTAACGGTAGTGTGGTGTCAGATATGCACCATTTACAACTTTGGAGGGCAATAGCGGGTGAAGGTGGCGGAGCAGAGGTGACACACATGTTGCTTTCACTGAGGCCAGTGAATGACTAACGGTCCCTGAAATACAAGCGAGATCATGCCAGGGGTCTATGCGCAGAAACAAAAAAACGCGTTTTGTGCAGCGTCCTGGTGCGGATCTGACACAACGCTACCTGTCCAGGGTTAATTTGTATATAATAACAATATTTTTAATGTCTTAATATTTTGAGTGCTATTCTGGTTTTCCATAAAGCACTACATTATGACATATATAATAACCTTAATTGAAAATGGGTGGGGATGGTAGGGAGGGGTTATGTGTGAATGATATTTTGAAGCAGCATGAAGGCGTTTCTCCATCTTCAATGTTACTGCTTTAGGGGATGGAGGGGGGGGGGGTCACCAACTAAATGAAGTGGCCTTGCTGTGTCTTGATGCATTGCTTCTGACCCAGGGCAATGAGCAAGATGCAGAGATGATCCATCATCCAGGAAGAGCCGAGATGAGAGGGAGGGAACGAGGGGTGGTGAGTGGGGGTGAAATGGGTGGGAGTGGAATTAAGCCTTTTGACTTTGGCTACCTTCCTTGTAAGGGGAAAAAAAAAAACCTTGTTATATTATGGTCTTGAAATTTATAGGTACCACCAGAGATAGTCTGAAGGTTCATTTTGGTAGTTTAGATTCATTTTGGCCCATTTTGGAGTTTATTACCCACCAATATCATTTATATCAGAATTTTGGCTGTCAGGGATTTGGGCTTGTTATCTTGGTCTTCCTCAAAGACATTGCTTTTGTAACCAATGCTCCCTCTACCCCATACATCCAACTTATTCTTGGTTGTCCTCTCAAGTTCCTTCCATTCATTTCTTCTTCTTATATTTTTTAGTTGCTAGTCTTTCTTCATGCATTCTTCCCATAAATCCCATCCATCTCACCATTCCCTATCTACCAGCAAGCCCCACATGGGCCTCTATCCTCATTGAGGGGGCCAGACAGGAGATTCCCGACTGCCATAATCTTGACACCCATTACCCTGACAGCCAATATCCCAACAGACCAAGATACATACATACATACATATACCAAAGATTTTCCCCTCTTACAAAAGAGGTAGCCAAAAAAACAAAAGTATAAAATCCACTCCTACCCATTCCATCCCCACATACTCCTCTCCCATTCACCCACCTCCCTCCCTCCTATCATGTCTCCTCTTGGATGATGAGTCATCACTGCATCTCACCCACTGCCCTGGGTCAGAAGCAGTGTCACAAGACACAGCACATCCACAGCAAGTCTGCTTCATTAAAGTAGCGACCCCCCTCTCTGTCCCCTCATGCAGAAAAAAGAGAAGACGGAGAAATCCCTTTGGGCTGCATCAAAAGGATTTCTCCCTATCTTCTCTTTTTTTTATATCTATGTATTTCTTTAATCATGAAGAAACCACAGTTGGAATAAAAGTAAACTTTAAATGTGAGATGAAATGCTTGAAAAGTATGGTAGGGGTTACTAGGTGAGATAGTTAGAAATGAGGAGGTGAGGAGGAGAGCAGGAGTGGAAAGGGAGTTGGGAGATTGGGTTGATGAAAAAGTATTAAAGTGGTTTGGACACATGGAAAGAACGAGTGATGAAAGATTAGTAAAAGAGGTTTGGAAGGTAGATGTGGAAGGAGTGAACATGAGGGGACGACCAAGGATGAGATGGATGGATGGATGGGGTAAAAGGGGTATTAGGAAAGAGGGGAATGTCTGTTAAGGAAGGAAATGAAGAGAGAGAAGACAGGGGTGAGTGGAGAATGGTTGTGTATGGATGATGCTGTGATGCATGGAAGGGAGTGGGTGGAGTGAAGGATGGGGGGTGAGGGAGTAAGTGTGAATGATATTTTGATGCAGCCCGAAGGGATTTCTCCCGGTCTTCTCTTATTCTGCATGAGGGGACAGAGAGGGAGGTCACTGATCAAATGAAGCAGCCTTAATGTGGATGTGCTGTATCTTGCTGCATTGCTTCTGACCCAAGGCTGTGGGCAAGATGCAGGGATGACCTGTCATCCAGGAGGAGCCAAGAAAAGAAGGAGGGGGGTGAATGTGAGTGGAGTATGTGGGAATGAAATGGATGGGAGTGATTTTATGTCTGTTTTTTGGCTACCTCCCTTGTAAGGGGGAAAAAGCTGCTGGTATATATATATATATATGTATATATGTATATATATTTATATATATGCATATATATATATATATATATATACATACATACATACATACATACATACATACATATACCAAGGCTTTTTCTCCCTTACAAGGGAGGTAGCCTAAAAGAAAAAGGCATAAAACCATTCCCACCCATTCCATCCCTAAATACACTCCACCCCCCTCCAATCTTAGCACCTCCTGGTTGACGGGTCATCCCTGCACCTTGTCCACTGCCCTGGGTCAGAGGCAGTGTCACAAGACACAGCACATCCACAGCAAGGCCACTTCATATATATATTGTTATAGCCAACCGTGAATGAAGCCATTTTCAAATCGCCCGCCTACTACTCACTGCTTCGAACAGGACTCGTGGCCAGCATATTTTTACCTAGTTGTATTTACCTAGTTGTATTTTGCGGGAAGGGGAGCTATGCTCGTGTTGTCCTGCCTTTGTATCTTGCAGTGTCTAGTTTGTTTTTAAACTCATGAATGGTTTTTGCGCATACTATTTCATTGTCCAGTTTGTTCCAAGTGTCCAAAACTCTATGAGGAAAACTGTTTTTCTTCAGTTCTCTTCTATAGCTATGTTTTTTTATTTTCTTTCCATGTCCTCTTGTGTTTCTTTTGTCCCAGTTAAGTAAGTTCTCACTATCGAGTACCTCTGTGCCTTTCATGATTCTGTAGATGGTCAATAGGTCACCTCTCTCTCTTCTTTGCTCCAGTGTCGGTAACTCCAGTTTAGCCAATCTCTCTTCGTATGATAGGTTTGCAAGTGCAGGTGCCATTTTTGTAGCTGCTCTTTGGATTCTTTCTATTTTCTTTATATTCTTTTTGGTACTGGGGGACCACAATGTCGCTGCATACTCTAATCTAGGCCTTATCAATGTAACCAATATTTTTTTCATCATGTCTTCGTCCAAGTATGTAAACGCCACTTTTATTGATCTTAGCAAGTTGTAAGTCTCCCCGACAATTTTGTTAATCTGTATATCATAGGACAAGTCGTTCGTGATAATTACTCCCAAATCTTTTTCGGATCCTACTTTCTTTACTTCTTTGGTTCCAATTGTATATTTTCCTGATATTCTGTTTTTGCTTTTTCCAAACTCCATTATGCTACACTTCTTAGTATTAAAGTCCACTTCCCATTTCTGACTCCAGTTCCATACCCTATTTAGGTCTTCTTGCAGTGCTTCACAGTCCTCATCAGTTTCTATTTTCCTTAGCAGTTTGGCGTCATCGGCAAAGAAGCTCATGTAGCAGTTCACGTCCTCATCCATGTCATTCATATAGATAGCAAACATTATTGGTGCCAGCACAGATCCTTGCGGTACTCCACTGATCACCTCTTTCCAGTCTGAATATTTTTCTCTGAGCACTACTCTCATCTTTCTACCAGTCAGAAAGTCCTCTATCCATTTTAGTAGGTTTCCCTGTATTCCTCCTATGTGTTCCAGTTTTTTTAGTAGTTTTCTGTGTGGTACTTTGTCAAAGGCTTTTTGGAAGTCTAGGAATGCACAATCAGCCCATCCATTTCTTTCTTGCACTATGTCTATTAGTCTTGAGTAAAAGCATATTAAGTTTGTGGAGCATGATCTTCCTTGTCTGAATCCGAATTGTCTTGGGTTTAATATGTCATTGTCTTCCAGATGTTTTACCCATCTATTCTTGATTATTTTCTCACAAATTTTGGCAATGGTGCTTGTTAGTGATACTGGCCTATAGTTGGTGGGTTCTTCTTTGTTTCCTCCTTTGTGTATTGGTACAATGTTAGCGTTTTTCCAGTCCTCGGGTATCTTTCCTTCTTTGAGTGAGCTGTTTATTAAGATGTGTATTTTGTCTGTTAGTTCTTCTTTGCACTCCTTTAGAATCCAATTTGCAATACCGTCCGGGCCATGTGATTTTCTGACATCCAGCCTTGATAAATGTTCTGATATTTCCTTTAGTGATGCTGTAAACTCATTCATGAGGGGAGATTTCTTGTTTTTGTCTATGTCACAATTCGGTATTTTCTCTCTGGTGAAAACAGATTTAAAGTGATTGTTCATGACTTCGGCCATCTCTAAATCTTCTGTGTATTCTATGTTTCCTTGGCATAGTTTCACCAATTCCTGTTTGTTTTTAAGTTTACCATTCACATACCGATAGAATAGTTTGGGTTGCTCTTTGCATTTGTCTATAATATCCTTCTCATGGTTCCTTTTCTCCTCTCTTCTCACATTAACATACTCATTTCTATAGTTAACATAAATTTGCCATTTGCTTTGTTTTTTGTCTTTTCTCCACTTTTTCCAAGCTTTGTCCCTTCTGTCTTTTGCCTCACTGCATCTTTTGTTGAACCAACATTTAATGTACTCTCTCTCTCGCTTTTGTCTTGGTACATGCCTGTTTACCCCTTCATTGTAGTTTTCCATCAATATATTCCATTTCTCTTCCACTGCTGTTTCTTCCCTGTAAAATATTTCCCAGTTTGCATTCCGGAAGAATGTCTTTAGTTTTGTAAAGTCTGTTTTGTTGTACCTCAGTCTTCCTTTCCTATGCTTTTCGTTCCTCTCTATGTCTATTTCTTCCTTTAGTATAGTTTCGATGAGTACATGGTCACTCTTTCCAATTGGTGTCTCATACTGGACTTTATGCACTATTTCAGGCTCTGTTGTAAATATTAGATCTAGTTTCGATGGCTCTTCATTATTTCTGTACCTTGTGTTTTCATGGACCCATTGGGTCATTGTGTACTCCATGGTCATATCTAGCAGTACATTGCCCCACGAGTCATCTCCTCCTTGCACTGTCATGCTGTCCCAACAAATTTCTTTGCAATTGAAGTCCCCCATAACTACCAGATTACCCTTACCCATTAGTATCTCATTGAGTGATTTTCTTGTGTCATCTAGCATTTTTTTATGTTCAATTTCTTTCCAAGCGCTTGTTTTTGGAGGCACATAAGTCACCACAAACTTTCTACTTTTCATATTCTTGCCTTCGACTTTTATCATGATCAATTCAGCATTACCTTTGCCCTCTGCAATTTTTGTCACCTTTAGGTCTTTCTTGGCCAAGAACATGATTCCCCCTCCCTGTTTCTTGTCCCTGTTTTTTATCCAGTAGTTGTATAAACCTTGTCCGATAACAGTGGATGGTATTTCACCTCTTAGTTTAGTCTCTACAATTCCCATTATGTCTGGTTTTGCTTCTAACAGATAATCATTGAGTTCGTTCAGTCCTGAAATTAGTCCATCAATGTTGGTATAGGCCACTTTTAAATTTCTTCCTTCTCCCTGGTTTCTTCTTCCCTTGTTTTGTTCGTTTTGAAGCGCCATTGTCTTAATCTCAAGTCTATTACTCTCCACTGGAATTCTTTGCATTCTGTCTCCGATCTTTTCAAGTTTTTTTCCTTTGCTTCTTCTCTTAGCGCCCTTTCTTTTTCTAATTCCTCAGTACTCATTTCTCTTTTTATCCATATCTTATTGTATTTTTCACTCTTTGCCAAGTTACCTACTTTTTCAAATATGTCTTCTACTACCACTTGTGACCTTAGTTTTATCTTTAGAGGTCGATTCCTATCCTTAGTATAGCGACCAATTCTGTAAGTCTCTTCTAAGTCTGTGCCTGAATCACTATCTCCCCCCTGAATTTCATTAAGGATTTCTACTGCTGTCTCTTTTTCTTCTTTTTCTCTCATGTACCTCGCCAATCCTTGTTTTTCTTTAAGCCCATAAACCACAATACATTTCTTCCTATCTACTGTGTCCCTGACCCAATTTGCTTTTTCGTTAATCACTTGAATGATTGTGTCTTTTGCATTATCTTGCATTTGCTGCTTGACTATTTCTTTGAAAGCAATTTCTTTATTTTCAATATTTTCTTTCCACTTCTTAATTTCCTGGATACTGTCCCCACCTAAGTTTTCTTCGATCTTTTGTGTCAATTCTTGGAATTTGTTGTTCACTTCCTGCTTTAGATTTTCGCTATTATTATCATTAGTTTTCTTCTTTTCATTATCATTCTTCAGTTCATTTATGTCTCTTTTCATTTCTTTAATTTCGAACCTTGCCATGAAACCTTGCCATGAACCTTGCCATGAAACTATTGGCCCTGCCTTCCTCGGGTATAAAAAGAGCCTCCCCGGTTGTCCACCCCCACTCTCACACAACCCCAGGTCTCACCTCTTCGACGCTGTATATCGGTGCATTGCTGTTTTGTTCGCAAGTATTGTTTAAAACCAAATTCTTTGGACTTGTATAGGGTTATTAATTATTTTGTGTGAATTATATATGTTTGTTAAGACTCTGTGATTTGTGAATTGTATGTTTTCCTTATTAGGAAAGTGTATTCATGTTATTCCTCAGAATATTGTGAGTGTATGTTCATAAATGTTAATCAGTAAAACTTTATTTTTTCTTTGTGTGTAAATATAGTTAATTAAGTTTCGTGCAGACGTCTATCTTACCTCAACCGCAATCCTTATAATCCCTACTTACATTCAGTCTCAAATAGAGCTTTTCCTCAGAATGTATTTTTATCTACCTAAATTACCTATACGTTCCACATTATTGTTGTGGGTTTGCTTCCCAACTGGAACTCGACTTACCCCTAGATTCGACTGAAGTTCCACTCATTACGTTAACTCAGGCCAAACCAAGCAAGCAACCCATGACAATATATATATATATACATACATACATATATATACCAAAGGCTTTTTCCCCCTTACACGGGGGGTAGCCAAAAAGAAAAAGGCATAGAAATCACTCTCACCCATTTCATTTCCAATATATTCCACTCCCCTCCACCCTCCTCCCTCCCTCCCATCTTAGCACCTCCTGGATGACGGGTCATCCCTGCATCCTGTCCACTGCCCTGGGTCAGAAGCAGTGTCGCAAGATACAGCACATCCACAGCAAGGCCACTTCATAAATTCGGCGACCCCCCCTCTTCGTTCCCTCATGCAGGAAAGGAGAAGACGGGGAGAAATCCCTTTGGGCTGCATCAAATTTTTTCTCATACATACCTCCTCACCCCCCATCCCCCACCCATTCCCCCTCATGCATCACAGCATCATCTATACACAACCCTTCTCCATTCACCCCTATCTTCTGTCCTCTCCCGTCCTTCCTCTACAGACATTCCTCTCTTTTGTAAAGCCCCTTTCACCCCATCCATCCATCTCATCCAAGGACACCCCCTCATATTCACTCCTTCCACCTCCGCCTTCCACACTTCTTTTACTAATCTTTCTTCACTCATTCTTTCCATGTGTCCAAACCATCCTAATACTCTTTCATCAACCCTATCTCCCAGCTCCCTTTCCACCCCTGTTCTCCTCCTCACCTCCTCATTTCTCACTCTATCTAGCCTAGTAACCCCTATCGTACTTCTCAGACATTTCATCTCAAACACATTCAAACTCCTTCACTCTTCCTCTCTCATGTTCCATGTTTCTGCCACGTACATTGCTGTTGGCACAATCACTCCTTCATATAACCTCCTCTTAGCATCCATTCCCAGATGTCTATTTCTCATTACACTTTTTAATCCACCAAGGCATTTACTCGCTTCTCTCAATCTACATTCTACCTCCACCCCCACTCCACATTCTACCTCCACCCCCACTCCTCCCTTTCCTGTCACATTTGCACCCAAGTATCTGAAACTATCCACTTCCTCCAGTTTCTCACCCTTAATGCTCACTTCCAGCCTACTGTCACTCTCTCCCCTTGTACATCTCATCACCTTACTTTTGCCCACAATTATCTTCAGCTTCCTTCTGTTACACACCTTCTCAAACTCTGTCACTAACTTCCTCAATCTCTCCTCTGATCCTGCTACAAGCACAGTGTCATCAGCAAACAACAACTGGCTCACCTCCCACTTTTCTCCATTTTCTCTTTGAAGTGTTTTTTTTTTCTATCAAAACATTGCATTATTTAAAAAAAATGATGGAACACATAAATTAAGAAGTATATGTATGTTTTCATTCTCTGTATTGTGTATTGATTGCATATCATTAATAAATTAGAAACAACTAGTGTCACTAGTGAGTAAGTTGACTATTTTTGTGTCATTTACAGGAAGATTGTTTGGCATGCAGCCAGGTGCCACAAAATTTGGAAATAAATGCTACAGACAAATTGCAAGATTTAGTTAAAATGTTGAAGGAGATGGCACAATATCAGGTAATGTACTTTTTCTTATAAATTGAGTAATACCCAATACCTTGTCTGGGGTATTGGCTGCATGTCAGTGTAAGGTTAAAATTGCTCAGTAGCATGCAACTGATACTTTAAGGTCTATATTGGGTGCCCCTATGGACCAGAGCCATGCATCATTTTGTCTGTGATGGAGGAAATCTATTCGTAGAGAAATTATACTGCAACTGTCCCTCCATTATGCTGTCCCCCCAACTCTTAATACTGTCCTGTACCACTTTTCTGAATGTACATTCCCTTTTTTTTTGCCAAAGCCTGTGGTAGGGGAGAAAGAATACTGCCACCGAGCGTTCCCATTTTGTAAAGGCAACAAAACTGTGACAGGAATAGGACTAAGCAACCTCCTCTCTGTAGCCCCAAAGGGGATATTCCTAAAAAAGAAAAGCAAGGGCATAAGTGGGTCTGGGAGGAGTTTTCCAACCAGAACTCTAAGGTTTGGGTCTTTTAATGTACGTGGGTGTAGTAGAGTGTTATAAGTTTTCTTAATATTATTTCAGATGAAGAGCCCTGCTCTGCAAGCAATGATCAATGGGAAGACCAAGTCTCTTTACCTTCATTCTCCAGCATCTATTGAAGAGAAACTAAGACCAAATCTTAAAAAAACTCTCACAGGTTTGTAAAAACTAGAAGTGATATTTATTTACTTTGTAAGTAAATTTAGTTTTCAGTGATTTCTGGATTTACCTAATTGTTGTAAACAGGAAAGGAGCACTTACGGCATCTGGTCTCTTACTCTCCAATTGATCATACTCAGCTTCAGATTAATGTATTGTTCCAGCTTGGGCTATATCACCTAAGCTATTCCAAGTATTTATGCATCTGTATGGAAGACTATTCCTTATCCCTAATCAAGAGATATTTTATATATATATATGCGTAAGTAACCACTAGGAAAAAGTAAACTAACAAAGCAGAGCGCTTTCATATAATTACATCTTCAGTGCTGATCTTTGTATCAGCATTGAAGATGTAATTATACGAAAGCGCTCTGCTTCGTTAGTTTACCTTTTCCTAGTGGTTACTTATGCATTTGTGAACACACATTCGTAATGTTTTTATTGCATGTATGTATTATTTTTTCTTTCTTTTTTAATTTTTTTTTTTTTTTTTTTTTTACAGATCTGGGTTTAATCACTGGAATGGAAATTGCTGTGGCAGATGTGACAACACCTAATACAGTCATATTTAAACTTGTATTGAAGAGTTGAATAGATTTTATTGTTTAAGTGACCATGTATTTATAATATTTTGACGGAATTCTTCTTTTTGTAAGTAACTGAATCCTTTACACTGAACAGGCATGGTTGAGCTTGGATACATTCATTGATATAACATGTTCACATATTTTTCTTAGGCAGTTTATATACCTACTGTGTAGAAAAAAAACTTATTGTGATTTAAAGGCTATAGTAGACATAAATATGGTATCTATAGTCATCAAATGATCTTCGCTTTACTTTCAAAAGTTTACAATTGGACATTTGGCATAGTTTGTAGAAGCACACATTTCCAGATCATTGAGACAATTTTAGCAAGCACAGTGAGAATTTGCCAGCTGATTTCCTGGTGTGCAGACTATGCAGTGTGACACAAAACTAATAGTAATAATAATAATAATAATGGTTGCTGCTGTGCTGGGGTAGTAGCTGCATGGTAACATGCATTCACTACTTTAGTGACTATTGGGTCACCCTAATTGACCAGAGCCACAAATTATTCATCTCTGTTAAAGTAATATATTTATCAATAAAGATGCTTTTGCATTACAGCTGTCCCCTTCAATCTGTCCTTTACCATTTCCCTTTCTTCACCTCTTCCTTCTTTGATTCTCTTTAGTGGTGGTGAGGGGAGGAGGGGTGAGAATGCCACTACTGTGATTACATGAATATTGTAGATGATAACTAAAACAGATTGAGTAGAGAGACTAGAGATCCCCACTATTTTTTCTCATGTGAAAAGTCAAAGCATAAGAGTGCCTAGGAGGGGGACTTCACTTAAAACCCTATTAAGTGGATCAGTGTAAATGGGTAAGTGTAATAGGCATTAGAACAAAAGGGAAGAGATTGGTTGTAGGAGAACAACGGTGGATGTATTAGTGTTGAGTGAAAACGGAACTAAAAGGGATGTGTGAGTTTTGGAGCATGGTAGGTAAGGTGTTCAGGAATGAAAAGAGGGTGTGGTAGAGAAGGAGTGGTATTGTTGTCAAGTAATGAAATAGGTGTGTGGTGGAGTATAAAGAACTGTCATCAAAGATAATGTGGGCAATGGTAAGATTGGGATTGAAGATTAGGGATTTTGTGAGTGCATATGACCCTGGTATTGAAAAAGGTGAGGAAGAAAAGGAATTGCTTTGGAGTGATTTAAATGATTTTTGAGAGAGAGAGAGAGAGAGAGAACAAGCCGCAGGCTTTGCCCTCACCGGCTTTGCCAGGGGCTTGGCTGTGCAAACAGCAGCCGTTGGCTGCAGCGCTCCGCGCTCTAATCCCATGATAGGGATCCCGTGTCGGGGTTCTGCCCGGAGGCCGAACCCAAGGGACATCTTTTCCTGGTCAGTTCAAGGGAACATGGCGACCACTGAGGACTTGCAACCACTGAGGACTTGCAACCACTGAGGACTTGTGACCACTGAGGACTTGCGACCACTGAGGACTTACGACCACTGAGGACTTGCGACCTTTGAGGATTTACAACCTTGTAGGACTTGCAACTACAGAGGACTTGCACCCTCATAGAACTTATGACCTCAGAGGACTTGCACCCTTGGAGGACTGGCACCCTCGGAGGACTTGCCCCCTCGGAGAACTTACAGCCTCAAAAGGTTTACTGCCTCGGAGGACTTACAGACCCCCCCTTTCCAAGACATGTAACATTTTTAAAATGTGTCACCTTTGAAATGGTTTAATTTGTATCATTAATAGATTTTAATTTTTGGTGTTGGAGAATAATAATACTGGAGTAGATGAGCTGATAGATGGAGTAGTAAAGATGCATGTGGTGGCAAGAAGGAACTATAGTAGAGAGATATTTGATATATATATTGAGACATTCTGACAGGTAAGTGAAGAAGGAAACACAGGAGTCTTAGTCTCGAGTTTATTCCTGACTAGTTTCGCAGGTATGCTTTTTCAAAGGAATGGTGTACAAACAAGCTGTGAGCATTTTATGCATGGGATGGACCTCACTACCTCTCCATGTTACCATAGTTGTCAACAAGTGAGAACATTACATATTGTACATACATATATATATATATATACCAAGGGTTTTTCTCCCTTACAAGGGAGGTAGCCAAAAAGAAAAAACATAAAAACAATTCCCACCCATTCCATCCCTAAATACACTCCACTCCCCTCCACCCTCTACTCTCCCTCTTATCCCTGCACCTTGTCCACTGCCCTGGGTCAGAAGCAGTGTTGCAAGATACAGCACATCCAGAGCAAGGCTGCTTCATTAAATCGGCTACCCCCAACCCTCTCCATCCCCCCCATGCAGAAAAGGAGAAGACAGGGAGAAATCCCTCCGGGCTGTATCAAATTTTTCTCACACATACTACCTCACCCCCCATCCCCCCACCCATTCCACCTCATGCATCACATCATCTGTATACAACCATTCTCCATTCACCCGTCTTCTGTTCTCTCCCGTCCTTCCTCAACAGACATTCCCCTCTTCCCCAAAGCCCCCTTCACCCCATCCATCCATCTCATCCTAGGATGCCCCCTCATGTTCACTCCCTCCACATCTGCTTTCCATACCTCTTTGTTCCACCCCCCTTTGTTATCACCACTGTTTTTCCCTTTCTTTGCTGTCTTTGCCCCTCTTCAGTAATTTTCTAGAGTTTTCTTGTTAATTCGTAAGTTTCACTCACGTCCAGGTTCTTCTTAGTAAGTAGGCCCCCTGCCTAAATTCCGATTGAGGGTGAATAAAATGAGGATGTAATTTCCAGTGAACGTGTTGGTCTAAATCAGTACACCCGAGAAATCCCCAGAGGAATTCTCAACGTCGCGTCCAGCCACCTTCGTTCTGACGTCACTTTTTTTTCCATCCAATAGTCTTTTAATTCTCAAACAAGTGCCACACCTTAACCCCTTCCATACGGTGCTGCATATGTAGGCGGCATGAGGAGCAATTTACGTGAGTCTGCCATATCGGCGTCTTGATTATATTTATTTTAGTTGCCCCTGCGTAATGACATACTCTCTAAACTATCTTCATCACATTTTCTATGGTTATCAAAATTCACGGGTGAAAGAGAGAACGATCGATATAAGTGGTGACTATATTTTATGATGAGAGTATTATTACGACACATCGTACGTCTGGCAGCTAATGCTGCCCGCAATATTGTGGCCCGTACTGAAGAGGTTAAGGGCGTGCCTTTTTCCCCTTTGTCCAATAATATTTCTCCTCATACACATTTTTCTCCAATCCGAGAGGCTGTTACAGTCCTTCCAGTAACATTGCTACATAAGCATTATATCACAACGGAGATGGCTGTACGCTCACAATTTTGGTTACATCAGCATTATTACAATCAGTCACCTCCGTATCAACATGCACCAACTAACCCTTCCCTTCGGTCGTTTGTTTACCTAGACAGGATGGCGCCTCCCCCACTCAGCACTCGCAGTTGGCGCGGTCGGCCACTGAATCAAAACAACCTAATAAAAAAGACTATAAAATTTCCTTCCAGTCCTTCTACCTCCTTGATCTACCTCCAATCTACCTTAAATGTCTACCTTTATCTATCGCCATCTTACATCTTTTACTAGTCTTCATTTCTTCACATATTCCTTGTAGCAAATGTAATAATAATGATAATGCTTAGCAAGTGGTAAAGATAATGACAACATTAATAATAACAATGAAAATAGTAATTGTAACAGTGATAATAACAAAAATAGTAATAATAATGATAAAAATATAATAATAAAAATAATGATATTGAAAATAAATAATGATTAATGATATAACAAAATATTAATAAAAGGAAGAGAATAGTAATGTGATGAAGATAATGATAAAAATATTAAGTGGTGAAGGGACAAAATAGAAATAATGGAGGATACGTGATTTGGTAGCATGTGAAATAAAATATGGTAGCATGGTATAAGAAGAATCATCAAAGTAAAAGGAAGAAAACTGGAAAGGGTAGGCAGAAGTGGGAAAAAGTTATCTACTTAGAGTTCCTAACTCTGGCCTCTCTCACATGCTTTCCAAAACATTGAGACAGACAGGAATTATCATAGTAAATGACACAGGGAAGAAAATAGGACACTTGATCACAAACAAAACCAAGATGAACCGTCACAATAGCATCGTGTACAAAATTCCCTGCCATGGATGCGACAGTGCATACTACAGAGAGACATACAAAGGACTTAACAACAGACTCAGGGAACACAAAGCAGACATTAGACACCACCGAGAAACAAACGCTCTAGTTAACCACATAGACACAGAGGGACACCTACCAAACTGGGAAGGATCCACCATTCTAGCCAAAGGACTACACAAGAAACAATGGAAAATAATTGAATCTCTTTACATTGCCAACCACAAAAACACAAACAAGAGAACTGGTGACTTGAAAAGGACAAAATCTACCATGACACTTGCTCTCCAAGAATGGCTTCCCAGATCCCCCCCCCCCCCCCGACTCTAAGCAGATACCTTTTTCCCACTTCTGCCTACCCTTTCCAGCTTTCTTCCTTTTACTTTGATGATTCTTCTTATACCATACTACCATATTTTATTTCACATGCTACCAAATCATGTATCCTCCATTATTTCTTTGTTCCATCACCACTTGATATTTTCATAAATATCTTTATCACATTATTATTATTATTCTCTTCCTTTTATCATTATCATTTTGTTATATCATTAATCATTATTAATTTTCAATATTATTATTATTATCATTATTACTATTATTATTATTAATATTATATTTATTATTACTATTATTATTTTTATTAGCATTATTATTATTATGCCTTTGCTTTTACTTTGTAACGATCTACTTCACCAAACACAATGTCAAGTGTTCCTATGATTGCGACTATGTCAGCAAGCATGTTATTCTTTCCTACCATGTTCATACCAGCAAGATGAGCAAAGCCTGGAGCCTTTATTTTACACCTATAAGGCTTTGATGAACCATCCGGACTAAGTATACACCAAATTCACCCTTGGGGGCCTCCACAGCAGTGTAGGTAGCACCTGGTGGCACTTGGTAGCCTTGTGAAAACAGCTTGAAGTGATGGATCAATGCTTCCATTGAAGACTTCATCTCGGACCTCTTTGGAGGAGACACCTTTGCATCATCAACACGGACCTCTCCAGCAGGCATCTGGTTGAGGCACTGCTCGATGAT
This sequence comes from Oratosquilla oratoria, assembly GCF_046742065.1. Classification (NCBI taxonomy): domain Eukaryota; kingdom Metazoa; phylum Arthropoda; class Malacostraca; order Stomatopoda; family Squillidae; genus Oratosquilla; species Oratosquilla oratoria. The sequence goes on along the minus strand of NC_134792.1, from coordinate 51,923,587 downwards.
ACACAAAGACTGACGCATCTCTTCCATACGAATCAGATATCTATCATAGGTATCACCATTCTTGCCCACAGGGCAGTGGACAGGGTGCAGGGATGACCCGTCATCTAGGAGGTGCTAAGATGGGAGGGAGGGTGGAGGGGTGTGGAGTGTTTTCAGGGATGGAATGGGTGGGAATGATTTTATGCCTTTTCCTTTTTGGCTACCTCCCTAGTAAGGGGGAAAAAGCCTTGGTATATGTATGTATTATTATTATTATTATTACTATTTTTGTTATTATTATCACTGTTACAATTACTATTTATTATTTTCATTGTTATTATTAATGCTGTCATCATCTTTACCACTTGCTAAGCATTATCATTATTATTATATTTGCTACAATGAATATGTAATGTTCTCACTTGTCGCCAAATATGATAACACAGAGAGGTAGTGAGGTCCACCCTATGTATAAAATGCCCACGACTTGTTTGTACACCATTCCTTTGAAGAAGCATACCTGCAAAACTAGTCAGGAATAACTCATGACTAAGACTCCTATGTTTCCTACTATATATATATATATATATATATATATATATATATATATATATATATATATATATATATATATATATATATATATATATATATATATATATGTATATATATATATATATATATATATATGTGAAGCTTGCTTGCTGAGCGGGTTAGGGCATCATTACTTGTGGCAAAGGTCGAGGGGATGGCGGTTCAAATCCTGCCACCAGCAAAGTTGAACCAAAGGCATGGTTCATTAAATTCCATGCTACAAAGTTCTTTGTGAGGGGCACTGTCCTAGCCTTCTGATGGGGGATTTTGTGACATCAAACCATATCATCATATATATAAATATATATATATATATATATGTATGTATGTATATATATATATATATAATATATATATATATATGACTTTGACAAATAATATTGAAGGTGAAAGAAGTAGACGAGGAGTAATGGGAGAATTTCACGCCTTAACGTTTCAACCCGCAGGATAAACATGGTCAGCTTCCAGACTGGAACAACACAACCGTATTAAATAAAGGATCATCCAAGAAACTAAGGAAGACAATTGAGGCAGCATATATCAACACTAATAACAACATTAACCATAGAGAAGGCTTTATATGTTTAGCAAAAGCCACAAGCTTATTAATAATAAAAGAATACGCAAATGAAATAACAAGCTCTCCGAAGTGTCCCATAAGATGACCTGTCCGGGTATAAAATATCCTGTTACGTTTGAGTTGTTAGCTTTGTGATCAAGACCCTGTGGGTCGAAACGTTAAGGCGTGAAATTCTCCCATTACTCCTCGTCTACTTCTTTCACCTTCAATATTATATATATATGAGTGGTAGGGTGGTGAGTTTAAACGCCAAGAATCCGTTAAAACTTCAACGGATTCTTGGCGTTTAAACTCACCACCCTACCACTCATTCTGTCTTCACACCTCAACATATATATATATATTTTGAAAGGGAAATGATATCAAACACAGTGTTTAAAAAGAAAGACAAGCATAAGTATGCATGATCTAGGGTGGTAGGTAGGAGGGTGTTTGAAAGGGGCTCCAATGGACATGTAGTGGTGCCCAAAAGGAGAATTGGAAGAGTTTTTTATCTAAATAAAAAGATGTTTTGGAAAGAAATTAAGAGAGGAAGAGGAGGCGAATCAAGTAGAGAAGAAAAGGTAAAAGGTGCAGATGGAGAGATGATAATGGAAGAGAAGGCAGTAAGGGGAAGATGGGCAGAATATTTTAGGGAGTTGCTAAATGTGAAGGAGGATAGGGAGGGAAAGATAGTTGCAGTGGGAAATGCTAAGCAAATGACCGTGATGAGTGAGGAAAATGGAGGAGAAATAAGGAAGGATGAAGTGAAGGCAGTTGTTAAGATGATGAAAGCAGGTAAGGCACCTGGTCTGGATGGATGCCATGCAGAATGTCTAAAAAAAGGAGGTACAGTGATGGTGGACTGGCTGGTTATTTAATGTTTGCAGGAGGGTAGAGTGCTGGAGGACTGGAGGAGTGCCTGTATAGTTCCACTTTACAAGGGAAAAGGGGACAGGTGTGAATGTAGTAGTTTCAGAGGGATTAGTTTGTTAAGTGTAGTTGGGAAGGCTTATGGGAGGATCTTGATTGAGAGGATTAGGAGAGGAACAGAGGGAGTAATTGGTGAGGAACAGTGTGGATTTAGGATGGGTAGAGGTTGTGTAGATCAGATCTTTGTGGTAAGACAAATATGTGAGAAAGCTATAGGAAAGGGGAAGGATGTTTTTTTTATTTTTATGGATCTGGAAAAGGCTTATGATAGGGTAGACAGAAAGGCACTGTGGGAGGTTATGCAGATATATGGGATAGGAGGAAAGCTTCTGGGAGCTCTCAAGAGTTTTTATGAGAGTAGTAGAGCTTGTGTCAGGATTAGAAATGGAGAGAGTGAGTGGTTCGAGGTAAAGGTGGGACTTCGTCAAGGATGCGTTATGTCACCCTGGCTGTTCAACTTATACATGGATGGGGTAGTGCAAGAGGTAAATGCAAGGGTAGTGGGTCAGGGATTAACAACAGTCCAAAGCATTTTTGCAGAGAGATCTGCAGGAGGTTCTAAGGACCAATGCCAGCCACTTTAGGGCTGCAGGTTTTCCACTTAATGAAATTTGAGACAACAATAGAACGACTGATGTCAAGAATGTAGACACCAATGTCACTGAATTGAAACAGTGGCTGACACAAAACAAGATGTTAGCATCCCTCCATTAACCATCAGTGTCAAGTGTCATTCTCGATGGCCACCAACATATATATATATACTTATATACATACCAAAGGGCCTTTTCCCCCTAATAAGGTGGAGGGCATTTAAATCAAATCATACATCCACCCCACACCTATCCAGAACACATTCATTCCCCTTACCATCTTAGCACCTCATGGGTAAAGGGTCATCCCTGACCTTGCCACACTGCTAAGGTCAAAGGCAATACAGTGAGACATAGTGCCTCCACAGCAGGGCCTAACAGCCAGAGCTGGTCTACCCTCACTGCTTTATAATATGACAGCTCCTTCATTTACACACAAGAAATGTATGAAGCAGACAAGAAAAATGTAATTTCAGGATTTGTAATTTCTTCATCTATTTACATTTTGTTCTGTTTTGCACTTTTTTCTTTCTTGCTCAACAATCATCCTTCTATATCCACTTCATTTTTGGTCTTTGTTTCAAGTTTCCTTGTCTGCTTTTGCATTCCATACACTTTTGCTAGACTTTCCTTACTCGTGTGCTCAAATCACCTCAGCAATCTTTGCTCTGCCCAATCCAACAGCTCCTTCTGCCCCTGTTCTTTGCCTCACCTAAACATTCCTCTCACTACCCATCCATGTAACACCAACCATATTTCTCAAAAAAAAAATTCAGGATCATCCTTTCTGTCTCCTTCAAATTCCAAGTCTGCTCGATACAGTGCTATGGGAACCACATCCTTTTTGCATTTATCCCAAGATCCTTATTTTTCATAACACTTTTCACTCATCCTAGACTTACTTGCCCCCTTTATTCTATAACTCACTTTCACCCAACTCTTCATTCACTGCCACATGTGACCCTACTTCCTACAGCCTCTTTTCCTTTAAACTTGCATCCAGTCTGCCACTATCATCAATCCTTGTACATCTCTTCAAATTTTTTTTTGCCTATATATATATACACATGGACACATGGAAAGAATGAGTGAAGAAAGATTAGTAAAAGAGAAGTGGAAGGCAGAGGTGGAAGGAGTGAATATGAGGGGGCGTCCTAGGATGAGATGGATGGATGGGGTGAAAGGGGCATTACAAAAGAGAGGACTGTCTGTTGAGGAAGGACGGGAGAGGACACAAGATAGGGGCAAATGGAGAAGGGTTGTGTATGGATGATGCTGTGATTCATGAGGGGGAGTGGGTGGGGGATGGGGGGTGAGGAAGTATGTATGAGAAAAAAAAAAAAAAAATGACTTAGCCTGAAGGGATTTCTCCCCATCTTCTCCTTTTCTGCATGAGGGGACGGAGAGGGGGGTTGCTGAATTTATGAAGCGGCCTTACTGTGGATGTGCTGTATCTTGCAACACTGCTTCTGACCCAGGGCAGTGGACAGGATGCAGGGATGACTCGTCATCCAGGAGGTGCCAAGATAAGAGGGAGGGAGGAGGGTGGAGGGGAGTGGAATATGTAGGGAAAGGAATGGGTGGGAGTGCTTTCTATGCCTTTTTCTTTTTGGCTAACCCCCCCCCCCCATATAAGGGGGAAAAAGCCTTTGGTATGCATATGTATGTATATATACTCGATGCTTTCTCTCATATGTCCTTTCATACTCCACCACCACCTACTTCAGCCTCTCCTCAGAATTGGCTGCAAACAAAAACTTGTTCACCTCCCACTTCCTATACCTTCAAAAGATGCAACACCTCCCTGAATAGACAGTGCCTACCATTTAAGTCAAACTGTACTAGTATGCATAGCTGACATACTCTTCCTTCAAAATGAAAAATAATAAATCAAATAGAATAAAATAAAACTGAAAAACCCACCATGCCACTCCCATGAAGTGGGAAGTGAAAAAACCCTGTAGGACAAGTCCTATCAGCCATGGCAAGCCTAGGAATCAAACTCATGACCACTTGCTCATGAGTTTGATACAGTATCCACTTGGCTACTGGACAGCCCTAAATAAAACAGATAAGAAAATTTATATTTAGAACTATCATCTTGCCTTGTCTCAGGGATTTTCTCATAATATGTATTTGCTGAATCTGTTTACATTATTTCCATTTTGTGATTCATTGTATTCTGATTCTACACGTTACAGTCTCAGTAAATCCCTATATAATCCAATACATTCCATTCATTTTCCCACAAGATAGACATAGTGACAGCAGATCAAGTGCTTTGGGAATGTGATAAACACAATGACAGTTTACTGCACAAAAATACACGTGGATAGTGCATTATGATATATACTGCATTATTTTCAAGTATTTATCCTAAATGATAAGATTAAATATTGTTGCATAATATTGCTTTTTGTATAACACCTTTAGACCCATGTCTATTGTTTGAACTTATGATATTAATTAACTTCAGAAAACCTTGCATGATTTATGAAACCGTTTAGTATGAACCAGGTAGGTATTCCAAGTAATGAAATACATACATATACCAATGACTTTTTCCCCCTTACAAGGGAGGTAGCCAAAGTCAAAAAGCATAAATCCACTACCACCCATTTCATCCCCACATACTCCACTCCCATTCACCACCCCTCCCTCCCTCTTTTCTTGGCTCCTTCTGGATGATGGGTCATCCCTGCATCTTGCCCAATGCCCTGGGTCAGAAGCAATGCAATAAGACACAGCACATCCACAGCAAGGCCCCCCCCCCTCTGTCCCATCTGTTGCCTCAATTTTCACTAACTGGAAACCCAGAGCCCCACAGTGACTGGTTATGGTCCTCAGGCTCTCACACAAATCTCCCTGGGAAGAAATATTATATTGCTGTGTTGTATTATTATGGGACTGCTTCTGTATCACTAGTTATTAGTAGTAGAAGATGAGTATGGCTGACGAGGCCAGTCTCCCAGGGAGACCACTTTGTTGTTGGGGGATGGGAGTGGGGGTGCCTACACAAAAATTCAGACATGCAAGATTGTAATGGAAGTCTCAAAACTTTTGAAGTAAAAGATGTAAAGTAGTGAAATTATAAAATTTAATGAGCTACTGGTTGACCAGTGCAGATTGTATAGGCTATGCAGCAGTATGTATTCAAACAATATTTGAAGCAGTATGTATTCAAACAATATTTGACCAATGAACTGAACATGAAACCTATGACATTTTTTATTTATAAGCTTAGTCATCCAGGTGGGTGATTTTTCTAATCTGTTAATTTGTCTTAAATTTGGCTGTAACATGAACATAGAGGCTGCAAGTAACAAACCATCCTGTCATACTCTCAAGATGAAAATAAAGTTTACATCAGTTGAAATGCATTTTCATTTGAGTATAGGGGAACACCTAGGGTGCCTTTGGTGCCAATTTCACAACTGAGGGGAGCAGTCATCAGCCCTCTTTGTGTGAAAACATTTGCAGTTGATAGAAGATCTTGGGCCCATTCCAGAGACCAAGTGTTGGGCTGCACCTCAAGACATAGATAAATGTGTTTGTGGAATTTAAAAATGGGTTTCTATGGAACTTTACCCATTTTTATATCCTAATTCATATTTTGAGTATCAACCCCATCCTCTCCATATATCCAGCAATGTGTTCCCCATGGAAACATCCTCAGCATCCTTCTTTTCACCATATTAATTGACAAAAATAACTGAATGAGTTCCCCCATAGAATTACTTCCAGCCAGTAGTGACATGCCCAATTCTGCATCAGAAGCCACTCTACCCACACTAATTGGCCTCTCCAAAGAACTATATAGTATCCTGTATTAATCAATGGGATGAACACCACTGACTCCATTTTCCTACTCCAGAATCAGTTGCCATGAACTTCTGTTGTAGCACAACTGTAAGGGTACTCCATTAATGCAACTAGGTAGCACTATCCTGCCAGTAGTTGAACAGACTTGTTTTTCGATGTGATCCTTGACAATCGCCTCATTTGTAGCCCCTACCTAGCATCTAAAGAAGAGGGACTAAGTGAAAAACCTGTAGCCCCACAGCAGCTGGCAACAGTCCCTTGCCCCTCCCATGGATCTTGGGAAGAACTTTTAGATTTTTTTTTTTTTTCATGGTTTGTGGAACTAATGCCCACTTGGACCTTCACTCTCATTTTCACTTTTACCAAAACATAACTTGATACTTCCCTATTCTCTCCCCTAAAATCATGAACATCTATAACTCTTCCTATCCTTCCTTTGGATACCACTGTATAGTCCAATAACGCCTTAACCATCCCTTCCATCCAACACCCTTTCCCTTATTTACTTATGCTTACCCCTCTTCTTAGACACTGCATTTTCTATCATCAATTCATTTCTAGACATATCTCCATCTTTCCAATAAGATTCTTACCTGGCACCCCTAACTTTCCTACTACTTCATCTGTTGGTTCGTCCCCTACTGCACTGAGATCCCCAACAGCACATTTACATTTCTAAAGTTATTCACTTAAATATACAAGAAATCTCCCTTTCTTCTTAACTTCCCTCACTACAGGTACACAATCCCTTATCCGAAACCATTAGGGCCAGCTATGTTTCGGATTTCGATTTTTTCGGATATTGGTACGAATGTCCCTGTGGAGTCTGGGCAGCCTCCCATACTCGAACATTACTCACAATAACTAGGTTAAATAGACTACAGTATCATTACAATTTATCTATAGAGTAATATACTGATAAATGAGATACTGGTATAATTAATAACAAAAATCTAAAATGATGAAATGGGAATGAATACAAAATTCATTCCTATACGAAATCGTAATATTTCTGGAGAAATCGTATGAATATCCGCACTTAAATGGAATAGAGAAAGAAATTGGTATTGCTTATTAACTATATACTACAGTGATAAACTGTAAATGACGAAAATTTTAATGAAAGTAGCAGTTGCCGACAAGACTGACGAGTTTAACACCATATGAGGACGGAGCCTTTATTTGTATTGTACGACTTTTCGCTTTTTCAAGTGCTTGAAAAAGCTGTAATAAGCGAAACGTGGTACAAATAAAAATTATAAAGGCTCCGTCCTCATATGGTGTTTACTCATTAGTCAAATGACGAAATGGAATAAATAAAAATAAAGTCACTAACATTCACGTTCGAACGTCGACATCAGGCAACAGTTGACAGGAATAAAATTCTCAAATAATGTATGTTAAACAAATCCCGTACGGAAATGATTTTCCACACTTAAGTGGGATAATGGAAGACTATAAATGACATTACAATTCATTTATATTAATATGCTACAGTAAAAAAAAAAAAAATGGTAGATGGTGTGATGGAAAAAATTAAAATAGTCAATAACATTCACGAAGGTAGATACGTAGCTGCAGTTGAATTACACAAGATCTAAGGATATAAGGTCTAACCACTTCCGACCGAATTTCGAGGGAGTTGGCGCAGCGGGCCCGTAAACGTCACCTGGCTGTTCAAAGTGGGGTTCTCGGGTCCTATAGCTGTCAGTTGAAGCTGGTCCGTCGTTCGGGAATGTCGTTGCCTTCGCTCGCACCGCTCCACGCAATTAGTTATATTCTGACAAATATTATATAATATATATATAAAATATTATAGTTCCTGTCTATATATATGAATATATAATATATATGATATATAATGTATATATAATATAAAATATTATAGTTCCTGTATTCCTTGGCGTTTCACAGTTTTCTTCAGTGTTTCACAAAGAGAAAACGGACCCAGCCTAATGACGTCAGAAGCTGCGCACAATAATTCAAACGTCTGACCTGTATATTTAGACCTTGCCAAGAGCTAGGCATTGCACGGGAATCAGTTAGACGGATACTGAAAAAGGACCTTCACCTGTATGCATACAGAATTCAGATCAAACAGAAGTTGACGCAGGCAGATAAGGACAAAAGAGTCGTTATGTGTCAATGGTTTTGTGACAAAATTGATGTGAATCCCGACTTTCTTGATGATGTGTGGTTCTCAGATGAGGCACATTTTCTTCTGACTGGCCACGTGAACAGTAAAAACTGTATTTTCTGGGGCACAGCACCACCAGAGGATATTCTTGAGCGTCCATTACACTCAGTTAAATGTACTGCCTAGGTGGCCATGTCAAAGCATGGCATCATTGGTCCTTTTTGGTTTGAGGACGAACAGGAAAGGTCCGTCACGGTCAACACAGACCGTTACATCAAGATCCTGAGGAAGTTCTGGACAACACTCGGGAGACGTGCTCGACTCATTCGTGCAGAGCAGTGGTTCCAGCAGGACGGGGCCACCCCACATACATCAAACCAAACGCTGACCTGGCCGCGACAACGCTTTCAAGAGCGACTGATCAGGAGAAGATGTGACCCCGAGTGGGCCCCGCTCTCTCCTGACCTTAACCCCCCAGATTTCTATCTGTGGGGTTATTTGAAAGACCACGTCTATGAGAACAACCCCCAGACAATCATGGACTTGAAAGCTGCAATAACAACAAGGATCAGAGAGATTCCAGGGGCAGAGTGTGTCCGCGTGGTGAATAATTTTGCACGGCGCATTCAGGAGTGCCTCCGTCAACGCGGTAGACATTTGGAGCATACATTTGAACGTTGCTGACATGTGGACCACCCAACCGAAATAACTCAAATTTTCATAACTTAATTGTTATTACCTTACGTTGATGTGTATAAAAAATTATCTCAATCCATTTACATTTGTATTAGTTGTGGGTACTTTTATGGGTTGCATTTATTTTGGGTCACCCTGTATATGGCACTTAGGATTTTGTATGATTTTATCATGTCCCTCCTTGCTCTTCTATATACAAGTGTTGGTAGTCCCAGTTTCCTTAGCCTTCATAATTTAAGCCCTTCGATGTAGGACCCAGCTTACTTGCTCTCTTTTGCACGTTTTCACTGGCTTCCACTTCCTTGGCCAAGTACGGCGTGCAACTGATTTGCGCATTCTAAATGTGGTCTGACAATGACCACCCAAAGACATCTGAAGATTTCGATTTCCTCATCCATCGCTATAAATGTTTGTCGTATGAGCCCCAATATCCTATATGCCTTGTTTATTTTTTTCAGCCAGATGGTCCGAGATGATTAAATCATTATCAATAATGACTCCAGTATACCTTTCAGATGTTACTTTTTCCAGCGGCTCACCCATACCATCATGTCTGCTCTCATAAGTTCCAGTTCTCATGAATTTGCATTTCTTAGGATGGAACAACAATGACCATTTCGTAGACAATATCCTCACATAGCTGATGTCCTAAAGTTACTCCATGTCCCTTTGACCATCGATGTGCCTATATACCTTAATTGGTATCATCTGTATATAGATACACCTCACTCCCACTATTTAGTTCCTCTGAGAAATCATTTATATAGAGGACAAACAGTAGTGGTCCCAATACTGACCCCTGCGGTACTCCGTTTCTCACTTCTTTCCAACCTGACTTCTGGCCATTCCCAAACACACGTTGCCTTTATATTGCTCAGAAAAGCCTCTATTCGTTTGAAGCAAGTCACACCAACTTTATACATGGAATACCTTAGAAAACAGTCCCTAATGTCAACATCACAGAAAAGACGCGGAAGGCTGTAAAAAAAAAAAGGACCTTGACACACCACGGTTTCACCTGCAATGAAATACGACTCTTCAATTGCATCCCGGCAAAACTCAGGAACATGAGTGGTACATCACCCGACACCTCCAAACATCACCTGGATGCATGGTTGGGCAATATTCCAGACCAACCACCCATGCCAGGATACGCAAGCTAAAACTCCAAAAGTCTAAACAGTGAACCATAGAGTGAAGTGAGTTGACTGGGCTCCATGAAGACCCATCTCAGCTGCGTCGATGACTGAAGGAATTGTATCTAGGCATTTAATATGAAATTTACGTTGTCTAATATATCCCTACCTAACCGTTCCGTAGAAAATCAAAACAATAGATCTTTGAAATCCAAAAACGTAAGAAGTGAAAAATGTGCTTGCGTAATACTGATAAAAGAAACATAGATCACAGAGGAAACTAATCGGAAAGTTAAAAGGACACTGCAGAACAACTGGAACACAATGCCATCTATCGTCCACACGAAGAATCTCTAATGTCCACATCGGAAGGTGTGTTGTTGTTGTGGTAGTCTAAAGTCTCAAGTTCAAGTGTAGAAGGAAAAAAAATAAAAGGACAATATTCTCTACAAAGTTAGTGTCACAAAGAGGTAAGAAAATAGAGAGAATGGACTTTCATTATTGCGACTAAGATAATACGATGAATCGTTGTACTTGCAGTATAACTAATCTACATTGGTACTTGCATGTCACTGTTCGTCAAAGTGCGGAATTGGATTGGATAGTTACAGTAAACAATGTTATTATTTATTGAAAATATATACATTGCAGCCTAAATAACGCTGCGAACAAATTGGTATTTCATTTATTAATTATCAGTCCTATTTTGTTTTGCATTTATACTATTGAACTGTCACTTCTGCTAAAAAAAAAGTAATGGATTAAATTTTTAATAATATTCGGCAATGACAGTGTTACATGTCTGTACAAGGAAAACAGAAGGAATACTTGATGTCATGAGAGAAGTCAAGGTTTGGATGAATATGAGGCAGTTGAAATTAAATTATTATAATACTGCTTTATAGTTGGGAAGAGAAATGACTTTAAGTAGACTTGGAATATCCAGCTTGAGACTGGGACTAATCTAATGTGGAAATGAAAAGTGGTCAAGGATTTAGGAGTGGTCTGTTACCTGACATTTCATAATTAAATTGATAGATAAAAAATAATTGAATATTTCTTTTATATGAATATATATAGATCAGAAAACAGTAACAGTTTGTATGTTACTGTGATTGCAAAACTACACTTGCAATTCCCTTCTGAAGAGGTAAAATGTTATGAATAGGGTAGTAAGACTAATGACTTGCCATGGCAAGCAAGAATCATACTGGCATTAACTGAAGTACACTGGTTACCAATTAACCTTCAATATGAGTCAAATTCTTGCAGGTAGCATTAGCTGCCTGATGTATGATGATCACATATACGATGATGAAATATAAAGTTACAGCTGTAATACATGTTCTCTTTCACTCCGAATATTATTATACAGATACCAAAGGCTTTTTCCCCCCTTACAAGGGAGGTAGCCAAAAAACAAAGGCATAAAATCCACTCCCACCCATTCCGTCTCCACACACTCCACTCCCATTCATCCCCCTCCCTCCCTCCCTCTTATCTTGGCTCCTCCTGGATGATGAGTCATCCCTGCATCTTGCCCACTGCCCTCCCTGGGTCAGAAGCAGTGTTGCAAGACACAGCATGTCCTCAGCAAGGCCACTTCATTAAATCGGCAAAAATATGATCAAGCCAGTTCACAGAATGTAGGAGTCATTCAGCTACAGCTAGAAAATAAATGTAATCAAGATGCCAATGCAGACATCCTCGTATACCCACTTGTAAGCATCATTGTATGGAAGGGGTAAAGGTGCAAATTGTTTATAAGATATGTGTTTGGGAAATGGGGTACATAAGAGATCTATTGTGTGAGTTCCAACCAGAAATCTATAATGCTGAGGCATTGTGCCTGCATTGATTAGATTAGCCAAGGAACAACTTGGAAATTGGTTTCAGAGTTTTTGTAAGATAGGCACCAAGACTATAACAAGCTGCCTGAAGACACCAAGAATAGTATTTACCTAATTGTAGTATACAGGAAAGGAGCAATGCTCGTTGGGTCCCATCTCTTATTCTCTAATTTTCTAACATACCTAGACTCAAATTCATGTACAGTTTCAACTTAATTTATATCATTGACTTCCACTTTTCATATTTAGATTTGAACTCTTGTATTGTGACAGCAAACCTATGTTTAAAAATTAGCAGAAGACCTATCTGTTCACTGAATGCTATGACCCAAATGAAAGGAGAATTAAAGAAAACTATAAATGTTAAAAAAAAAAGAAGAAGAAGAAATAAGGTGGGGCGCTGCAGAGTGCTCTGACAGTAGTGGAGCAAGGCCCAAGAAATAAACACTTCAAGTCAAGTATGTTAATGTAAGGGGGCATCAGTGGAGATACATCTCAGCTGTGTCAATAATGGATGAAATAACTTCAAACATTTAATATAAGTTGAAATAATGTTCAGAGGAATTGGCAGGCATCATAAGATAACCAGATAGTTGGTTATATGTGCTTTATGCAAACATTTGTCAGAAACATTTTAACAATTTCCTGTAGATTTTATATCTAAGCAGTTTGTCCGAGTTCTTTTTTTTCCACAGATTTCATTTCTTCATGTATTTGTTTGCATTACAAAACTTACTGCTTTTGATGAAAACTATCACTATATTTGACTGTTCCATGGTTATTACTTGGTTAGGTCCCTATCTCTCTTCCAAGGTTTTGGGCCATGGTCTCATATTCAGTATATTTGAGATAACCCTTATCCTCATTCTTATCAGAATTTCCTTCATCCTCCAGCCAGGGGACATGCCTGGTAGGAGTTTTCTCTCCTCTCCAAATTACCAATGAAACTGTCCTCTAAAAAGTAGGAGTGGAAAGAACATTGATCAAAACATCAGGAAGAAACAGTTGAAATTTGTGGGCCATGTACTGTGAGGGCATGGATCAGAAAGAGAATGCCTGCTGGGAAGAGTGGGGGGAACCAGAGCAAGAGGAAGGCAGAGAGTTTATGAATACATTGTTGGAATACATTGATGATGAATGGAGGGATGTGGATCTTGTCAGGCTGGCTTAGGAAAGAAGTGGATGGTATTCTGTGGTCGCTGATGTCACTTGACAGGGATTTTAGGGAAAGGGGGGACTAATTGTACAGTGGATCCCTGCCTAACTGTGATTTGCCATTCCCGACCCTGCATATCGCGGCTTTTCTTGTGGAATCTAGCCAATGCATATTCTTGATTTTCCTGCCTATCTGCAAGGGCTAAGCATCCAGAAGCTAGTACTCAAAACTTTAAAGAACATTTATTTTCCAGATTTAAATCTTAGCAATTATTATTAATTAATATCTTAATACATAAATTGATTAAAAATGAGCAATACACAACATATAAGTTAATACTAAATGTAGATATCAACAATAAAAATGTGGCATGGGATGCCAGCACATCCAACATCAATGTTTCTGGTCACACTATTAACTGGCAATTTGAGAGTTGCCAATTGGGGCATAAGATTCGGTCAATCTTTCATTATTGGTGAGTACAGGTCTATCTTACAGTAATGTTATTACAATCTAGAGTTGTTATTTACTTCTACATTGGTGAATTAAAGTCTGGGAGTTGTCTTTACTTTAATGTTCCAAACTGCTCTTTGGTCTACATATACAATGCAACCTCTGAGGGAGACTTAGGGGGGTGGGGTGCCAGAATTTACAAATATACAAGTAGGCTGTTGCCATATTCACATTGGGAAAAAATATAAGATTGATCACGTTGGGTTGAGTGAAGGAGGAGGTGCTGGACAGTCGCAATCTTCTATTGTACTTGAGAAACAAGTACAATAGTTGTTGGGAAAACATGAGGGGGTTTGGCACAGGTGTCCTGGGTGTCTCCCGAAATGCTGGTGGCTTCTTTTGTTCAAGCAGATGGTTGTCTGGAGGCAGAGCTCTTGGGTCACTAGGAACAAAAGGAAAATCCCTTGCTTGAAATCTGAAGGTACCTTAGATGGTCCCTTGGGAGAATTCGTGATGATGGAGGATATCTTAAGAGTTGGTGTGAAGATGTTTGGAGTTCTGCTTGCTCTATATATGCGTGTGTGCACTCGTGTGCATGCTGGGTATCGAAAGGGTTGATAACAAACCTGTTTCTATAGTTAAAAAGATAACTGATTAAAAGTTAAATGCTAACCTTTATTTACAACATAAAATTATATAAAAGCATTAAAACAAAATTTGTAATGTTAAAAAGGGTATTCTAAGGCACGTTAAAAGGAAGGGCACATCCATTATCCACAATTTTTTGCTTTTTGCAAGGGGTCTTGGAACCTAACCCTTGCAAATTCCGGGGGATTCACTGTAGGTAATTGTAATTAATTGTAGGCCACTATTCAGCACCTCAAAGCTACCAGAAAAGGCTGAATGACCATATCACAGATGCAACACTTCACTCCATGCTATACAACAAAATCTGGTGTGGTAATGACTGGGGGTCGAAAAGTACAAGAACAACATGGCAGCAGTAACTCAGCATTCCTCTGTGAACAGAATTTTTTTTCTGACATGAATGAATGAATGGGTTACTGATTTGTAATGGTGAAAAAAAATCTCAAAAATATTAACTTAACCCCTTCCATACAATGATGCTTACGTAGGCATCATGAGGTGGGAGTGATATGAGGGTGCCAGCATTGGCGTCTTGATTATATTTATTTTGTAATTGTAGCTCAGTGACTCCTATATTTTGTGAACTGGCTTGATCATATTTTCTATTGTTATTAATATTCAGAGTGAAAGAGAATGAGTAATGCAGTTGTAACTTTATATTCTATAACATGAGTATTGTGATGCATCATCGAATCATCATACATCAGGCAGCTGATGCTGCCTGTGAGAATTTGACTCGTATTGAGAAGATTAATATATTTATGAAGGCAGTACTCCAGTGCAAGGTTAGTACTTGAAATTATAGGATGTGATGGATTACCATGCCATTGATGCTAACATATACTGTAATATACACAGAGTAAAAACTGGTGTGGTAATGGCCCTGGGGGCTTGATATTACAGTGAGTCCTTCTTATACAGTAATTCTTTATCTGGTAAATTCAGAGTTACGGTATTTGGTAATTACTACCCTCAATTCTATTAACAGTAAGAAAAATTTACAGGTACGGTATCTGCTCGTGTTTTGGAGGTAAAATTAGATATTTTGAAGAGGAAAGAGCAGGGAGAAGGTACGTCTGCCATAAGTCGAAACTTAGGTTCAGTATATGGTAATTTCAATTTGCGGTAAGGTTTTCAGGAACACATATGTACCGTATAATGAGGACTCACTGCACTAGGCAGTGACATGTTTCTTCCAGCACATGCATACACAGGATTGCCATTAGTACAGGATTTGATAAGTCACCATAATTGGAGGATGAATTCATGATACTGCATGCAGAAAGAGTAATCTTTGTTATATCTATACATATGTACTTACATGATTAAAGTTAGGGTACATGTAGTACAGGAATGTTGACAAGATATTAATTGCAGTTACATACATATACCATACATATACCAAGGCTTTTTCCCCCTTACAAGGGAGGTAGCCAAAAAGGAAAAGGCATAAAATCATTCTCACCCATTCCATCCCTGAATACACTCCACATCCCTCCACCCTCCCTCTTATCTTAGCACCTCCTGGATGACAGGTCATCCCTGCACCTTGTCCACTGCCCTGGGTCAGAAGCAGTGTTGCAAGACACAGCACATCCACAGCAAGGCCGCTTCATTAAATTGGCGACCCCCCCTCTCCGTCCCCTCATGGATAAAAGGAGAAGACGGGGAGAAATCCCTTCGGAGTGCGTCAAAATTTTGCTCACACATACTACCTCACCCCCCATCCCCCCCTGCCCATTCCACCTCATGCATCACAACATCATCCATATACAACCATTCTCCATTCACCCCTGTCTTCTGTCCTCTCCCGTCCTTCCTCAACAGACATTCCCCTCTTCCCCAAAACAGTTATTTTCATTTTTACATGAGTAAAAAATGAATGAAAGGGATGATTGTGATGAAGATGAAAGGTTGATGTGTAAGATATGCAAAACCATTATTGTAGAGCTCATGGCTCAGTTCCACAAACTGTATAATTTATTGTACTTGTATTGTTAATCCATAAGTTGTTTAGATGTCCCCCTAGATAATGTAAATTGTCTGACTGAATAATCAGTGCCAGGGGGTTTAATTGACCTAGTCTTCAACTCCTCTGTGTTGATCCCCCTCCAATTCAACAGTCATGAGCCAGAATAAAAGCTTTAAAAGACATCACTGTATAGAGGGTAAGATATTTCAGATAATAGTGATGAAATTATATGTTATATGAAATAGTGGATTATAACATGGATATCTCTCTTGGTTGCAGGCACGAACATGGAGTGGTTTACAGGCGGCATCCCAGAAGCAATTGCTTCAGTCAAAGCAAAGAAGGGAATATTTGTTGTCTATGTGCATGGTAAGACTGAATTTTTATGATTTGAGCTCTTCATGACTGCATATTGTTATCTTCAATGACACAGACACTCCTCAACTTTTGCAAGAGTTATGAATGATCGTTTGTTACTTGAAATGTTCTAAAGTTGCTGTTCAACATCAATTTAAGGGTACTCAAATCTACATGCATAAGTAAGTATAATATAAAATCAATATCTTTACTTATCCTATAAGACATTACTTGCTATGGATGTGCTGTGTCTTGCTACACTGCTTCTGACCCAGGGCAGTGAGCAAGATGCAAGGATGACCTGTCATCCAGAAGGAGCCAAGATAAGAGGGAGGGAGGGGTGGTGAATGGGAGTGGAGTATGTAGGGATGGAATGGGTGGGAGTGGATTTTATGCCTTTGTTTTTTGGCTACCTCCCTTTTAAAGAGGAAATAGCTATTGATAAAAAGTACAACGGCGAGCCACAAAACTGATTCCAAATATCAAAAATAAATCGTACAAAAATTGACTAAAACATACGAATCTGTTTTCCCTAAAAAGCGTAGACTCAGAGGTGACTTGATACAGGTCTTTAAGATTTTAAAGGGAATTGACAACATCAAAAGTGACAAAATTTTCACATTGAATGAGAATCAGACAAGAAATAATGGTCTCAAACTGTCCGGAAATAGATTCAATTGGGAAGTAGGTAGAAACAACTTTGCCAACCGTGTAGTTAATGAATGGAATAAACTTTCTGCACAGGTAGTGCAATGTAGTTCAGTTCGAAGACATAAGAATCATTTAGATAAACATCTAAGCAAGATGCTGTAATGATTATAATTTATTTTATATTATTTGTTTTGTTATCATTTGTCTGTGATATTCATTTATTATTAGTTATATGTCAATTTATTATTATTTACTATTTACTTGTTTGTTTATTATTTAACTATACCTATGCATTTATTTATGTATTTTATTTGTTATTTACATTATTATAGTTTCTATTTATTATCTTATTATTATTATGATTTTTTTTTTTGCATCCGACCTAGATATGGACCAAAAGGTCTCCTGTCAGCATGCTCCGCCTTTGTAATCCTTTGCAGTCCTTTGTGTGTATAAGACATTACTAATGATACTTAAAACAATAATAAATTGTGATGATGATACTTTAATTCATTTGGATGAGCATGCTACATTCACAATTTTGTCTCCATAAAGCCTCTTTTTATTATTGCCACCTTCAATTCCATCTAGATGAATATATATACAGTAATATATACATACATATATCAAAGGCTTTTTTCCCCTTACATGGGAGGTAGCCAAAAAACAAAGGCATAGAAACCACTCCCACCCATTCCATCCCCTACATACTCTACTTCCCTCTACTCTCTTCCCTCTCTCTTATCTTGGCACCTCCTGGATGAAGGATCATCCCTGCATCTTGTCCACTGCCCTGGGTCAAAAGCAGTGTATATAAATATATACATACATACATATATATATATATATATATATATATATATATATATATATATATATATATATATATATATATATATATATATATACATACATGTGTGTGTGTATTTATATATATATTTTTCCCTACTTGCAAACACTCGATTAATGAACTTTTAGACATACAAACAAAGAGAACCATATTCTGTCTGCATCTTGAAATTTTGTTCTGTATTTCAATTCCACTTAATACAAATTCTAGTCACTACTCCTGCTGCACGGCACCATAGAGTACATACTCCCAGCATTCTAGTTCTTTGTACTTGGGTATCATTAGGCGTGCTCTCTTAAGATCAAAGTCAACTTAATTTTTGTTGTGAAATATTCTGTGCAGCCATTTTTCATCATCGTGAAAAGTGATGACAGTAGTAGTGGTAAAAGACTGCAAACTTTCTCAGTGGAAACAAAGGCGGAGATAATAAAAAGACTTGATGGTGAAGAAAAAATAGTGAATGTAGCACACTCATACAATATGAATAATTTTACAATCAGAACAATCTACAAAGACAAAGAATTATGGGACATGTGAAAAGTGCTATGCCTATACAATCAACCAACAAGAGAAGTGGAAACCAAATAAGGTGATGAAAAATATCTTGCAATGTGGCTGGAACACCAGGGACAAAAAAGGGTATGGTACTGTTTAGCCTTATGTTGATTCAGGAAAAGGACTTTGAGGACTTAAAGGCCAAGGCTGGAGAAAGTGCTGTAGATGAGACTTTTTCTGCAAGTCATGGGTGGTTTCATTGCTTTAAGAAGTGGGCAAACTTGCATCACATTGAGATTAGCAGTGAGACTAACTTTATTTTTGTTTTCTGTATTGTTGATGTGTTTTAGGATAAGAAAACATATAATAACTTTATATTATACTTGTGCATGTATATTTGAGTACCCTTAAAATGATGTTGAATAATGATTTACAAACTTTTCAAGTTTCATCATCTCTTCATCCATACAGTGAAATGTCACTTTAATCTTCTGTAGTAGTTCATATGTCTCTCCCACAATCCTGCTGATATGTCTGTCAGGTGACAGGTTGTCTTACATTAATAATCCCAAATATTTCTCCTATTTTGCTTTTGTAATGGGTTTACTTCCCAAGAAATAGTTTGAAGATGGTCTTTTGTAGCTATTGCCTGTTTTCATTACTTTGCATTTTTTTGGTATTGAACTTCATTTCTCATTCTTGGTTTCATGCAAAAATAGTGTCTAGATCTTTTTGCAATTGCCTACAGTCCTCATTTTTCACTCTTCTCATGATTTTTGCATCATCTGCAAACGTGTTGGCATAGTTTGTGGTACCCTCCATCATGTCATTGACACAGACAAGAAACATTATAATCGTAATTGTTTAAATTTTATTTGAATTGTTGATTATAAAAATCTAGACCATTGAAGCTCCAGAACTTAGATGGATATATGTTATTTCTTTAAATGAGAAAAAAAATCCATAATTGTGATTTTTTTCATTAGTTTTTTGTATAAATACTTGTGGAATTACACTCTTTGCAGATTCCTCCGAAAATTCAAAGACAACAGAAGAAAGCCTCGAGTCTCAAGCGGTGTCCTCCACATTGAATAGTGACAAGTTTGTGGCCATGAAAATTGAAAATGGAACAGAAACTGCTAAACAATTTTCTCAAATATGTATCCTTTAATGTTACTAGATTATTTCTTTTGATGTTTATGGCTCTTTTCACATTGTACAGCAGGGTCCCCATATCTAAACAGTTTGTTGTACAAATTGAATAACAAATTTTTTTCTTCTCGCTTCTTTTTGTACACCTCATCTACTTCCCTAGTTATATCTTGCAACCAATCCTTATAGTCTGCTTATTTTTCTTCTCCTGTTGCCTGCACTTCATCCCACCGCTCAGTACCTTTTCTCCTCATACTACATACCATCTTTGCCCACTTTGTCACTTCCTCCTTGAAACACACCCATTCTTCTTCTCGTACTCCTGCTTCCCACCCTTCTCACAGCTTCTCTTGGTATTCCTTTTCCTTCTCATTAAATTTGTTGACATGCAGGACCTCTATATCTTCAACTGTTATCCTTCTCTTCCACTTTTCATCCACTATCAATTTTTCTTCTATCAAAAAATTATATGACGCTTCACTCTTCCCTGAAGACATGAACATCCAGAACTTCCAGTCCTTCCTTTGGATACCACTGCAGTCCATTAATGCCCTGTCAACCACCCTTCCCTACACCCTTTCCCATGTACACTTATGATTAGGCCTCTTCTTAAACACTATGTTTATTATCATCAACTCCCATCCTAAACACATCTCCAACATCATCTCTCCACTAAGATTCTTGCATGGCATTCTAAACTTCCCTACAACTCCATCTATTTCTTCATCCCTTACTGGAGCATTGAAAACCCTCAACATCTCATATTCCTCCTGAAATCCTTAAACACTCATTGAAATAAATCCAAAAAGCCTCCCTTTCCTCTTCACTTTGCTCAATACTAGGATCATATACACTCAAAGAACCCACATCTCCCATTCTAGTTTCACCTTTACAGACATAAACCTTGAAGACATTTCCCTCCACTCCATCATGTGCTTTCCTATCTCATCACTTACCAGCAGAGCCACTCCTTTGCTCCCTTCACCTCCCTCCATCACTCCTGACATCCTCATCCCCGCCACACTCCCAAACTCAAACTCACCCGTCCTTTTCAATTTAGTTTCACTTAACACGAACACACTTATCTTCTCTCACAATTGAAATATTAGTTTCTTCCCCTTCACTCTCATCTTTAACACTACAACAACACATATTTAGTGACCCATTTATTGGGTTCTTGTACCTTCTAAGCTCCCTGAAAGAAGGTACAATACTGATGACGTCACACAACAGCCGACCAATGAGGAAGTAGAATAGTTCGGGAGTCCCAGTCCAGCCCACTAGCCAATCAGAAGCCTCAAAATGAAATATCAGACCACCACTAATAGTATATAAACACAAAAATTCAATCAGATATTCACACTCTAGCCACTGATGAAGCACTAAGTAGTGTGAAAACGCATTCTGGCCAGTTTTTCACTTTGCTAAAGCCATGCCCAAAGTAACTTACAAAACAATGTCATATGGAGACATTATAAGACAACTTCCCGTGGAAGGGAAAAAGGTTCTCAGAGAAAGAGAAAAGGCAGATAAAAAACTCTGCAATAATAATCTTGCCATTAAATTTAACCAAACATACATACATACATACATATACCAAGGCTTTTTTCCCCCTTACCAGGGGGGCAGCCACAAAGGACAAGGCACAAAAACATTCCCACCCATTTCATCCCCGAAAACACTCCACACCCCTCCACCCTCCCTCCCATCTTAACACCTCCTAGATGACGGGTCATCCCTGCACCCTATCCACTGCCCTGGGTCAGAAGCAGTGTCGCAGGACACAGCACATCCACAGCAAGGCCGCTTCATTAAATCGGTGACCCCCCCTCTCCGTCCCCCCATATAAAGGAGAGGACGGGGAGAAATCCCTTCGGGCTGCGTCAAAAAATTTTTGCTCACACACACTACCTCACCCCCATTCCCCCGTCCAATCCACCTCATGCATCACAACATCATCCATATACAACCATTCTCCATTCACCCCTGTCTTCTGTCCTCTCCCGTCCTTCCTCAACCGACATTCCCCTCTTCTCCAAAGCCCCCTTCACCCCATCCATCCATATTAATCTTGCCATTAAATTTAACCAAACATGCTTGAGAGAAAATCTTCTGCCCATATATACAAATATATATATATATATATATATATATGTACATATACATATATATATGTATGTATATATATATATATATATATATATATATATATGCAATAGTAATCACATAAAACACGTGAATAAAGATTTTTGCTTGTAGCCACGAGGAAATTAAAGATCGGAATACTGAACGTTTTTGTCTATTAAGACATTTTCAAAGTACATAGTGTCACAACAAAGAATAACTTAAATATAATAATATAGAAAACAGGAGAGGTCACACAACGTAAATACGAAAGGATTATCTTACAAAGAAACAAAAATATAAAAACAATAAATAAAATGGGTGACAATTGAAACAGGTGATAAAATGTCATATAGCATAAACCATAAGGATGACAAATGACAAGGTGAAAAAAAGGACATTCAACATAAAAGATAATAACAAGAAATAAGAAGGGTGACAATTGACACATGTGATTCAACATAAAGATTGACTTACAAAGAAACAAATTATATACATATACATACATACATATATATAATAGAAAATAATAAGAATAAATAAATAAAAATGGGTGACAGATGACACAGGTGAAAAAAGGTCACACAAGATGGCTAAGGCGGAGCTTTGGGACATTGTCCTACAATTTGGTTAATAACAAAATTATCTAATTTAAAAAGACCAGTGCTTAAATTGAGATTTTCATTAAAAGTTTTTTTAATGAGACACGATTCAATTATATTTCTTATCAAATAAGAATTACTTGAAACAATTTCTTGGGAATTGTCCCAATCAATACAGTGATTGTAGTCTCTAATGTGAGCAAAAATC
Organism: Oratosquilla oratoria; assembly: GCF_046742065.1. Taxonomy (NCBI): domain Eukaryota; kingdom Metazoa; phylum Arthropoda; class Malacostraca; order Stomatopoda; family Squillidae; genus Oratosquilla; species Oratosquilla oratoria. The sequence continues at coordinate 51,900,620 of NC_134792.1, read as the reverse complement.
CCACTTGAAGATTGGCCAGTACGGACACTATACTTATGCTGGTTCAATCTAAGTTTTAATTCCTTGCCAGTCTGGCCAATGTAACACGAATTACAATTCTTGCAAGGGATAGAGTAGACACACCCCGCCAAATTATCCGGTGAATTCTTGATAAGAAGTTCTTTGATTGTATGGTTCTTAAACACAACATTAACATTAAACATCTTAAGGAAACGAGGGAGCTTTACCAAATTAGGATGAAAGGGAAGAACCAAAAGATTCTTTTTATTAAAAGGATCTTTTGGGGAAGAATCAACATAGGACTTCTTGGCCTTATGTTGTGATCTAACTATCACATGATTTGGGTATCTCAAGTTTGATGCTATTTCATAAATCTTTTTTATTTCTTCATCTAAAAATTCAGGACTACAAACTCTAAAAGCTCTAAGAAACATGGAGGAAAAAACTGAGATTTTTGTGTTAAGGTGGTGAGCAGAATAATAGTGAACATATGAAAGAACGTTAGTTGGTTTACGAAAAACATCAAACCTGAAATACCTTTCTTTTCTGTGAATAGTAACATCTAGAAAGGGTAATTTGTTCTCTTGTTCTATCTCAATTTTAAATTTTATAGAAGGTACTAAATTGTTTAAACTAACTAAAAAATTATCCAAGTTGTGAGCAAGTGGCCAAATGCATAGTATGTCATCGACATACCTGTACCAAATAACATTACATGGAAGAATACGAGACAACAACTCCCTTTCAAAAAATTCCATGTACAAATTACTCAACAGAGGAGACAAGGGATTCCCCATAGCCATCCCAAATCTTTGTACATAGAACTTTCCATCAAAAACGAATTTGGAATCAACCACACAGAGTTTAATGAGATTAATAATGACATCGACTGGAAGAGGCAAAGAATGAAGTAAAAGTTCTTCTTCTAGGAAGGAAAGAAGGTCAAAAACGGGAACACAGGTAAATAACGAATTAATATCAAAGCTAACTAACTTAAAATCAACAGACATATTAAGATCATTCAATTTACTAATTAAATCTACATTGTTCCTAATGTGGGAAGTGGAAATGGTCCCCACGAGTGGGCTCAAGACAGAAACAAGCCATTTGGATAATTTATATGAAACACAACCAGTAGAACTGATAATGGGTCTCATTGGATTATCAGGCTTATGGGTTTTAACTAAGCCGTACAAATAAGGCATGGAAGGAGAAAAAACAGTTAATTGTTTGATAAGTTGATCATGCCCTTTCAAATAAATTTTGAGTTTCTTATTAAATTCTGCGTTAATTGACTCCAAAGGATTCTTGACAAGTTTTGAATAAGTAACTTCATCCTCTAACAAAAGTTCCATTTTGTTTAAATAATCAACTTTATTCATAATAACGAAACAGTTACTCTTATCAGCTCTAGTTACGTGTAGGTCTTTAACCCGTTTTAAATTTTTGTAAGCCAACAAAAAACGTCTAGGACAGTTAGGGATGGCTGGAGCTAATAATGAATCATAAATAAATCCTTTGCAAATATTAATATCTTGCAAAGGAACATCACCAAATTTCTCCAAATTGCAAAAGCTTTTGGTGACATCTATGAAATCACTATGTTGGTTATTGGCCGCAAAGGAGATGCCATAACCTAATGCACACTTCAGATCAGTACTCAACGGTTTGTCTGACAAATTAATCACAAAATCCGGATTGGAATGTTTACACCAATCACTATTTTTGATAAGTAGGGCAAGCTTGTTTTTCAACTTACGGCTGAGGTTACTACACACACTTCTCATCTTACCATAACAATGATCAAGTAGTACATGTTTCCATGGCTGAGGAATGGCTTGATGGAAGTTATGTCTTGCCGAACTGCTGATCTTGAAAAGTTCACGGACCTCGAAGGATGTAATGTCAATGTGTTTTTGTAAGATGATCTGATGGAATTCTTCAAAGGGTCTATCAAAGATCTTGAGTGAGCGGTTGTTGTACAAGGACTTAGGTAAAACTTGTTCCTGTAGACGCTCCTTGAGAAACTTAACCCATTCAACTCCGATGACAAGATGTCTTGTCATTTGGTCAAATAAAACAAAAAATCATAATAAAACAACAAAATGTTTGATGATCAAACAGCACCAGAAAAATATGACGTCATCAGTCCTCCTCGAGGAGGACTGACGACGTCATATTTTTCTGGTGCTGTTTGATCATCAAACATTTTGTTGTTTTATTATGATTTTTTGTTTTATTTGACCAAATGACAAGACATCTTGTCATCGGAGTTGAATGGGTTAAGCTGAAGTTTCATCTTGTGTGACTTAATCAGAGACGAGCGAAAACTAGTGACGATAGGTAAAAGTCCAGGAGAATAAGCAGCGAAGTCTTGTAAGGGGCGCGTGGTATCCATGATGCAACAGTAATCACATAAAACACGTGAATAAAGATTTTTGCTTGTAACCACGAGGAAATTAAGATCGGAATACTGAACGTTTTTGTCTATTAAGACATTTTCAAAGTACATAGTGTCACAACAAAGAATAACTTAAAAATAATAAACAGGAGAGGTCACACAACATAAATACGAAAGGATTATCTTACAAAGAAACAAAAATATAAAAACAATAAATAAAATGGGTGACAATTGAAACGGGTGATAAAATGTCACATAGCATAAACCATAAGGATGACAAATGACAAGGTGAAAAAAAGGACATTCAACATAAAAGATAATAACAAGAAATAAGAAGGGTGACAATTGACACATGTGATTCAACATAAAGATTGACTTACAAAGAAACAAATTATATACATATACATACAACTTATATATAATAGAAAATAATAAGAATAAATAAATAAAAATGGGTGACAGATGACACAGGTGAAAAAAGGTCACACAAGATGGCTAAGGCGGAGCTTTGGGACATTGTCCTACAATTTGATTAATAACAAAATTATCTAATTTAAAAAGACCAGTGCTTAAATTGAGATTTTCATTAAAAGTTTTTTTAATGAGACACGATTCAATTATATTGTTTATCAAATAAGAATTACTTGAAACAATTTCTTGGGAATTGTCCCAATCAATACAGTAGTACATGTTTCCATGGCTGAGGAATGGCTTGATGGAAATTATGTCTTGCCGAACTGCTGATCTTGAAAAGTTCACGGACCTCGAAGGATGTAATGTCAATGTATAGTGTCCGTACTGGCCAATCTTCAAGTGGGATTTTTGCTCACATTAGAGACTACAATCACTGTATTGATTGGGACAATTCCCAAGAAATTGTTTCAAGTAATTCTTATTTGATAAGAAATATAATTGAATCATGTCTCATTAAAAAAACTTTTAATGAAAATCTCAATTTAAGCACTGGTCTTTTTAAATTAGATAATTTTGTTATTAACCAAATTGTAGGACAATGTCCCAAAGCTCCGCCTTAGCCATCTTGTGTGACCTTTTTTCACCTGTGTCATCTGTCACCCATTTTTATTTATTTATTCTTATTATTTTCTATTATATATAAGTTGTATGTATATGTATATAATTTTTTTCTTTGTAAGTCAATCTTTATGTTGAATCACATGTGTCAATTGTCACCCTTCTTATTTCTTGTTATTATCTTTTATGTTGAATGTCCTCTTTTTCACCTTGTCATTTGTTATCCTTATGGTTTATGCTATGTGACATTTTATCACCTGTTTCAATTGTCACCCATTTTATTTATTGTTTTTATATTTTTGTTTCTTTGTAAGATAATCCTTTCGTATTTACGTTGTGTGACCTCTCCTGTTTATTATTTCTAAGTTATTCTTTGTTGTGACACTATGTACTTTGAAAATGTCTTAATAGACGAAAACGTTCAGTATTCCGATCTTTAATTTCCTCGTGGTTACAAGCAAAAAAAAAAAAAAAAAAAAAAAAAATATATATATATATATATATATATATATACACATACATACATACATACATATACCAAGGCTTTTTCTCCCTTACAAGGGAGGTAGCCAAAAAGGAAAAGGCATAAAATCATTCCCACCCATTCCATCCCTGAATACACGCCACACCCCTCCACTCTCTCTCTTATCTTAGCACCTCCTGGATAATGGGTCATTCCTGCACCTTGTCCACTGCCCTGGGTCAGAAGCAGTGTCGCAAGACACAGCACATCCACAGCAAGGCCGCTTCATCAAATCGGCTGCCCCCCTCTCCGTCCCCTCATGCATAAAAGGAGAAGATGGGGAGAAATCCCTTCGGGCTGCGTCAAATTTTGCTCACACCCACCACACCACCCACCATCCCCCTGCCCATTCCACCCCATGCATCACATCATCATCCATATACAACCATTCTCCATTCACCCCTATCTTCTGTCCTCTCCCGTCCTTTCTCAACAGACATTCCCCTCTTCCCCAAAGCCCCCTTCACCCCATCCATCCACCTCATCCTAGGACGTCCCCTCATGTTCACTCCCTCCACATCTGCCTTCCATACCTCTTTTACTAGTCTTTCTTCACTCATTCTTTCCATGTGTCCAAACCATCCTAATACTCTTTCATCAACCCTATCTCCCAACTCCCTTTCCACCCCTGTTCTCCTCCTCACCTCCTCATTTCTCACTCTATCTAGCCTAGTAATCCCCATCATACTTCTCAAACACCTCATCTCAAACACATTCAAACTACTTCTCTCTTCCCCTCTTATGTTCCATGTTTCTGCCCCATACAGTGCTGTTGGCACAATCACTCCTTCATACAGTCTCCTCTTAGCATCCATTCCCAAATGTCTATTCCTCATTACACTCTTCAATCCACCAAGGCATTTACTCGCTTCTCTCAATCTATATATATATATATATATATATATATATATATATATATATATATATATATATATATATATATATATATATATATATGGATAGATAGATAGATAGTACTTGAAACAGCTCAGACCACATGTAGCCACATTGAAACTGTTGAAGCCATTTATCAACTTATGAACTAAGAATGTATTTTTTTTTGCCAATAGGTTAGTTTTGGATTTTGATTAACCCATTCAACTCCGATGACAAGATGTCTTGTCACTTGGTCAAATAAAACAAAAAATCATAAAATACCAAAATGTTTGATCAAACACCAGAAAAATATAACGTCAGTCCTCGCTTCGCTGCGAGTGAAGCGAGGATTGACGTCATATTTTTCTGGTGTTTGATCAAACATTTTGGTGTTTTATGATTTTTTGTTTTATTTGACCAAATGACAAGACATCTTGTCATCGGAGTTGAATGGGTTTATTTGACCAAATGACAAGACATCTTGTCATCGGAGTTGAATGGGTTAAGCAAAATTAATCAATTTATTTTCCTTAAGATATTTGCAGACCCACTAGTAGTAATTCCATCCATTTACTTTATAAGTGGAGAAACAGGAGTGCCTCTGGAAGTTCTTGGAGGGGCACATACTCCAGAGGGTATTAAGGAGAAACTGAATGGTTTAATTGCACAGGACAAAAAGGTATGCTTATTTATGGTTTTGATTGTTGAGTTTTTGTATTTAGTTGATAATTGCAAGAAAGTTGCAGTGGTGTATTAGAAGGAGTGTAAATATGAAAAAAGTTAAAATTGCATGTGATAGAGCAGAAAAAGTGAAAGGAGAGATGATGGAGAGTTTCTGTATGTGGTGAATGTCGCTGTCTCTCATTGGATGGAGATGTAGATAGTTTATCATAGGTAAAAGTTAAGCAGAGGTGCATTGACTATGAGAGCAGCATTGGCTTTGAAAAAAATATGGATTGCAAGGTAAAAGTTCAGGTAGGAATAAAAAATTATGGGTAATTAGTCAGTCCATTGCCCTGGTTCTCATTTGCAGCAGGCTTGTGACCACTAGGAAGTTGGCCATAGCAAGCCACTCATTGAAGAGATTTTGAGTCACTGTCTAGAAGGTCCACTGACCTTGGACCTTCTAGACAGTGACTCAAAATCTCTTCAATGAGTGGCTTGCTATGGCCAACTTCCCAGTGGACAGGATGCAGTGATGACCCATCATCCAGGAGGTGCAAAGATAGGAGGGAGGGAGGAGGATGGAGGGGAGTGGAATATATGGGAAATGAAATGGGTGGAAGTGATTTCTATGCCTTTTTCTTTTTGGCTACCCCCCGTGTAAGGGGGAAAAAAGCCTTGGTATATGTATGTATGTATGTCTAGAAGGTGTGACTATAGGGCAGTGTAGTACGTGGTGCTGTGTGTTTTTTGTGTGGTGTTTGCATCAGGGGCTGATCTTTGTCTTTCTGTGGTGGCACTGAGTTCATTGATGAAAGGTAGACCAGCACAAGTACTACTTGACAGCTCGTCATCTAAAGAAGCTCCACTTTCCCCATCTTCACCCTTCACTTAGCTCTGGCCAGGTAGTTCTATCTCCCTGAGGAATGGGGTTTTCCCATAAGTCACTTAAAAGAGTATATGTTGTGTTGTTGATGTGCATAATTGTGTACAGTCCAGTCTTCCATAATGTATTGAATAGTATGGGGTGAAGTGTTACATCCAGGACAGATATCCATGATGTGTTCATCATGTACTGTGTCTTGATACATTACTTCTAACCCAGGGCAATGGGGGAGGTGCAGGGATGACCTGTCATCCAGGAGGAGCCAAGAAAAGAGGGAGGAAAAGGTGGTGGATGGGAATGGAATGGATGGTAGTGGGTATGTGCCTTTGACTTGGCTACCTCCTCCCTTGTAAGGGGGATAAAACTTGGTGTATAGATAGATAGTGTTAAGTACTTCTATTTGGTCTGTTATGTTCCGAGGGATAAGTGTGGGGGTGTTATGTTTGAGTGTGTTGTCTTGTCTGATGAGGCCTTGAATTTCTGGTGGGAAATTTGGATTGTGTGATTTTCTGTTGCCTCTGGGGATGTATTTGTTGTTTCCATTTTGTATAGTTGTGTTGAAGGTGTGCATAGTAGTGTTGGTGTGATTAGTGTACAGTTCAGTGTCTTGATATATGCTGTTCTGTCTCTTTAGTGAAAACTTCCCATTTTGTTCTTTTGTAATTAGTGTGTGTGTGCCTGGCAAACTGAAGTGAATTGTGTTTTGGAAGTGATGATGATTGGAAGGTGATCAGATCCAATGTGATGTTGAGGTTAAACATGGGGAACAGAAGGTAATGTCATGAGAGGAGGGGGTGTAGAGGGTTTGATGGAGGATATGTATGTGATTATTGGTGTTGTTCATTATTTGACCCTGTTGTTGTGAAGTGTATTATATGAGAGCTACAAGTATGTATATAAATCTCATATTGATGCATGCTTTAAATGATTTTAATGTACACCCATCCTGTAATGAAATTGTGATATTGTTATATTCAAAAATTATTTTTATGATAAACTTCATCACAAGGTTGTAGATCTAGTCATACTCAACAGATTATGAAGGATTTATGGTCAAAAGATAAGAATTTAAGCATATGATTGTTTATGAACTCCTATGGGAGTTTGACAGCTTATACCAGCATTTCTCAACCAGGGTTCCACAGAGCCCTAAGGTTCTGCAAAAGGATATTGTGATAATGTGATATAGACATCATCCTATCTAACTTATTATTATGATGAAAATAAAATGAGAAAGATATGGTATATATGTTTTGTTTTTTTTGCACAGGGGTTCCTTGAGACATGCAATTTATTTTAAAGGTTATTCAAGGGCAAAAGGTTGAGAAATACTGGCTTATACAAAAGTGATCAAGCTGATGAGAGTTGTAATTGTTTGAATTGTAGGATGAGGTTAGTAATCCATCTCCAAATGAGGAACAAGAAGATAATTCTATGCAAGATGATGAAGAGCAAGCACCAGGACCCTCTTCAAGTAAGGAGGACATGATGGTAACAGAACCAGTGGTAGAAAGTGAGAAAGATGAGAATGTGAGTGTAAACTCAAATGAAGAAACCAGTAACATGGGAGAAGAAGGCACAAGTGAAGTTGCAGACCTTGAGTCCAGTGGTGGTGCTGTTGAAACAGGTATGATGGAACTTGTAGAATTTTACCCTCATGTACTTCACCACAATTTTGCAAATATATTATTGGAATGTTGATGTACAGACATCTATCTATATACCAAAGACTTTTTCTCCCATATAAGGGAGGTAGCCAGGTCAAGAGGCACATATCTACTCCTACCCACTTCACTCCCACTTATTCCACTACCATTCATTACACTCCCACCCATTCTGCTCCCATCCACCACCCTTTCTTCTGTCATCTTAGGTCTTCGTGGATGATGGGTCATCCCAGTATCTCACCCATTGCCTTGGGTCATACAATTTAGGAAGACACAGCACATCCACAAGGCTTCTTCATTTAATCGGCAACCCCCCTCTCCATTCTCTTATGCAGAAAAAGAGAAGATGGGGAGAAATCCCTTCAGGCTGCATCAAAATATCATTCACACATACTCCCTCACCCCCCCATCTCCCACCCACACCCTTCCATGTATCCTAGCGTTGTCCATACACATTCATTCTCCACTCACCCCTATCTTTTGTCTTCTGCCTTTCTTCCTCAACAGACATTCCCCTCTTTCCCAATGCCCCTTTTACCCCATCCATCCATCTCATCCTTGCTTGCCTCCTCATGTTCACTCCTCCCACCTCTGCCTTCCACGCCTCTATTACTAATCTTTCTTATCTCATTCTTTCCATGTGTCCAAATCATCCCAATACTATTTCATCAACCCAATCTCCCAACTCCCTTTCCATCCCTGCTCTCCTCCTTGCCTCTTCATTTCTCACTCTATCCAGCCTAGTAACCCCTACCATACTTCTCAGGCATTTCATCTCAAACGCATTCAAACTCCTCTCATCCTTTCTTATGTTCCATGTTTCTGCCCCATACAGTGCTGTTGGCACTATCATCCTTTCATACAATCTCCTCTTGGCATCCATTCCCAAATGTCTGTTTCTCATTACACCTTTTAATCCCTCCCAAGGCATTTACTTGCATCTCTTTATCTACATTCTACCTCCACCTTCACTCCTCCCTTTCCCACCACATTTGCACCCAAGTATGTAAAGCTATCTACTCTCTCCATTCTCTCTCCCTTATTACTCATTTCCAATCTGCTGCCACATTCTCCCCTAGTATATCTCATCACCTTTTATCCACATCTTCAACTTCCTTCTTTTGCACACATTCCCAAACTCTGTCATTAACTTCCTTAATCTCTCCTCTGATCCTGCCACAAGTGCAGTGTCATCAGCAAACAACAACTGTCTTGTCTACCATTTTTCTCCATTTTCTTTTACCATCACCAATCCCCAGCCCATTACCTCCCTATCCATCCCCATCCAGGCTCTACTTCTCATGTAAAAACTCTTAACTGCCCTTAATAGCTCTTCCCCAATCCCATATATCTACAAAACCTCCCACAGTGCCTTCCTGTCTACCCTGTCATAAACCTTTTCCAAATCCACAAAGGCCCAAAAAACATCCTTACTTTTTGCTAAAGCTTTCTCATGTATCTACTTTACCATAAAAATCTGATCCACATAACCCCTACATTTCCTAAACCTACACTGTTCCTCATCAATTACTCCCATTCCTCTCCTAATCCCCTCAATTAAAATCCTTCCATAAACCTTCCCAACTATACTTAACAAACTGATCACTCTGAAACTACTGCAATGGATATAAAAACTATTATTTATCTTTCCTCAACATAAATTTTTCTTCTTTTCTTTTGGGGATAACCCAAAAGTATGAATTCTTAGATTGTTTTCCAATTCCAATTTCTTTTTGGCTACCCCCTGTGAAGGGGGAAAAAGCCTTTGGTATATGTATGTATTATTTATCTTTCCTCAACATAAATTTTTCTGCTTTTCTTTTGAGGATAACCCAAACGTATGAATTCTTAGATTGTGTTTTCCAATTCCAATTTTAATGGTTAGCCTTTCTTTAGTATTGCTTAAATAATTTGTATTCATCTGTGGTTAAGTATTTGTTTTTAGTTTCAAGTCTTTGTAGGTAATGAGGGTTCCTTAGAAAAAGAATAGCAGCTTTACATAAAAGTATTAGTTACTGACTTCACCATTTGTAATTGTTTTGATAGAAAAAATATTGTATGGGTTTTGCACATGGTTTAAGGTTTGGTAATTTCCTTCTAATGTATTTTATTAATTAATTAACTTATATATTTATCATTATTTTTTTATTCCAGAAGATAGACCATTGGAGAGACCTTTAGAAGAATGTGTTGAACGAGCAAGGGAACTTATAGCTCAAAAGCAGGTGGAGAAGGAGGAAGAAAAGCGAGAAGTGAGTGGCAATTGAAAGGATGTTTGTATTTTAATTTTTTTCACTAATATAATATAGAACTTGGAGCTTGTCTCATAAATACATAGACCCACATGATCATCCCTTGTACCATCTTTGGACATTTTGTGACTTCTTTCTTGAAATATTCCCTTTCTTCTACTCCCACTTCCCTTTTATCCCTAACCACCTCACACCTCTCTCGACTTCTTCTGGTTGTCTTTCTAATTTTTCTTCTCACTCAATATGTTAATTCTCAGCACCTCTCTACATCCCAATACTCTTTCATCAACTGTATCTCCCAGTTCCCTTTCCACCCCTGCTCTCCTCCTCACCTCCTCCTTTCTCACTCTATCCAGCCTAGTAGCCCCTACCATACTTCTCAGACATTGCCTCTCAAACACATTTAAACTCTTTCTCTCTTCCTCTCTTATGTTCCATGAGATGAAATTTTACTCTAACATAGACAAATGATATTAGGCTCTATTTCACAAGGGCTCACAAAACAGTCTATTAAGCATTGGTAAGGTTGCATGTTACCATGCAGTGAATATACCAGTATTGGGTATGTTTTTACTGACCCTTTTTCTTTTTTTCATGGGTGAATTGTATATTTAACAGGAGGAGAAACGAAAAGAAATTGAGAGGCGGAAAATGGGTCAAGAGATAGGGAAGAGAAAGCAGAAGCAACAACAGGAGGAATTTCAAGCTATGGCTTTAGAGAGGAAGAAGGAGAAAGAGCAAGACAAGCTAGCAAGAGAAAGAGTCCGGTAAGATTTGTTCTTTTTGTGTGATGTTGGGGGAGGAAGGGAAATGTACATATGTATGTATATATACATTTATATATAAATGGGAAATGGTGGTGGACTTGGCTTCCTTCCTTATATGAGGGAAAAAGCTCTTGGTGTGTGTGTATGTATGTATGTATATATACATACATACATATACCAAGGCTTTTTCCCCCTTACAAGGGAAGTAGCCAAAAAGGAAAAGGCATAAAATCATTCCCACCCATTCCATCCCTGAATACACTCCACAACCCTCCACCCTCCCTCTCATCTTAGCATCTCCTGGATGACAGGTCATCACTGCACCTTGTCCACTGCCCTGGGTCAGAAGCAGTGTCGCAAGACACAGCACATCCACAGCAAGGCCGCTTCATTAAATCGGCGACCCCCCCCTCTCCGTCCCCCCATGCATAAAGAAGAAGACAGGGAGAAATCCCTTCGGGCTGCGTCAAAATTTTGCTCACACATATTACCTCACCCCCCATCCCCCCACCCATTCCACCTCATGCATCACAACATCATCCATATACAACCATTCTCCATTCACCCCTATCTTCTGTCCTCTCCCGTCCTTCCTCAACAGACATTCCCCTCTTCCCCAAAGCCCCCTTCACCCCATCCATCCACCTCATCCAAGTACATACATACATATACCAAGGCTTTTTCCCCCTTCCAAGGGAGGTAGCCAAAAAGGGAAAGGCATAAAAACACTCCCACCCATTTCATCCCTAAATACACTCCACACCCCTCCCACCCTTCCTCTCATCTGAGCACCTCCTGGATGACGGGTCATCCCTGCACCCTGCCCACCGCCCTGGGTCAGAAGCAGTGTCGCAAGACACAGTACATCCACAGCAAGGCCTCATCCAAGTATATATATATATATATATAATGTATATATAATTTTTTTCCCCTTACTAGGGAGGTAGCCAAAGTCAAAGGCATATACCCCTCTCCCACCCATTTGACCCCAACCTTTCTTCCTCTCAGCTCCTCATAGATGACAAATAATTCTTGTATCCTGGCCACTCCCCTGGGTCAGAAGCAATGCAACAAGACGCAGCACATCCACAGCAAGGCTGCTGTACTCAGCAATCCCCCCTCTCCATCTTCTCATGCAGAAAAATAGAAGATGGGGAGAAATCCCTTCAGGCTGTGTCAAAAGTATCATTCACTCATAACCACTTCCTTGCATCACAATATCATCTGTACACTTACCCCTATCTCCTGCCTTCTCCCTTCCTTGCTCAACAGACAGGTGGTGCCTGTCTTTGTTCCTTTTTTCTTTCCATGCTGTCATTATGCAGTAACCACAACTTTTTCATCGTAATGCATTATGAATTGGGATATTAATCATAGTATACTAACATCTCATAAGAATTACACTCATCAATACTTCTCTGACATGATTCCCTACAATTAAGGAAACAGACACCCTGCGAACTACACAAAATAAAACATTAAGAATGATAACAGGATGCACTAAAATCACCCCAGTAGAACATCATTATACAAACCAAAAACTTCTCCATACCATATGAAATTGATAGGCACACAATTCTATGGAAAAACTCTCCATCCAACCCATCCATCCCTTAACACAACATGACCAACTGAATGGAGCCAAAAAACCACACTGGCAGCATGCTACTCTAACATATCACCTACACCTCTCAACTGCATATTTATACAAAAATACATATTTTTTGGATTCCATTTCCACTCGGAGACAAATGTTGAGACATTCTGACAGGTTGACGTAAGCGGAGTAGGAAACACAGGAGTCTTAGTCTTGAGTTTATTCCTGACTAGTTTCGCAGGTATGCTTTTTCAAAGGAATGGGTTTACAAACGGGCTGTGGGCATTATATACATGGGGAAGACCTCACTACCTCCTCGTGTTACCATAGTTGGTGACGAGTGTGAACATTATATTGTGGCTAACATAACAAAGATGAAATTTTACAATTAAATATGATGATAACAAAGAAATTATTAATAGCCATTGTAACAATAATAATGATAACAATGATAATAAAAATGAAAATTTAAATATAAATTTAAATATTTGAATAAATATAGTAATAATAACTGATAATGATATTAACAATAATAGTAAAAGTAATAATAATGATAATAATAATAAAAATAATATATAAATGATAACACTAACAACAAAGAAATTATTGATAGTAATTATAATAATGATTGATAATAAAAATGAAAATTTAACCCATTCAACTCCGATGACAAGATGTCGTGTCATTTGGTCAAATAAAACAAAAAATCATAAAACACCAAAATGTTTGATCAAACACCAGAAACATATGACGTCAATCCTCGCTTCGCTGCGAGCGAAGCGAGGATTGACGTCATATTTTTCTGGTGTTTGATCAAACATTTTGGTGTTTTATGATTTTTTGTTTTATTTGGCCCAATGACAAGACATCTTGTCATCGGAGTTTAATGGGTTAAATATTTAAATAATAATAGTAACAATAATAATAACAACAATAATAATAACAATAATAATATCAATAATAATAACAATAATAATATCAATAATAATAACAATGATAATTAATAATAAAAGTAATAATGATAATGATATCCCCCAACATTGTTCCTTCACCATTTAATATTATCCCCAACTTTTTATCATGATTATTATTCTTTTAATGTTATTTATTACTATTTATTTTCAACACTTATTATTATTCTTTGTTATTATCATTATTATTATTGTTGTTATTATTATCATTATTATTATTACTATTATTATTTTTTTTTTATAATTATCATCATTATTATTACTTTTATTATTATTATTGTTACTATTATTTAAATATTTAAATTTTCATTTTTATTATTATTATAATTATCAATTTTTTTTATTAGTGTTATCATTTATATATTATTATTTTTATTATTATTATTACTTTTACTATTATTGTTATTATCATTATCATTACTATTATTATTTAAATATTTAAATTTATATTTAGATTTTCATTTTTATTATCATTGTTATCATTATTATTGTTACAATTGCTATTAATAATTTCTTTATCATATTTATTTGTAAAATTTCATCATTGTTACGTTAGCCACAATATTATAATGTTCACACTCGTCACCAACTATGGTAACACGAGGAGGTAGTGAGGTCCACCCCATGTATATAATGCCCACAGCCCGTTTGTAAACCCATTCCTTTGAAAAAGCATACCTGCAAAACTAGTCAGGAATAAACTCTAAGACTCCTGTGTTTCCTACTCTGCTTCCGTCAAAAATACATATATAGTCAGATCACAAACCAACCACAACATGACCAACTACCAAAATCCATACTCCATGAAACTTCCCCAAACATCAGTTCTAGAGAGAAATCCCTCCCACAACAAACAAGACCCACAATATCACAACTGCATTCATCCACCATATATTTTTTAAATAACACCAATACAGGATAGGGTTGGCCACAAAAGCATTTTACCCCAGGTGCAGTCACCTGGGGGTAACATGTGGTACTGCCCATACCTAGAGATATCTAGGACAGTGAACTGAATGATTAATGATCTACCAGAGCACAGATAGCTGCAGATAGAGCAGAGAGGGAAGCAAGATCCGCAATGCTTCGAGAAGAACAGCAGGCTGCAAGTGCACCAAATCAATCAGCCCCAGCTGCTGCTGCTACTTCATCATCATCAGTTTCAAATAGGTACCAATATAGTATACAGTATTTTCTGGTAAGCTTGGGTAAAGATTATTGAAATATGTATATTTTTTACACACAGTATTCATACTTTTCATCTTTTCAGTGACATTTCACGACTCAAATTTAGACTACCAGATGGATCCTCACATTTTGGCAAGTTCTCAGCAGACTCGACCCTGAAAGATGTTGAAAATTACATTAAAGTAAATATAGATCTACCCTATTCCAACTTTATTATGTCATCTACTGTGCAGTTGAGGCCATTCACCATGGAAGACATGGGGTCAACTTTGAGAGATCTCTCTCTTGTGCCCTCAGCAATTATTATTTTGTATCCAGTAAGTTGAGAATCTGTTGTTGTTTAGAATGATAAAGTTGCAATATATAGATTCAATCATAAAACTTTCAAGAAAATAAAATCATCTACTAGTTGTATCAGTAAAGTATCTTTACTTGTTATGACTACAGGCTGCATCTAGGTCAGGTGGTGGATCTTCAGTGAGTAGGTGGAATGGAGGATTTATGGACCTAATACGGTTTGTTCTGACTCCAATTACCATCATAGTGCGCACAGTTCTACAGTTCCTAGGCCTAACAGGACCACCTCGTACACCAACCAGGGACACTGATGGAGAACCTGTCAACAAAAGGCTGCGAGAGGAAGCAGGAGGATCAGCAACAACAAGAAATAGGCCTCAAACGTTTGTATCATTTCTATGTTGTGGCAACCATCTAGAATGAGGATTAGATGTTTTAGAATTTGGATACATGTGCATTGGCTCATCTGACCCAAGCAGTGGGCAGGGACAGGGATGACCATTTCATCTTTCACAATTTTCTCTCGCATTTTCGCTATTGTACGAGTCAACGACTCTGGTCTTTAACTTGCCAGTACCTCTCTGTTTCCTACTTTATAAATTAGTTTCACATTTGCTGATATCTAGACTAATAGTACCTTACCCACTCTTAGTGAACTAGTTATCGAATGAATGAACTAATAGATGGAGTGGTTGGGAAGTTTAAGAGTGCTAGATAAAAATCATAGTGGAGAGATAGTGAAGATATGTTCAGTGAGTAGATGATAGTTAACACAGTGTTTAAGAAAAAAAAGTAAAGCATAAGTACACATGAAAGAGGGTGGTGGAGGGAAAGGTGGTTAATAAGGCATTAATGGACCATGTAGTGGTACCCAGGAGAAGAGTGGGACGAGTTCTGGATGCCCATGCTCTTAGGGAAGAGAGTACGGGAATGTCAGAAATTTTTTTGGTGGAAGGCAAGATGAGAGTGGAGGATAGGTGGAGAAAGAAAAAGGGCAGAAGGTAGGGAGGTGCTTAGGGTAAACTATTTAAATGAGAAGGAAAAGGAACAGGACTACAAGGAGAAGCTGAGAAAAGCATTGGAGGTGGTGAAGGATAGAGTGGAAGTAGGTGTGGAAGAGGAATTGGGGTGTTTCAAGGAGGTAGTGACAATGTAAAGATGGTATGTGGAAGGGTAGTGAGTGGTGAGAAGATGAAATGAAGAAAATAGTAGAAGAGAAGAAGTGAGCATTCAGGGATTGGTTGCAAAGTAGGATGAAATATACGAGAGGTTTAAAGAAAAAGAAGAGAAGCAAAACACAAGATAAAGGAAAGCAGATGTAAAATGGGGAGGAATATGACAGGAAATTTTGAAAATAATGAAAATAGGATGGGTTGAAAGTGGTGATAAGCAAGAGGTGAATGTTGAGCAAGGAAGGGAGGGTGTTGGGGATGAGAGTGGTAGGGAGTGGTTATATGTGAATGATATTTTGATGCAGCCCGAAGCGATATTTGATGCAGCTCAATGGGATTCCTACCCATCTTCTCTTTTTCTGCATGAGGGGATGGAAAGTGGGGGTCGTCAATTAAATGAAGCTACATTGCTTCATTGGGTGGGGGGGTGGGGGGTGAGGTAGTATGTGTGAGCAAATTTTGACGCAGCCCAAAGGGATTTCTCCCCGTCTTTTCCTTTTATGCATGGGGGACAGAGAGGGGGGTCGCCGATTTAATGAAGCGGCCTTGCTGTGGATGTGCTGTGTCTTGCGACACTGCTTCTGACCCAGGGCAGTGGACAAGGTGCATGGATAACCCGTCATCCAGGAGGTGCTAAGATGAGAGGGAGGGTGGAGGGGTGTGGAGTGTATTCAGGGATGGAATGGGTGGGAATGATTTTATGCCTTTTCCTTTGGCTACCTCCCTTGTATGGGGGAAAAAGCCTTGGTATATGTATGTACATTGCTTCTGACCCAGGGCAGTGGGCGAGATGCAGGGATGACCAGTCATCCACGAGGAGCCAAGGAAAGAGGGAGGGAGGGTTGCTGAATGGGAGTGGAGTATGTAGGGATGAAAAGAGTGGGAGTGGATTAATGCCTTTGACTTTGGCTACCTCTCTTGTAAGGGGGAGAATGCAGTTGCTAAGGGGAGAGGGTGGGGGAATATCAGATCATTTTCTGGTGGAAGGTAAGTTGAGAGTGGAGGACAGATGGAGAAAGGAAAGGGACAAAAGGTAGGGAGGTGCTTAGAGTGAACTCTGTAAGTGAAGAGGAAAAGGAGAAGGAGTACAAGAAGAAGCTGAAGGAGGAGTGGGAGGGAGTGAAGGATAGAGTAGAGGTAGGTGTGGAGGAGGAATGGGGATGGTTCAAGGAAGGAGTCACAAAATGTGCAAAGATGGTGTGTAGAACAAGAAGGACAGGAGGAAATAGAAGGAAGGGTAGTGAATGGTGGGATGAGGAAATGAAGAAGGTTGTAGAAGAGAAGAAGCGAGCTTACACAGATTGGTTACAAAATAGGACGAGGTAGTCATATGAGACGTACAAAGAAAAGAAAAGAGAAGTAAAGAAAAAGGTAAAGGAGGCAGAGTATGACAGAAAATTTTGAAAGTAATAAAAAGATGTTTTGGAAAGAAATTAAGAGAGGAAGAGGAGGCGAATCAAGTAGAGAAGAAAAGGTAAAAGGTACAGATGGAGAGATGATAATGGAGGAGAAGGCAGTAAGGGGAAGGTGGGCAGAATATTTTAGGGAGTTGCTAAATGTGAAGGAGGATAGGGAGGGAAAGATAGCTGCAGTGGGAAATGCTAAGAAAATGACCGTGATGAGTGAGGAAAATGGAGGAGAAATAAGGAAGGATGAAGTGAAAGCAGCAGTTATGATGAAAGCAGGTAAGGCACCTGGTCTGGATGGATGCCATGCAGAATGTCTTAAAAGAGGAGGTACAGTGATGGTGGACTGGTTGGTGAAGTTATTTAATGTTTGCTGGAGAGAAGGTAGAGTGCCGGAGGACTGGAGAAGTGCTTGTATAGTTCCACTTTACAAGGGAAAGGGGGACAAGTGTGAATGTAGTAGTTTCAGAGGGATTAGCTTGTTAAGTGTAGTTGGGAAGGCTTATGGGAGGATCTTGATTGAGAGGATTAGGAGAGGAACAGTGTGAGTAATAGGTGAGGAACAGTGTGGATTTAGGACAGGTAGAGGTTGTGTACAGTAGATCAGATTTTTGTGGTAAGACAGATATGTGAGAAAGCTATAGGAAAGGGGAAGGATGTTTTTTGGGCCTTTATGGATCTGGAAAAGGCTTACGACAGGGTAGACAGAAAGGCACTGTGGGAGGTTATGCGGATATACGGGATAGGAGGAAAGCTGGGAGCTGTCAAGAGTTTTTATGAGAGTAGTAGAGCTTGTGTCAGGATTAGAAATGGAGAGAGTGAGTGGTTTGAGGTAAAGGTGGGACTTCGTCAAGGATGCGTTATGTCACCCTGGCTGTTCAACTTATACATGGATGGGGTAGTGCGAGAGGTAAATGCAAGGGTAGTGGGTCAGGGATTGGAGATGGTTAAAGAAAATGGAGAAAAGTGGGAGGTGAGCCAGCTGTTGTTTGTGGACGACACTGCGCTTGTGGCAGGATCAGAAGAGGGATTGAGGAAGTTGGTGACAGAGTTTGGGAGAGTGTGTGATAGAAGAAAGCTGAAGATAAATGTGGGTAAAAGTAAGGTGATGAGATGTACAAGGGGTGAAAGTGGCAGTAATCTGGAAATGAGCATTAAGGGAGAGCAACTGGAAGAAGTGGACTGTTTTAGATATTTGGGTGCAAATGTGGCAGGAAAAGGTGGAGTAAAGGTGGAGGTAGAATGTAGATTGAGAGAAGCGAGTAAATGCCTTGGTGGATTAAAAAGTGTAATGAGGAATAGACATTTGGGAATGGATGCTAAGAGGAGACTGTATGAAGGAGTGATTGTGCCAACAGCACTGTATGGAGCAGAAACATGGAACATAAGAGAAGAAGAGAGAAGGAGTTTGAATGTGTTTGAGATGAAGTGTCTGAGAAGTATGATGGGGGTTACTAGGCTAGATAGAGTGAGAAATGAGGATGTGAGGAGGAGAACAGGGGTGGAAAGGGAGTTGGGAGATAGTGTTTATGAAAGAGTATTAGGATGGTTTGGACACATGGAAAGAATGAGTGAAGAAAGACTAGTAAAAGAGGTATGGAAGGCAGATGTGGAGGGAGTGAACATGAGGGGATGTCCTAGGATAAGATGGATGGATGGGGTGAAGGGGGCTTTGGGGAAGAGGGGAATGTCTGTTGAGGAAGGACGGGAGGACAGAAGACGGGTGAATGGAGAATGGTTGTATATGGAAGATGTTGTGATGCATGAGGTGGAATGGATGGGGGGATGGGGGGTGAGGTAGTATGTGTGAGCAAAATTTTGATGCAGCCCGAAGGGATTTCTCCCTGTCCTCTCCTTTATATGGGGGGATGGAGAGGGGGGGCGGTCGCCGATTTAATGAAGCGGCCTTGCTGTGGATGTGCTGTGTCTTGCGACACTGCTTCTGACCCAGGGCAGTGGACAAGGTGCAGTGATGACCCGTCATCTAGGAGGTGCTAAGATGGGAGGGAGGGTGGAGGGTTGTGGAGTGTATTCAGGGATGGAATGGGTGGGAATGATTTTATGCCTTTTCCTTTTTGGCTACCTCCCTAGTAAGGGGGAAAAAGACTTGGTATATGTATATGTATATTTAATTTATTATTGTTATTATCATTATTATTATTATGTTTTTTCCATCAACAGTGCCTATGGAAGTCGAGGCGATGGTAGATTTCAGCGTGATGGAAATGTTCTTCGATTGCAAGCGGATGATGATGATGATGAAAATAATACTTGGAATGGGAATTCAACTCAACAAATGTAGATAGATTATATTCTTCAAGGAACATGAATGGATAATTTATAACATCAGTTTAAGGATGTTTATTTTGACACATTATGGAGGATTTGTATACTTCACAGAGAGTTATTGTGAATCGAAAATCCATGTGAACAAGTTGCATAAACATGGCAAAGGAAACATGGAGGACTGGAAGTGAAGCGTTTATTCCTGACGTTTCATCTATTGACTTTCTCAAAGTCAATAGATGAAAGTCAATAGACGAAACGTCAGGAATAAATGCTTCACTTCCAGTCCATGTTTCCTTTGCCGTGTTTATACAACTTATTGTTAATCCTTCAAGAGTAGTGTTATCATGTAATAATGTTATTTTGGATAAAGCAGAATTTTGACAGTGCCTTTGTGCTTTTCTTGTGTATGTTGCCAGTCAGCTTTGCAGTTGCACTCAATCTTGACTTGGCTGACAGTTCATCACAGTATGTTGTGCTATTTGATTTGAGGGGCTTTTTCTGTCAACATGGGATGGAAGATTAGTTGAGAATGAAAATTTAATATTTGATGTATTAAGTATGATTAGAAAATAAAATATTACAATTATTGTATATGAGAACATTGGCCTGATTCACAGCAAAATTGTCCAGTCATTGTTTAAAACACATGGCCATGCATGCATTTCACTTGCAAAATGATTTACCCAATAGGAAATAAAACACAAAAGTAAAAGAAAAGAGGGATCTTGGAGTGTTGGCCATAGATAACATTTCAGAACATGAAAATGGCTTTGTACTAGACGGACAATATGGTTAAAGAAAAAATATCCCTATGTCTATATAGTTCAAACTGAAAATTTAATATCTGAGGTAAAGGGGAAGAGAGAGATGGTGATTGCAGTGATTAGGGGGGAAGGGAAGGAAAGATTGGCTCTGCTGGTAGATGATGAAGTAGGAAAGTGTGTGGTGGAGTGGAGGGAAGTGTCTTCAGGTTAATGTGGATGATGTAAAACTGTGATGAAAATTTTGGGCTTTAGTGAGATCCTGGTAGTGAGAAAAGTGAGGAAAAAGGAAGATTTTTGGATTGATTTAAATGAGTGTTAAGAGAGTTTTGGGAAGAATGTAGATATAGTTGTGTTGGGTGATCCTGATGCTAGAGTAGGGAGGTTTGTGGTGCCAAGTAAAAATTATAGTGGAGAGATGTTCGAGATGTTTTTATAATGAGAGTTGATGATAACAAACGGTGTTTAAGAAGAGAAGCAAGCACAAGTATAAATGGGAAAGGGTGATAGAGGGAAGAGTGGTTGATAGGACTGATGGACTATGTAGTGGTGCACAAAGGGAAGGTTGGAAGAGTTAAGGATGTTCGTGCTTTGAAGAGAGTAGGGGAGTGTCCTAATTTTTCAGTGGAAGAGAAATTGAGTGTGGAGGAAAAGGAATATGGTGGGAGGTAGTTATATGCTGAGAGATAACCAATAGAATGAAAAGGAAATAGAAAAAAAAACACCAGAAGTAGAGAAAAACATAATAAGTGATTGGAGATAAAGGGGATTTAGGAGAGGAAGAATGGGTATGTTTCAAGGAGGAAATGAAGTGTTTATGTATAGATGGTATTTGGGATGGAGATGGGAGGGTAGTGAATGGTGAGATGATGACATGAGGATTAGAATCCAGCAACAACCACTGGTCTTGTCCATAAGTCACTCGAGGAATAAATTTGGCATTATTGTTTGAGTACAGCTACAATGAAACAATGCAAGATTAGGTGCTGTTGATTGCACTTGAACAGCACTCAGGCCAGAAGTACGGGCACCAGAGGCAGAATGCGAAAAATCAGAGAAAAAGGCTCGGCTACCTTGCACTGCATTGTGTATGACTCTCTCTCCATTTGGGCTAAGTTTGGGCCAAATCAGTGACCTGACAATTTGTGGCAAATTTTTGGGGGTCATTTTGGTGATCTGCTCCGATTGGGGCACCATCTCGCCCACAGGCCTGCTACTGATTGCACTTGGATAGCACTCGGGTCAAAGGTACAGGCGCCAGAGGTGGAAATGTGAAAAATGAGAAGATAGGCTCAACTTTGGAAGGTCACCACACACACACTCTTGGGTCCGCATTCCTCCCATCTACCTAATACAGTGCTCGGCAAGGAAGTATGAACAGTTAGCGGGAATGAGTGATGAGAATGAATGAGTCTTAAATCAATAAACAAAAGCTCACTTCATACCTCTAATACTTTGATGGGTGGTCTTTATGTGCAATGATCTCACGAAGGCAGTTTGGAATGGAAGTGGCGTACTTGGCAAGATGTGCAGGGGCTATGCTAGCACAGGATTGGCGAATGGCTGCCTCAAGCTTGGAAATAGAGCTTGTATCTTTACCCTCCAGGTCTTGTTTAATGTGGTTCCACAGGTTTTCTATTGTGTTTATGTCAGGACTATGCCTGGCCAGTCTGCTATGTAAGGTATATGACAGTCTTTAAGCCACTGAGTAACACTACGAGCAGTGGGGGCTGGGGCGTGATCTTGTTGAAAGATGTTAGCATTTGAGCTATTAAAGGAATCCTCCAGGTGGTCATTTAAGAGTTCTTAATAAACATATTGGTTCACTTTTACATTTTTCAGTAGTACAACAAGGCTCCCAAGTCCTCTTCCACTAAAACTTTCCCATACCATGAGAGAATCAGGGTGTTTCACTGTTGTTGAACGTACCGGGGGTCAAGAGGGTCGCTACCCGCACGCCGATACACATTTCCACCCCTATTGCCAGTCAGAGTAAAGGTGGACTCATCGGTCCAGAGAATATCCAGCCACTTGTCATCATCCCACTGAAGATATTTCTTACAAAACTCGACCCTACGGTGCCTCTCGTTAAGAGTGAAAAGAGGCTTCTGTATCCATGCGGTGGCTAACTGTTCGCACACTAACCTCCCCAAAGACTCCCAGGTTACTTTCTTTTATTTTTCTGGCGGTAACACTTGGATAATGCGACCAGTACAAGTATAGCAGTGCTACCAGTACCAATACACTATCAGTGCTACCAGTACCAGTACACTAGCAGTGCTACCAGTACCAGTACGCTAGCAGTGCCACCAGTACACTACCAGTACTAGCACTACTAGTACATTACCAGTGCTACACTACCAATACACTAGCAGCGCTAGCACTACCAATACACTAGCAGCGCTAGCACTACCAGTACACTAGCAGCGCTAGCATTACCAGTACACTAGCAGCGCTAGCACTACCAGTACACTAGCAGCGCTAGCACTACCAGTACACTAGCAGCGCTAGCACTACCAGTACACTAGCAGCGCTAGGACTACCAGTACACTAGCAGCGCTAGTACTATCAGTACACTAGCAGCGCTAGTACTACCAGTACACTAGAAGCACTAGCACTACCAGTACACTAGAAGCACTAGCACTACCAGTACACTAGAAGCGCTAGCAATACCAGTACACTAGCAGCGCTAGCACTACCAGTACACTAACAGCGCTAGCAGTACCAGTACACTAGCAGCGCTAGAAGTACCAGTACACTAGCAGTGTTAGCAGTACATGTACCAGTACACTGGCAGTGCGAGCACTACCAGTACCAGAACACTACCAGTACTAGCACTACTAGTACACTATCAGCGCTAGCACTACCAGCACACTAGCAGCGCTAGCACTACCAGTACACTAGCAGCGCTAGCACTACCAGTACACTAGCAGCGCTAGCACTACCAGTACACTAGCAGCGCTAGCACTACCAGTACACTAGCAGCGCTAGCACTCCCAGTACACTAACAGCGCTAGCACTCCGAGTACACTAGCAGCGCTAGCACTACCAGTACACTAGCAGCACTAGCACTACCAGTACACTAGCAGCGCTAGCACCAGCACTAGCAGCACTAGCACTACCAGTACACTAGCAGCGCTAGCACTACCAGTACACTAGCAGAGCTAGCACTACCAGTAAACTAGCAACACTAGCACCACCAGTACACTAACAGTGCTAGATCTACCAGTACACTAGCAGTACCAGTACACTAGCAGTGGTAGCAGTAGCAGTACACTAGCAGTGCTAGCAGTACCAGTACACTGGCAGTGCTAGTAGTACCAGTACACTGGCAGTGCTAGCACTACCAGTACACTAGGAGTGCTAGCACTAGTATTACCAGTACACTAGCAGTTCTAGCAATACCAGTACAGTAGCAGTGCTAGCAGTACCAGTACACTGGCAGTGCTAGCAATACCAGTACACTGGCAGTGGTAGCAGTACCAGTACACTGGCAGTGCTAGCAATACCAGTACACTGGCAGTGGTAGCAGTACCAGTACGCTGGCAGTACTAGCAGTACCAGTACACTGGCAGTGCTAGCAGTACCAGTACACTGGCAGTGCTAGCAGTACCAGTACAATGGCAGTGCTAGCAGTACCAGTACACTGGCAGTGCTAGCAGTACCAGTACACTGGCAGTGCTAGCAGTACCAGCACACTGGCAGTGCTAGCAGTACCAGTACACTGGCAGTGCTAGCAGTATCAGTACACTGGCAGTGCTAGCAGTACCAGTACACTAACACTACCAGTACACTAGCAGTGCTAGCACTACCAGTACACTAGCAGTGCTAGCAGTACCAGTACACTAGCAGTGCTAGCAGTAGCAGTACACTAGCAGTGCTAGCAGTACCAGTACACCAGCAGTGCGAGCAGTACCAGTACACTGGCAGTGCTAGTAGTACCAGTACACTGGCTAGCACTAGCATTACCAGTACACTAGCAGTTCTAGCAATACCAGTATATTAGCAGTGCTAGCACTATCAGTACACCAGCACTGCTAGCACTACCAATACACTAGTAGTGCTAGCCGCACCAGTACATTAGCAGTACCAGTACACTAGCAGTACTATTACACTAGCAGTTCTAGCAATACCAGTTCACTAGGAGTGAAAGTACACTAGCAGTGCTACTACCAGTACACTAGCAGTGCTACTACCAGTACACTAGCAGTGCTAGCACTACCAGTACACTAGCAGTGCCAGCACTACCAGTACACAAGCAGTGCTAGCACTACCAGTACACTAGCAGTGCTAGCACTACCAGTACACCAGCACTGCTAGCACTACCAGTACACTAGTAGTGCTAGCACTACTAGTAGTGCTAGAACTACCAGTACCTTAGCACTGCTAGCACTACCACCACTCTAGCAGTGCTAGCACTACCAGTACACTAGCAGTGGTACCACTACCAGTACACTAGCTGTGCTAGCAGTACCAGTATAGCAGTGCTAGCAGTACCAGTACACTAGCAGTGCTAGCAGTACCAGTACACTAGCAGTGCGAGCAGTACCAGTACACTGGCAGTGCTAGTAGTACCAGTACACTGGCTAGCACTAGCATTACCAGTACACTAGTAGTTCTAGCAATACCAGTACATTAGCAGTGCTAGCAGTACCAGTACACTGGCAGTGCTAGCAGTACCAGTACACTGGCAGTGCTAGCAGTACCAGTACACTGGCAGTGCTAGCAGTACCAGTACACTGGCAGTGCTAGCAGTACCAGTACACTAGCACTACCAGTACACTAGCAGTACCAGTACACTAGCAGTGGTAGCACTACCAGTACACTGGCAGTGCTAGCAATACCAGTACACTGACAGTGCTAGCAATACCAGTACACTGGCAGTAGTAGCAGAGTCAGTACACTGGCAGTGCTAGCAGTAAAATTACACTGGCAGTGCTAGCAGTGCTAGCACTACCGGTACACTAGCAGTTCTAGCAATACCAGTACATTAGCAGTGCTAGCAGAGTCAGTACACTGGCAGTGCTAGCAATACCAGTACACTAGCAGTGCTAGCAGTACCAGTACACTGGCAGTGCTAGCAATACCAGTACACTGGCAGTGCTAGCAATACCAGTACACTGGCAGTGCTAGCAATACCAGTACACTGGCAGTGGTAGCAGAGTCAGTACACTGGCAGTGCTAGCAGTAAAAGTACACTGGCAGTGCTAGTAGTACCAGGACACTGACAGTGCTAGCAGTACCAGTACACTGGCAGTGCTAGCAGTACCAGTACACTAGTACTACCAGTACACTAGCAGTACCAGTACACTGGCAGTGCTTGCAGTACCAGTACACTGGCAGTGCTAGCAGTAACAGTACACTGGCAGTGCTTGCAGTACCAGGACACTGACAGTGCTAGCAGTACCAGTACACTGGCAGTGCTAGCAGTACCAGTACACTGGCAGTGCTAGCAGTACCAGTACACTGGCAGTGCTAGCAGTACCAGTACACTAGCAGTGCTAGCAGTACCAGTACACTGGCAGTGCTAGCACTACCAGTACACTAGGAGTGCTAGCACTAGCATTACCAGTACACTAGCAGTTCTAGCAATACCAGTACATTAGCAGTGCTAGCAGAGTCAGTACACTGGCAGTGGTAGCAGAGTCAGTACACTGGTAGTGCTAGCAGTACCACTGCACTGCCAGTGCTAGTAGTACCAGTACACTAGCACTATCAGTACACTAGCAGTGCTAGCACTAGCAGTACCAGTACACTGGCAGTGCTAGCAGTACCAGTACACTACCAGTGCCAGGACTACCAGTACACTACCAGTGCTAGAAGTACGAGGACACTAGCACTGCTAGCCGCACCAGTACACTACCAGTGCTACCCGTACCAGTAAACTAACAGTGCTAGCAGTAACAGTAAACTAGCAGTGCTAAAAGTGCCAGTACACTAACAGTGCTAGCATTACCAATACACTAGCAGTGCTAGCACTACCAGTACACTAGCAGTGCGAACAGTACCAGTAAACTAGCAGTGCTAAAAGTGCCAGTACACTAACAGTGCTAGCATGACCAGTACATTAGCAGTGCTAGCACTACCAGTACATTAGCAGTGCTAGCAGTACCAGTACACTAGCAGTACCAGTACACTAGCAGTGCGAGCAGTACCAGTACACTGGCAGTGCTTGCAGTACCAGTACACTAGCAGTGCTAGCAGTACCAGTACACTAGCAGTGCGAGCAGTACCAGTACACCGGCAGTGCTAGTAGTACCAGTACACTGGCTAGCACTAGCATTACCAGTACACTAGTAGTTCTAGCAATACTAGTACATTAGCAGTGCTAGCACTATCAGTACACCAACACTGCTAGCACTACCAGTGTAGCACTACCAGTACACTAGTAGTGCTAGCCGTACCAGTACACTAGCAGTACCAGTACACTAGCAGTGCTAGCCGTAACAGTACACTAGCAGTACCAGTACACTAGCAGTGCTAGCACTACCAGTACACTAGCAGTGCTAGCACTACCAGTACACTAGCAGTGCTAGCACTACCAGTACACTAGCAGTGCTAGCACTACCAGTACACTAGCAGTGCTAGCACTACCAGTACACTAGCAGTGCTAGCACTACCAGTACACTAGTAGTGCTAGCCGTTACAGTACACTAGCAGTGCTAGCACTACCGGTACACTAGCAGTGCTAGCACTACCGGTACACTAGCAGTGCTAGCACTACCGGTACACTAGCAGTGCTATCACTACCAGTACACTAGCAGTGCTAGCACTATCAGTACACTAGCAGTGCTAGCACTACCAGTACACTAGCAGTGCTAGCCGTAACAGTACACTAGCAGTACCAGTACACTAGCAGTGCTAGCACTACCAGTACACTAGCAGTGCTATCACTACCAGTACACTAGCAGTGCTAGCAAAACCAGTACACTAGCAGTGCTAGCACTACCAGTACACTAGCAGTTCTAGCCGTAACAGTACACTAGCAGTACCAGTACACTAGTAGTGCTAGCACTACCAGTACACTAGCAGTGCTAGCACTACCGGTACACTAGCAGTGCTAGCACTACCGGTACACTAGCAGTGCTAGCACTATCAGTACACTAGCAGTGCTAGCACTATCAGTACACTAGCAGTGCTAGCACTACCAGTACACTAGCAGTGCTAGCCGTAACAGTACACTAGCCGTGCTAGCACTACCAGTACTTTAGCAGTGCTAGCACTACCAGTACCTTAGCAGTGCTATCACTACCAGTACCTTAGCAGTGGTATCACTACCAGTACACTAGCAGTGCTATCACTACCTGTACACTAGCAGTGCCAGCCGTACCAGTACACTAGCAGTGCTAGCCGTACCAGTACACTGGGAGTGCTAGCACTACCTGTACACTAGCAGTGCCAGCACTACCAGTACACTAGCAGTGCTAGCCGTACCAGTACACTAGCAGTGCTAGCACCAGTACACTAGCAGTGCTAGCACTACCAGTACACTAGGAGTGCCAGCACTACGAGCACATTAGCAGTGCTAGCAGTACAAGTACACTAGCAGTACCAGTACATTAGTAGTGCTAACACTACCAGTATACTAGCAGTGCTAGCACTACCAGTACACTAGCAGTGCTAATACTACCGGTACACTAGCAGTGCTAATACTACCGGTACACTAGCAGTGCTAGCACTACCAGTACACTAGCAGTGCTAGCACTACCAGTACACTAGCAGTGCTAGCACTACCAGTACACTAGTGCTAGCCGTTACAGTACACTAGCAGTGCTAGCACTACCGGTACACTAGCAGTGCTAGCACTACCGGTACACTAGCAGTGCTAGCACTACCAGTACACTAGCAGTGCTAGCCGTAACAGTACACTAGCAGTACCAGTACACTAGCAGTGCTAGCACTACCATCACACTAACAGTGCTAGCACTACCAGTATACTAGCAGTGCTAGCACTACCAGTACACTAGCAGTGCTAGCCGTACCAGTCCACAAGCAGTCCTAGCACTACCGGTACACTAGCAGTGCTAGTACTACCAGTACACTAGCAGTGCTAGCACTACCGGTACACTAGCAGTGCTAGCACTACCAGTCCACTAGAAGTGCTAGCACTACCAGTACACTAGCAGTGCTAGCCGTACCAGTACACTAGCAGTGCTAGCACTACCGGTACACTAGCAGTCCTAGCACTACCGGTACACTAGCAGTGCTAGCCGTACCAGTACACTAGCAATGCTAGCACTACCAGTACAGTAGCAGTGCTAGCACTACCAGTACACTAGCAGTGCTAGCATTACCAGTACACTAGCCGTGCTAGCACTACCAGTACTTTAGCAGTGCTAGCACTACCAGTACCTTAGCAGTGCTATCACTACCAGTACCTTAGCAGTGGTATCACTACCAGTACACTAGCAGTGCTACCAGTACAATTACACTAGCAGTGCCAGCAGTACCAGTACACTAGCAGTGCCAGCAGTACCTGTTCAGTAGCAGTGCCAGCACTACCAGTACACTAGCAGTGCTAGCAGTAGCAGTGCACTAGCAGTGCTAGCAGTACCAGTACACTAGCAGTGCTGCAGTACCAGTACACTAGCAGTGCTAGCACTATCAGTACACTAGCAGTGCTAGCACTACTTGTACACTAGCAGTGCTACCAGTAGCAGTACATTAGCAGTGCCAGCAGTACCAGTACACTAGCAATACCAGCAGTACCAGTACACTAGCAATACCAGCAGTACCAGTACACTAGCAGTGCCATAGGTACCAGTACACTAGCAGTGCCACAGATACCATTACACTAGCAGTGGCAGAGGGACCAGTACACTAGCAGTACCAGTACACGAGCAGTGCCAGAAGTACCAGTACACTAGCAGTGCTAGCACTACCAGTACATTATCAGTGCTAGCACTAACAGTTTACTAGCGGTGCTAGCACTATCAGTACATTATTAGTGCTAGCACTACCAATACACTAGCAGTGCTAGCACTACGAGTAAACTAGCAGTGCTAGCACTACCAGTACACTAGGAGTGCTAGCATACCAGTACACTAGCACTACCAGTACACTAGGAGTGCTAGCATACCAGTGCACTAGCAGTATCAGTATACTAGTGCTAGCAGTACCAATACAATAGCAGTGCTAGCACTACCAGTACACTAGCAGTGCTAGCAGTACACTAGCAGTGCTACCAGTACACTAGCAGTGCTACCAGTACAATAGCATTGCTAGCAGTATAAGTACACTAGCAGTGCCAGCAGTACCAGTACACTAGCAGTGCCAGCAGTACCTGTACACTAGCATTGCCAGCAGTACCAGTACACTAGCAGTGCTGGCACTACCAGTACACTAGCAGTACTAATACACTAGCAGTGCCAGCAGTACCAGTATACCAGCAGTGGCAGCAGTACCCGTACACTAGCAGTGCTAGAGGTACCAGTACACTAGCAGTGCCAGAGGTACCAGTACACTAGCAGTGTCAGAGGTACCAGTATACTAGCAGTGGCAGAGGGATCAGTTTACTAGCAGTACCAGTACACGAGCAGTGCCAGCAGTACCAGTACACTAGCAGTGGTAGCACTACCAGTACATTAGCAGTGCTGGCACTACCAGTACACTAGCAGTACCAATACACTAGCAGTGCCAGCAGTACTAGTATACCAGCAGTGGCTGCAGTACCCGTACACTAGCAGTGCTAGAGGTACCAGTACACTAGCAGTACCAGAGGTACCAGTACACTAGCAGTGTCAGAGGTACCAGTACACTAGCAGTGGCAGAGGGACCAGTTTACTAGCAGTACCAGTACACGAGCAGTGCCAGCAGTATTAGTACACTAGCAGTGGTAGCACTACCAGTACATTAGCAGTGCTAGCACTACCAGTATATTAGCAGTGCTAGCACTACCAGTACACTAGCAGTGCAAGCACTACCAGTTTACTAGGAGTGCTAGCACTACGAGTACACTAGCATTGCCAGAGGTACCAGTACACTAGCAGTACCAGTACACGAGCAGTGCCAGCAGTACCAGTACACTAGCAGTGCTAGCACTACAAGTACATTAGTAGTGCTAGCACTACCAGTACACTAGCAGTGCTAGCACTACAAGTGCATTAGTAGTGCTAGCACTAACAGTACACTAGCAGTGCTAGCACTACCAGTGCACTAGCAGTATCAGTATACTAGTGCTAGCAGTACTAGATTTGAGCAGTGCTAGGACTACCACTACACTAGTAGTACAAGCACTACCAGTACACTAGCAGTGCTAGCACTACCAGTAGACAAGCAGTGCTACCAGTACACTAGCAGTACTACCAGTGTCAGTGCACTAGCAATATTAGCACTACCAGTACACTAGCAGTGCTACCAGTACAAGTACACTAGCAGTGGCAGTAGTACCAGTACACTAGCAGTGCCAGCAGTACCAGTACACTAGCAGTGCCAGCAGTACCAGTACACTAGCAGTGCTAGCAGTACCAGTATACTAGCAGTGCTAGCACACTAGCAGTGCTGCAGTACCAGTACACTAGCAGTGCTAGCACTACCAGTACACTAGCAGTGCTACCAGCAGCAGTACACTAGCAGTGCTACCAGTACTAGTACACTAGCAGTGCTGGCACTACCAGTACACTAGCAGTGCCAGTAATACCAGTACACTAGCAGTGCCAGCAGTACCAGTACACTAGCAGTGCCTGCAGTACCAGTACACTAGTAGTGTCAGAGGTACCAGTACACTAGCAGTGCCAGAGTGACCAGTACACTAGCAGTACCAATACACTAGCAGTGCTAGCACTACCAGTACACTAGCAGTGCTAGCAGTACCAATACACGAGTAGTGCTAGCAGTACCAGTACGCGAGCAGTGCTAGCAGTATCATTAGGCGAGCAGTGCTAGCAGTGCCAGTACACGAGCAGTGCTAGGACTACCACTACACGAGCAGTGCTAGCACTACCAGTACATTAGCAGTGCTAGCACTACCAGTGCACTAGCAGTGCTAGCACCATCAGTACACTAGCAGTGTTAGCACTAACAATACACTAGCAGTGCTAGCACTACCAGTACTGTAGCAGTGCTAGCACTATCAGTACATTAGCAGTGCTAGCACTAACAGTACACTAGGAGTGCTAGCACTACCAGTACACTAGCAGTGCTAATAGTACCAGTACACTAGCAGTGCTAGCAGTACCAGTACACTAGCAGTGCTAGTAGTACCATTACACTAGCAGTGCTAGTAGTACCAGTACACTAGCAGTGCCAGCAGTACCAGTACACTAGCAGTGCCTGCAGTACCAGTACACTAGCAGTGTCAGAGGTACCAGTACACTAGCAGTGCTAGAGTGACCAGTACACTAGCAGTACCAATACACTAGCAGTGCTAGCACTACCAGTACCTTAGCAGTGCTAGCACTACCAGTACACTAGCAGTGCTAGCAGTACCAATACACGAGTAGTGCTAGCAGTACCAGTACGCGAGCAGTGCTAGCAGTATCATTAGGCGAGCAGTGCTAGCAGTACCGGTACACGAGCAGTGCTAGGACTACCACTACACGAGCAGTGCTAGCACTACCAGTACATTAGCAGTGCTAGCACTACCAGTGCACTAGCAGTGCTAGCACCATCAGTACACTAGCAGTGTTAGCACTAACAATACACTAGCAGTGCTAGCACTACCAGTACTGTAGCAGTGCTAGCACTATCAGTACATTAGCAGTGCTAGCACTAACAGTACACTAGGAGTGCTAGCACTACCAGTACACTAGCAGTGCTAATAGTACCAGTACACTAGCAGTGCTAGCAGTACCAGTACACTAGCAGTGCTAGTAGTACCATTACACTAGCAGTGCTAGTAGTACCAGTACACTAGCAGTGCCAGCAGTACCAGTACACTAGCAGTGCCTGCAGTACCAGTACACTAGCAGTGTCAGAGGTACCAGTACACTAGCAGTGCCAGAGTGACCAGTACACTAGCAGTACCAATACACTAGCAGTGCTAGCACTACCAGTACCTTAGCAGTGCTAGCACTACCAGTACACTAGCAGTGCTAGCAGTACCAATACACGAGTAGTGCTAGCAGTACCAGTACGCGAGCAGTGCTAGAAGTATCATTAGGCGAGCAGTGCTAGCAGTACCAGTACACGAGCAGTGCTAGGACTACCACTACACGAGCAGTGCTAGCACTACCAGTACATTAGCAGTGCTAGCACTACCAGTGCACTAGCAGTGCTAGCACCATCAGTACACTAGCAGTGTTAGCACTAACAATACACTAGCAGTGCTAGCACTACCAGTACTGTAGCAGTGCTAGCACTATCAGTACATTAGCAGTGCTAGCACTATCAGTACACTAGGAGTGGTAGCACTACCAGTACACTAGGAGTGCTAGCACTACCAGTACACTAGCAGTGCTAATAGTACCAGTACACTAGCAGTGCTAGCAGTACCAGTACACTAGCAGCGCTAGTAGTACCATTACACTAGCAGTGCTAGTAGTACCATTACACTAGCAGTGCTAGTAGTACCAGTACACTGGCAGTGCTAGTAGTACCAGTACACTAGCAGTGCTAGAGGTACCAGTACACTAGCAGTACCAGTACACTAGCAGTACTACTACACTAACAGTACCAATAGACTAGCAGTATTGGCACAGTAGCACTAGTACACTAGTAGTACTATGAGTACTAGTATACTAGCAGTACTAGCACTCTAGGAGTACTAGCACACTAACAGTGCTAGAAGTAATAGGACACTAGCAGTGCTAGCCGTACTAGTATAATAGCAATACTAGTAGAATAGCAGTACTAGTACACTAGCAGAACTAGAACTCTAACAGTACTAGCAGCACTGGAACTAACAGTACTAGCAGCACTAACACACTAGCAGTGCTAGAACATTAGCAGTGCTAGCAGTACTAGAACACTAGTAGTACTAGCACACTAGCATTGCTAACAATACTAGCACACTAAGAGTGCTAGCAGTACTAGCACACTAGCAGTGTTGGCATTTCTAGCACACTAGCAGTGCTAACAGTACTAGCACACTAGCAGTGCTAACAGTACTAGCACACTAGCAGTGCTAACAGTACTAGCACACTAGCAGTGCTAACAGTACTAGCACACTAGCAGTGCTAACAGTACTAGCACACTAGCAGTGCTAACAAAAATAGCACACTAGCAGTGCTAACAAAAATAGCACACTAGCAGTGCTAACAATACTAGCACACTAGCAGTATTAACAGTACTAGCACACTAGCAGTGTTAACAGTACTAGCACACTTGCAGTGCTAACAGTACTAGCACACCAGCAGTGCTAACAGTACTAGCACACCAGCAGTGCTAACAGTACTAGCACATTAGCAGTGATAACAGTACTAGCACATTAGCAGTGCTAACAATACTAACACATTAGCATTGGTAACAGTACTAGCACACTAGCAGTGCTAACAGTACTAGCACACTAGCAGTGCTAACAGTACTAGCACACTAACAGTGCTTGTAGTACTAGCACACTAACAGTGCTTGTAGTACTAGCACACTAACAGTGCTTGTAGTACTAGCACACTAACAGTGCTTGTAGTACTAGCACACTAACAGTGCTAACAGTACTAGCACACTAGCAGTGCTTGTAATACTAGCACACTAGCAGTGCTTGTAATACTAGCACACCAGCTGTGCTTGTAGTACTAGCACACCAGCAGTGCTAACAGTGCTTGCACACCAGCAGTGCTAACAGTACTAGCACACCAGCAGTGCTAACAGTACTAGCACACCAGCAGTGCTAACAGTACTAGCGCATTAGCAGTGCTAACAATACTAACACATTAGCATTGATAACAGTACTAGCACACTAGCAGTGCTAACAGTACTAGCACACTAGCAGTGCTAACAGTACTAGCACACTAACAGTGCTTGTAGTACTAGCACACTAACAGTGCTTGTAGTACTAGCAGACTAACAGTGCTAACAGTACTAGCACACTAGCAGTGCTTGTAGTACTAGCACACTAGCAGTGCTAGCAGCACTAGCACACAAGCAGTGCCAGCAGTACTAGCACACTAGCTGTACTAGCACACTAGCAGTGTTAGCACACTAACATCACTAGAAAACTAGCAGTACTAGGACCCTAGCAGTGCCAGCAGTATTAGGACCCTAGCAGTGCCAGCAGTTCTAGGACCCATAGCAGTGCCAGCAGTACTAGGACCCTAGCAGTGCCAGCAGTACTAGGACCCTAGCAGTGCCAGCAGTACTAGGACCCTAGCAGTGCCAGCAGTATTAGGACCCTAGCAGTGCCAGCAGTATTAGGACCCTAGCAGTGCCAGCAGTATTAGGACCCTAGCAGTGCCAGCAAAACTAGCACGCCAGCAGTGCCAGCAGTACTAGCACACTATCAGTACTAGCAGTACTAGCACCCTAGCAATGCTAGAAGTACTAGCACCCTACCAGTGCTAGCAATGCTGGCACTCTAGCAGCGTTGGCACCCTAGCAGTTCTGGCACCCTAGCAGTTCTGGCACCCTAGCAGTTCTGGCACACTAGCAGTTCTGGCACACTAGCAGTTCTGGCACACTAGCAGTACTAGTACACTAGTAGTACTAGTACACTAGTACTAGTACACTAGAAGTACTAGTACACTAGCAGTACTAGTACACTAGCAGTACTAGTACACTAGCAGTACTAGTACACTAGCGGTACTAGTACAATAGCGGTACTAGTACACTAGCACTGCTTGCTGTAGTAGTACTCTAGCATTGCTAGAAGTACTAGTACACTAGCAGTGCTAGTAGTACTAGCACACTAATATTGGTAGCATTACTAGTATACTAGCAGTGCCAGC